>NC_092425.1:932112-1241150 GCF_036169615.1 Heliangelus exortis
CATTTTTGTCTCAATTTTATCCTTCAGTCATCCTTGTAAACTGCAAATGTGCTGCCAGAAGCAATTTATTATCTAATACACTGCAACAGCTACTACTATCTGTTTATGAGATTCTGCAGCAATGTTTACTCAGACATTCAAGACAAGCAGTTTTACTTCCCACCTCAGATTGCTTCTTTAGGTGCACAGTGATATTGCTGCTACCCAGGATCAGGATATAAACCACCTAAGAGATGTGGGCTTTCACCTCCTTCGCTCCTATCTAGCATCACGAAGGGTCAGATAAATCAAAGCAATGATTTTTTTCCCCTTTCATCTGCTTTTAAACATATTCTACTGTATGTTGCTTTCTCTTGTGTTGGGAGGTGGCTGCATAATACATCGGACATTTGCTTCTGCAGACTTGGGAAGGGATTTAATCAGTACATGAATGAGGCTTAAAGAAACAGAAAGCTTCCTAATGCAAATGCAGCTGTGACTGATAAGAAGGACAATGGACAGAAATCCTTGACTTGATTAACTTAGTGACCTAGAAAGAGGGATGTGTCTCATTCCAGCAGTGCAGAACAGAGGAACACTCATCCTCTGTTCCTCTGGGCTGAAAGGCTCCGTGGCGCTCACTTCCGCACCCA
This sequence comes from Heliangelus exortis, assembly GCF_036169615.1. NCBI lineage: Eukaryota > Metazoa > Chordata > Aves > Apodiformes > Trochilidae > Heliangelus > Heliangelus exortis. The sequence continues at coordinate 932,745 of NC_092425.1, forward strand.
AAGAGCCCATTCACCAGAAACTTGGACACGCTGGGGAAGGCTTTCTTCCAGTTTCTGCCTGCACAAAGTCCAACAGAGGGACAGACTGAACATAAATAAGTGTCTTTCTCTCTCCCCCTCTCCCTCTCTCGCTCCCTGCTTCGGCTTTTCAGAGGGTTCAGCTGGTCCGAAACCACATACAGTAAGAAAGATAATTTCAAAAGGACTTAATTCACTTTGATGTGTTGGTTTGGTGGGATGTCTTTTCTGAGGACACACAGGAGCTCTTTAACTAGTTCATCTCTGGATATGAACTCTGTACATCTGCATGGCAAAGACAGCAGAACCCAGAAAGGCTAATTTTAATAACACATGAAAAAATATTTCAGACACACCTCAGCCCTTTCCAAGCCCTGTGGGCAGCAGGTAGTTAAAGCTGTCCACACTGCTTTGATACAGATGGGTTAAAAACAGTTTCCTCTGTTTTGCAGGTGCAAGGAGAAAACAATAGGACATGCTGCAAAACTTCCAGAGCCCAGGGGCATTTCCTTCAACTCACCCCCCAAAAGCTCAGAGAGCAGCCTGGCTGTGTGGTCAGAAGGGGTCCCAGGATGCTTGGGGGGGAGTTTGAGCACCAAAGGAGAGAGGACACGAACCCAGAGCCATTCTCCTGACCCCAAGGATTTGTGCCACAGAGCAACAGTACCAAACAGCACTTTATACAGAAAAAAATGGAGCCCAGAAGCCTTACAAAGAATCAATTAGATACTGCAAGAGAATGCAAAATACAAACAGGACACGGACGCATGGAGAATATCAAATGGAGAGGAGGAAGGCAGGAGCTTTTTTCCCCGGGGATGGCTCACATTCCCACCAGTTTATGGCAGTGCTGACTGCCACGCTGGAGGATGGGAATCCAAACATGTAATGGGGATGGAAAAGAAGCCAGATCTTTTTTATCTTGTCACTGTGGTCCCATTCCCCCAAATAACAGAGGTTTGGAAAATTAATTAACATTCTGAAAGGAAAAGCAGACTGTAAGAGCAGATTTGTAATTAGGTGCAGTTAGTGCTGGGAGGCTGCTGCTCAGGAGCCAAGGCTGATTCCACTGCCTGCACACACAGTGCACACACACCCCACGACTGCAGAGCAAACAAACCTGGAGACTGCTTCCTACAGAGCCTCCTGGATCACAGGGCAAGATAAGCACCTTGATTCCAGCTTAGGAGATGGTGGGCTTGCAGCAAATCTCCAAGGATCCTAGTGGCACTTCCTAATAATTAAGACACGTATGTCTCTGAATGCCTACACGAGCCTGGCCCCTTTTCCTTCTCTCACCTCAAAACAACCATGTACAAAACCAGCACCCAAAGACACCAGAGCTTACCTGAGCCCCAGCCCTGCTGGATAATGTCACTAAGCATAACCCAGGCTTGGCTAAAGATTGCAGAGTGGTGGGGTAAAAGTTTGGGAAGGCAGTGACAACACCAGGACTCTTCAATGGATGGAAATCTTCCAGGTACAGTGAGAATTAAATATTTTTGATGATCCAAAGGGCAAGAGGAATCTTCAGGAGTGCCCCCACTGTGCCTGATTCTGGAGAGATGGCTGGGATCTCCAAAGCCATTTTAATCTCCTCATTTCCACCAGCACTACCACCCTCTCCCCCCCAGTGCTTCTGATTATGAAAGTCTTCTCTTTTGGGGGTTCCAGATTTCCCCCTGAAGCTTCCATGTATTTTTCCCAACCCTATCTGAATCAGATTAACATTAGGAAGAAGTGAGGGCATAGGAGAGATTTAATGGAGAACCAGAGCAGGAAGGAAGGGTCAGGTGATAAAAAATGAGAGGCACTGAGCAGCAGAGAGGCTGAAGACAACCTAAGCCCAGGCTGAGGGAGGCAGCAGGGAAGGAGCATCCAGGCTGGCAGGCAGGATGATGCAGTGAGGGCAGGAGGAGGGAGTGGGCCAGCACAGAGCAGACAAAAAGGAGCCACGAGCCCTTCCGGCAGGAGAAAGGAAGGGTCCCAAAGGGAGGCCAGGGGAAGCAGGAGGTGCCAATTGCTCCTGCCAGCCTCAGAGCCTGGCACAAGGTGATTGATAAGGGTCATGTGAGAGGCAGAAAGGAAAGGAACTGCCAGGAGAAGGGAGAAGCTGCCATTTTACCCACAAGCAACTAGCAGCCAGAATCGTGCTTCAGCCAGGAGCCAGGCAAAACTCAGGAGCTCAGGAAGATGCTCAGAGAGAGACAAAGAACAGTTTCTTCAGAAAAGGACTGTGGATGCTTGAGGGAACACCCGGAGGGGGTTAAAAAACAACTACAAACAAACCACCAAACAAACCAATAATCAAACCCCCAAGCAAAAAATCCCAGAAGTTGGAAGGAAAAAGAAGAGGCAATGAAGGAAATCTGATCTGGAAAGGGAGCAGGGAATGGAATGTCTGACGTGAAGCTGAAAGGATGAGCAAGTCTGTGGCAAAAGAGATGAGAGATTTATGAGTCTGGAACAAATCACTTAATTACAGCTGGAACAAATAAAGCTTTCACCTCAAACCCACTTCTTAATGCAACTCCCAGATAGTTTGGTGTGTGCCTGCTGATAAGGAGCTAGTTCAAAAATAAAAGGAAAGCACAAACCTTCAAGTGCTTAAAAAAATCAGGATGTGGGGCTTACCCTGCTGGTCAGACTGATGTGGCTACAGCCAGGGCACCCAGAACCAGGGCTGCAGCAGGCACCAGATTGGACCCAGGGAAGCATCTGACAGGGGCACGGGGAGGCAAACATCCAAAATGCTGTCAGAAACACAATCTACTAAAAGTGGCCCCTACATAGTCCAAATCAGCTGCACAGGCAAAACCTGGTTAGGAAAACTCAACAGCTGTATCCTGAAACTGATGGAGGGTAAGGGGGGGAGGCCTAGTGCCCTGAAAGAAACTCAAATGCTGTTTAATTCACATTAAATGACCGAAAAATTATGGAACTCTCTAAACCCATCACTGACACTTTATTTTTTCAGCCACCTTCTCTAATATTTTTTTTTCCTCAGCAGGAAAAAAGATTTTATTAATTGAATTAATAAAATTTAATCCCTTGTTGACTCCAGTCCATTGTGGGTGATAACAAATCCTTTCCAGATGGACTGTAATTCCCATTTAATCTTTCATTCCTCTGCTGGTCAGCAACCCACAGGGCAAGAGAACTCATTTTTGGACATCACTGGCTTGGTGCTAGATAGGCAGAGGAAATCATAACAGCTTTTCTATCTACTTTAAACAACTCTGAGGCCACACTCACAGTTTTCTTTAGTATCCCCACACAGATGAGCCAGTGAATTGAGCCCTGCCTTTAGCTGTACCTGTGAAAATGTCACTTCCCAAGACTTTTCCAAAGATGGGCAGGATCTGCTAATATAAAATTGATTCACAGACTGGAGGCTTAGCAAATGTGCTGTGTGTTCATCCTCTAGCTCTTCACAATTACACCTCCTGCTTCTGGTGCTGCTCAATATTGCCACGAGCATGGATCTGCATTGCTGTGACTGCTGCTGACATTCTGAAAAGCTGCATTAACAGCATGACTGAAACTTGCAGGGAGTGAGTGAGAAGTGCCATTCTTCTTATAATTAAAAAAAAAAAAATAATAAAAGATTAAGAAAAAAAAGAATGAGAACAATCCAAGAGAAGGAAATCTTTTTTTAGTGCTGCAGCTGTGTGTGTACATTCATTAACCTCTCTGTAAGCATCTCTTGCACACAAAACAAATTCCTTCGTGAAAGTTAAACCCAAAGATAACATTTATTTAAAATAAAGGGTGGGCAGGAGAGGGAGATGCTGAAAATCCTTGCCAAAAAAAGACTCTCAAAGCCACTTGGTTGTTAATAAAAATGTAATAACAACTTCCTAATTTACAGGAGGGAACTCAAATGTCAGACCATTTCCAAGGCCTACCAAGGGATTAGGGAGTCAGGAGTCCTGACTGGCCCAGAGATGAGCCCAGGAACAGGGGGACTCAGGCAGGTGGCCCTGGGGACACCAGCAAAATGGCAGTGAGGGGTCTCAAAGGCAACCCAAAGAGCTAGGACAGAGGCATGAAGGCTGTCCTAAGGCTCCCTGTGGCACAAGCAGCCAGTTAGCAGTCTGCTTTTTGCAGCCAGGTCTCTGCAGCACAGGAGCTGCAGAGCCCCAGAGCCAGGAGCTCCGGCAGGCCTAGCACCAGCCTCCCATCCACAGGCAGAAAAACTGCTCTAGGAAAGGCCAGACAAGGAACTCTCTCTTGCCATTTGGCATAACCATTTCCAAACAACTCCAGTTCCATTAATTTTCCTAGATTTAACTGTTGTCTGTACGTAAAAGCAAGTGACAGCAGCACTGAGGGCTGCCATGAAGGAGTGTGTTAAATGAGTCCTGACTCCTCTCAGCAGTGCTCTCCTAGCCATGCAGCAAGCCAAGGAAAATAATGTTTATTAGAAGGAGTAATAAAGAATAGCCTTGATAAAATAAATCAGGTTTATTTTCCCTAATTATTTTTCTTGTTTCCTCTAATGACTTACGTATGCTTATTGGAATCCCATTCCCAAGTACCAATAGGCAGAGTGAATGATGTTCATAGGGACAAGCTTTCAATGTTTATGGTCAGAGGTTAATCACACAGTGCTGAGGACAGCTTTGAGCACAACTTTGCTTTATCCTGTGGACAGAAATGCACACTTTTTTCCAAATCTGCTTTCAAAAATACACACACATATGTCCAAGTTTAAGATATTCAAGAAGACACTGTCCAACAAATAAAAGAAGAGAGGACTCTGAGTATGACTGAGAACAGGGTAACAGCATAAGACTTGCTTTTTGCACAGATTTCTTAGAAATTCTGTGTGATTGGCTGAGGACCCCTTGAACACCTACAGTGTTGAATGCAAGGACATCTGGACATCTGACAGACCAGGTGAAGCTACTGGCTGCCTAGAAATCCTGGCTGTGCACACTGTCCAGGCACTGGTGAAAGTGCACAGCACACACACCAAGGGTCCAGCAGTGCAGGAAAATGTTTGGTTTAAGGTGCAGGCAATGAGCCAGCTCATGTACATGTAAACACTGACTTCCAGAGAGCATCCAGCTGAGTTTCTGAGCAGGAAAGTCACGGAATGAAGCAGGAAATCACTGCTGTATCACTTATCACTGAGGCACTGATTCAAAGATGCCTTGGACAGAAATACAGTAACTCTAAGGCTCAAGGCAAGGAAAACTTGGGTGATAAATATATATAGACATTTGTCTTTACCTTCAGTCAATCAAAAAATACCTCTTTAGTTAAGAAGTGAAAATAAAACTCAAACACCATTTAAAATCAATATATAAAAAGCTAAAAAAAAAAAAAATAGAATAAGAAAAAGCATTTACTAAGCTAAATCAAAGTCAAAGACAAGCATCTGCAGAGCCTGCACTACAACCAAAACCTACCATACAATTTTTTTTAGACGTGGAAAAAGTCATCCAAGAAAACTTAAGACATGCTCCCTGTATTGGACTCTCTGTGTGAAGTAGTTCTGATTTTCCTCTCCTCCTTTAGCTGTCAAAATGAAGAACTGAGAAGCGTTTACCCAGCCTGGCAGAATCTGTCAAAGATTCAGCAGTGTAATTGATGGCACATCCCCTGTGTTTAAACAGCATGGACTGAAATCAGCATCTACAGCCCAGTGTGCCAAAACTCTTGTGCCATTACACAACAGGCCCAACAGAAGTAGCTCAAGTTCTGGCATGCAGAAGGTGTATTTTGGGTGCAACCAAAAAATAATAAACACAACGGGAAACTGCAAATAAATTTGCAGTCTTGGTCTCAGATACATAAAAGGATATACTTAGCAAATTTAGTACTATAATGTGGTAAATAAGCTCAGAATAATTGTCAGTTAAAATCAGTAATATTTTTTTCTCCAAGGTCTGACATACCTTAAAGGAGGGATTTATAAGAAAACAAGTTCTGCATTAAAATCCAAGCTTCATAGCTTTTGTATTAAAAAAAAAGAGAAGACATCTTTATAAAAATGAATTCCCTGCTACTTATTCTGCATAATTTTTGCAAATAGTAAGCCATATAAATCAACCAAAAATATGGAATTCTTCAGTGGGAAAACATGCATGCCCTAACTCCAAATTAACAGTCAGGTGACGATGTTTTCTTTACTGTACTATTTTTGTTGGGCTATTTCTTCATTGTAATAATAATTAATTTCTTCATCATGTTATACATTACACCTAAGAAATACAGGGAAAGGGAAGAAGAGTTTGGGACTATAAAGAGAACAGGTAAGGAATTATTATTTCAGTAATCTGACATAATTTTTAAAAAGAAATGGCTGGAAAGGAAACAAGATTCACCTGAAACATGTTTTCCTTATGAAGAGCATATTCTGGTTGCTGAGTGATACTACCAAACACAAATCTGAAACATCATGCATTAATCCCCTTAAAAGCATGACATTGATTTAAGAAAAACAAGTAGGTATAAAGAAGGGACACTGTCAAGCACAGATCTCTCTTGCATAGTAGTATTTTTAAGTAGCTGGTGTAAAAATATTAGTTTTAAAAATTAAGATGGTCAAATATTACATGCTTCCATCAGCTAGTGGTTAAAAGAGAAAATATGGACAGTTTGCTACAGGGGAAAACAAAATCATTATCGCTGGAAACTTCAGAAAACCGCTTCAGGGTTTCTCCTCCCTGCAAAACTGGGATCTCATTAGAGCTGGTAAATACCAGTTGCCCTCCTAGAAGCTAATGATGACCCCGAACCTGCAAGTAGCTTGCAAATGCTCCCAGGACTAGGGTGGATTAATTGAAATAATTTCCTTTTTGCAGCTTGTAGTAGCAGGATAATCTGTATTCCGCGCGGAAGACAATCCACTGCACGCAGGCAAATAAATGAGATATTCCTGGGGTTTGCAAGCTGAGGCTGTTATTTATCATTAACAACGGCAGTAATTATGCTCCAAATGGCCACCTGTTTAAGCTACTCAGGTATTTGTGTTCCAGGCAGGCTCCTGGGAAATCTAGGCACACGGGGTTTGAAGGAAGGAAGCCCATAGTTCATTAATGGAGTTGGAGCCTATTAAAAAGAGAGAAATCCTTTGAAAACATAAACACCTGGAGCTTGAGGAGCAACTGTGCATATAAACTGTGACCACAAGTGGGCTTGCAGAGAGTGGCCACGTCCTACACTTCCAACCCTGAGGAGCAAGAACCTGATGAAGTGGTTCAGCTCCTGATCTTCCCTCTGTCTCCCATCCCTGGCCCCACTGCATCTGCAGTAATTCCCTGCTGCTGCTTGATGCATTCTGGCTTCCTGGCCTAAATTTAAACAATACCATTTTGTTCTGTGCTTCCTTGTCACAATGCATTCAGGATTCACCCATCCCACTGCTGCTCCAGAAGAGAGGCTGTCAGGTTCTGTGCAGAAGAAATAGGCACTCCAGTTATTCAGACCACGTGCTGTCTCTGCCCAGAGAGCTGATGTCTATAAAAAGGCATTCTAGGAAGTGATTCAAAAGGTTTAAAATGCACACGTGTTAAATACCTATTTCAGAAACTTCCACAAGAGCCACTGGATATAAAAATTCACTTACTAACTTATATTACAGGCCATGTTCCATCATCTCATCAATGCACACATATCTCCAAAGTGTGAGGCAGGGGAATTCCCAGCTCACTGATAGGTGATGATAGAAACATGTCAGGTTTTTGTTTGGATTTGGGTGGTGGGGGATTTTTTTGGATTGGTGTAGTTTGTTGAATATGCTTTATATATTATCATGAAAATATCATGGAGATTTCCAAGTGTTATTGTGCTAGCCCAGTTGACAGTGTCATCAGACTGCAATATTTTGGTTGTTAAATGAACTACATTCTATTCACCATGCAGCTCGGGGAAGGAAATTAGATAATCTGACTGACTTACTAAAGGAGGAGCAAGGAGAGGTTTTGGCACAAACAGCAGCCTGATAAGATATTAATAGGAAATGCAGATTAAATAGTCAAGGATTGCAGCTAAGATGTGAAGAGCTTCTTGCTGTACTGATAACTTTCATTTTCTTAAGACAATGCTGTGGTATCCCTGGAGACATTCTTGGAGACAGAATGGAAAGGTTGAGCCTTTGCTACCACTACCTTGCTATTACTGACCAGTTCTCTTAGAAAAAAGCTCTAGGGCAAACTACTGTTTCCACTGCTGGAAAATACCCATAGTCAAAGGGTTCATGATTTGATAGCATGTATTTGTTGCCAACTCTCTCGTCAATTTACTTTCCAACTAATTTAACATATCTTGACTCTGAAGTGGTTTTTTATTTTCTCCCCTGCTGGTATCACCGTGTCAGAGATCAAAGGCCCCTTTCCCATCTTCCAGCTTGTGCTACATTCAAGTAAATTGCCAGCTCTGGTACAGAAAATTTGCAGCACTCACCCAAAGAGGAGCCCCAACAACACATTGTGAGCTGGGGGTACTGATGGTACCGTGGCTGGAAAGTTACTGGACTATGAAAATGTGTCCTGTACCAAGGGGGCATTTCCACGTGTGGGCTGGAGAGACAAACTCCAAATGCTGTGGGGGGAAGGAATGAGGTGGAGGGGTGGGGAATAAAAGGGGGAAAATAAAAAAGATACAGGGGGCTCCTTTTAGCATGGTTTAAGAAAGCTAGAAAAGAGATTTGTAAAGCCTTGGCAGGTCTGCAGGGTTTTTAACTGGTTCTTGCCCACACACAAGAAGAAGGATTTGTAGAACGCTCAAAAGAAAATAATGAGCAAATGAAGACCAGGTCAAGCATTTCTAGCTCACCTCTCTACCCCTTTCAGCACCAGCTAATCCTCCTTTGGCTCTAAAAGAAAGAAATGAAAACAGAAATCCCTTCTGCGTTGGCTGCCTGCCTCAACTACAGTGTCTGTAAACTTTTGCTGAAAACCCCATTAGAGTGAAAATTAATACAGTGAAGACAATTCCTTGCTACAATCAGTGACTCCTTCACAACAAAACATACCTGACAGTTCAGCTTTGTGGCCTCCAGCCATGTATATACAACACATGGCAAACACACCCATTAAACACCAAAGAGTTCGTTTCTGCCCTGCACTTTGCAAGAATACTTCAAAGTAAGAGACCTGGGCTAGCACCAGGACCACATATGGAGAACACAAGTGGGGAGGATTTTTCTCAGTTCCATTTCAAGTGCTCCCTGGTGCACACCAAAACCACCCCTCTCCCCCACATTTCAAGTAATTAGCTCTGATATCTTGAATATAGCAAGTAAAAGAGAAATTAGCTGTGTGGAGGGATTAAAACAAACCAGCACCACGGGCTGGATCAGAGCCCAGACCCCAGAACACTCAGCAAAGAGCTCCACAGTAACTTAACAAACAGAGAGCAATTATTATCTAAAAAAACCTTAATGAAAACAAAGAAAACTTCATGGAGAAAGCACATGCTACCTGTTACAACCATCAGAAAACACAACGGGTTGTAAGTACTAACTGGGAAAACTTCAACATCAGTGTATTCTAGTTAAAGGACTCCATGAACAAAAAGTTGGGAATAGAAGATTGCTGTCATGTGAAGTGCATCTGGACACGTTCAGGATCTCCTGTGCTCCCAGCCCCTCCCCTGCACCCTGCATGCAGGTAGTGTCTCCAAGCCAGCTCAGGAATACTTTGCACAAGCCCAAACTGGTGGACAGGAAGGAAAGCAAAGTTCCAAAACCACCATAGCAAACCTGAATGGACAGCACCAAAACATCCCACTAAATGCACTTTTAAACCGTTTCCAAAGGGTTTTCATGCCATGCACCTTTGAGTATCTGACCACCCTACCTATCAGATGCAATGGCTAGAATGGGGGTGATTCGTGTCAGAGAAATCCCCAACCAGGGAATGAACAAGAGGGGGAAAAAAAGAGAAGCAAGAGAAAGCTAGAGTGAATCACAGAGGGTGACTGATTCATTACAAAGGGTTTCTCCTGCTTTTTGGGGAGGGCTGCGGTGACAAGTGTTGACAATGAAACAATTCAGGAGACAACTCTTGACTGTTACTGGGGTTACAAAGACAATGTCTTCCACAGACTGAAAGCTGTCAGCTTACAGCAGCCAAGCAAGGGATAAATAAAGGTATTTAAATTAGAAGTGAAATAGTATTTTTTTTCCTTCTTCTTTCTTACTTCCCCCCCTTTCAGTAGCAGAACTGTGTTGGCATCACTTCCACCCCACCTCTTCCCCTTGTGCACTGCAGTTGCCATACAGCAGGCAGACCTGTCTGTACTGAAACTGAAATGGTGACCAGCATACAGATGTTTGCACTTGGGTTTATAGGATTTTTTTCCCAGTTCTCTTTTGAGTAAATGGCAATTTTGTGCATCTTGCTTGGGTAAATCTGAACTATCCAGCACCAGGATATATATACACACATATATATAATGGTTGTTGCCATTTTCTGGACAAAACTTTCCAAAGCTCTCAGCTCCTCTTTCGAGATCACAGAATCATCAAGGTTGGAAAAGACCTCTAAGATCAAGTCCAACTGTCTGCCCTACAATCCCTAATAAATCCCCCAAAACACTGGAGAGTCACTGCTAGAACACACAGAAAAAACCAACAAACCAGTTTTCAGTTGGGTTATTCATCTATTCAGCCTCATATGAAAACCAACTCCAAACAAGGGTGCCTTCCAGACTCTTGGTGGCACACACTTCAAATGAAGCCTGAGTCCCATCCAGAGCTGCCTCCATCCTTAGCTACTCACCCCTTTCCCTAAAGCTGGGCTGTCTTCATGCCAGGTCTACATTAAGAGGGGACCAGGAGTGATGTTATTAAGTAATAATTAATACATGCATGAGCAAAATATAATTTGTACTAACGGTTAGAGGGGCCCACCCACACTGAGCCAGACAGCTCAAGCTACAAAATCCACCTGAAAATCTACCCTCTGCCAAGCAGGAGGTTATCTGAACTCAGGCTGATGCTATCTGGCCTGTTTTCATTGGTTTGTTTTTTTTTTTTTTCATCTATCGACTTTCTTGATATTCCTTATTCTTCTAAATCCACACACAACCCTTCTCCTGCTTCAAAGCCAGGCATCTCAAAACCTTCTCCCTGAGCAGTTCCCCGTGCACCAGACTCTGTGCACTTCAGCATTAAACACTGATGCAGAGGGAAGGGTGACTCGACCCACGGCTCCCCCAGCCTGTCAGAGAGCTTTCTGTTTCCAGGAACATCCTGCTGTCACCTTGGCCACCAGCCCCTGGTAACAGGGCTTGGGAGATGGTGCTAAGCCACAGTTGCTGCTGCTAGAGCTCCTCTTCAGAGGATGAGGAGCTCTGCATCTTGATGAAATGACACAGAATATCTTCCTCAATGCTGAATGTGATTTGCCAGCCTCTGATTGCTGAAAGCATGCTTGATAAATTGAATGGGAAGGCATTAAAAAAAAAAAAAAAAAAAAAAAAAAAAAAAAAAAAAGAGGGGGGAGGGTGGGCGACTGAGAACAAGAGATGTTAACAATGAAGCTCTTATGTGAGGAGGATTCAGGCCATCAATTTCCTTTCAGTATGAATCAAACACCGTTAAGAACACAGAAGGGGCTCCAGGATAAGGTACACAGAGGGCTCCAGAGACTGAATGCTTTGCCCCTCATCACAGAATTTACAGTATTTAATCCACCAAAGGGAAAGGCAGAGGCTCTTATCAACTGGCAAATGGGAGGGATATCGTGAGAGCAGGCACAGTGAAGTCACAGGGATGCTTGTGAAGCCACTCCAGTGTCTCAGCAATGCTGAGGTTCTTGGAGAAAATTACATTACACCTGCTCCATGGGCACAATCTAATCAGGGTGTGATGGGAGTAAGGCAAGGTTTTCCTTTCCTTTTCTTCCACGTGCCAGAGGCCACGGAGTATCACTGAGTCAGGTGCCTGATGATCCACACCAAGGTTTGCATCCATTTCATCAAGCTCATCTGCCTGCACCCAAAGGATTTCCCCTTCTTCCTCAGATCCTCCCTCCAGCCTCCTTGCCAAAATACTTCCCTGGAAATCTCTCTGTGTGCCTACCAGTGTACAAACTCCTTCTGTTTTACTTCATGACTACAAACAAAAGAGAGAAAAGAAAGAGGCTCAGTTCTGAGCTATCCCCAAGTGCCACAAAAGGTCTGTGAGCAACCACACACTTTATGATTTTCAGGCCCAAAGTGACAACTTCCTGACCACGTCACTACAGGCATCAGGGATGGAATTAAACAATCACCTAAAGACAATCAGACAATCCTGCTGTCAGCAGCAAAGCCATAAAATCTATCTGCAGCAGAGAGGATCATCAGCAGCAGAAGATTCAGTGACATCAATTCACTCCCAACAACTTACAGGAAAGTAAAGGCCACGGACAGGCAGAAAAAGAGAAATCTCACTACAGGAAACTGAGAGCCAAGGCTGCAGAAGCCCAGAAGGTGTTTGCACTGAGAAAACCAAAGCAAGGCAGCTGCTTAGGAGAGGAGAAACCTCTGCCACTTGCCCCAAAGGTGCCCAAGAGATCTAACACAACATAAAGATGTCAAACAAATAGAACAGAGAACAACAGCCCCAATATTATATCTGGTGAAACCTACTTGGTCAGTGACAGCAAGGATCAGAGAGGAGGCAACAATTTGCCCTGAAGGCAGATTTTACCACAACTATCTGCTTCAGGACTACTCATGTCCTAAGCACTGCTCTAATTCCATCTCCATAAAATCAGGATGGGCTGCTGAATACTCCTGCTTAAAAACAATATAAAGGTTGTAATGTATAGAGGCAACCTGTGTTTGCATTTGTGTAAGTGGAGGAGTCACCAGGACACAGTCTGAGTGGATCCCAGCTGAAAGCCTTCTCCCTGCACTGTACAAACCCTTGGTCCTCAGTGTTGCTGGACACAAGAACATCACCCAGTGAATCAACATTCCCCCAGCCAAACACCTGAAGGCTGGGGTTGGAAATCACCTTTTTCCCCAGCCCTGTTTCCCCCCTCCCATTAAAATGTACCTTAAGCACTTCTCTGGGGATGTTTTGACTCCACGCCTTGCACCTCAGGCACAAAGCTCACCCACACCTCCAGCTTTGGCCTCCTGAAAGGCAGGAGCAGTAAGACACAGCCTGAGATACAGCCATTCAGGATAAATCCTCTTTGGGGAAAGATGAAAAATTCATTCCCTCCCCAGAGCCAAGCTAGAGCAGTCAGAAGCACTCACATCTCCCTGCCCTGAGCTCAATTAAGCATGCAATAAGGATTGCTGGGTAAAATGCAGCATGCACGTAAAATGCAGACTCAAGGAGTCTTAGGATGTCCTTATAAATACGGTCAAAATAGACCAATAAAATATTTTGTAATGACTATTTACGTGTGTATAACAACTCATTATTTCAATTCTCTGCATCAGGGATTTCTTGTCTCTTTCCTCTACCCCGTAAATAAATCTAAATAAATTATACATTTAAAAACAGTCTATGCATCTATAACAACAGAAACAAATTTAATTTAACATCCAGCTGTCAAAGCCAGCCCTTCTGTCACTCTTTATTCAAGTCTGTTTTCCATAATTCATGTCATCTTAATTATTTCCTTTGCTTTCTGGGCAGGATAGCACTTCAGGATGAGCCACTTACAGCACACTCATTTCCTCTGGCCATGACACAGCCAAGTGACATGACTGCTCACAAAAATGCACTGATGTTTTGGGGTGGGAAACAACATGTATGCAAAGCTCATCATAATGGAACAGCACTTGATCTCCATGCTACAGCAATAAAAGTAGCAGTCGGTATGGGTAATACTGTGTTTTAATGCAGATATACTGTGCTATTAATTGCCTCCCTTTTCACTCCTTTAACTCCTTTACAAACAGATGCTGATGAAGTTTATGGGAAGCAGAGGAAGAGAGCATTAGCTCAAAGCAGACTGAGACACTTATGCTTTTTTGGTGTTGTGTTTTTTCCTCCAAAGTCCCCAGAATTAAAAATTCTTAAGCCCCAGCCAAGGTCTTTCCCATCTACCTCTGTGCCACTAGTCAATTAATAGGAATTACAAACAGAGTTTTAATCACTTGTATAATAAAATATGTCTAAAGATATACAGGCATCACTCTAGAAATATCCAATCCCATTTGCACTGGATAAATAATGGAATAGTTTTAAGTGGTCTAATCTAGTAATGCTTGGAGAGACCTTAATTTTGGCCACTAAATTTCTCGAAGCTATGTTTGTCAATTCAATATAATTAACAGCCATAAATCAACTTCTTTGCTGTACGTAACTGATGAATTTACTACATGATGAAAAAAGCAAATTCCTTGAATTAAGGTCTCACTCTAAAAGGCTGCTCATTCTCCCCTCTGCCCAGCATGTGTCTCTTCCTTCTCTGTCCTCTCTGTGGCCTCCTGAAAGCTGTAGCAAGGTACCTGAGAAAGTGACAGGCTGGATCCTGCAAATATTTGCTCACACGGATGACCACGATGGGACAACATGCTTGATGGAACTGAGCTGCTAATGAACAGCAGCACTTGGGACCCAAACCCTCCAGAATCAGGGTTTTAGTGCTCCAAGGCACCGTTAGAAACATCACTGCCCAGGGCCAACACTTCCCAGGCTATTTTCTCCCTGTGCATACAGCCCTGCCCTTCCCACCCTGCTGTGCTGCTCAGATGGGTTTGCACAGCATCTGAAGGTATTCTGATGCCTCAGCAAAGAATGAACACTTACTAAAAGCTGAGCTGAAACTGCAGCAAGAGCCTCCATGCTCAGGGTTTTTGCCATCTCAGGAAACAGCCCAAGGCCAGGACCATGAGCATGGGGTTTATTTGCTACTCTGGCACAGCCTGGCAAAAGTCAGGGACCCCACCTGATGAGGAGTTGGGAAGATTGAAGGCCTTGAGCACAGTAAAGCAGCACAATCTAAACAGGCATCCAGGAGAAATTTCTTGCTTGTTTTGTGTTTTCAAAGAAAACCAAATAACCAACAAAAATGTCTATCATAAACCAGTCCGGATTTGCTGCCATGCTGCAACACCTTTGGAATCTGCTGGGTGCTGCTAGTGGTGTTTATTCTCTGAAGATATGCTTACCTTCTTGAGTTGAAATCACTTCTACTCTTGGAAGGCAAGAATTGTGAAGTTTCCTCTTTAAAACAGGCTGTCATCTGCTATTTTTTTGGGGCACATGTTGCTGGACTTTCTCATATATACATTCCTCTCTACATATATGCAGTCAATATAGATGTTTATACAAACATGCCAAATGTTGCACATCAAAGACATGCATATATTTAAACCATCATACTGTATGCAGTCTATTTTGGCAATAGCCATCTGGAGGAGGAAAGAAGCAGAGAATAAAATACTTAAAGTAACCAAACTAGATTTTGTACACTTTTGTCAATCTACAGGAAGCAAATTTACCTGTGACTCTCTGCTCTGCAAAGCAAATTAACCACTACTGCAATAACTTTATCATACAGAGGCACTCAGGCTACACTGCATGGCAACCAAATTTAGCAGGAGACCATCTTTGCTTTTCAGCTTATTTTTAACTGCAGCAGAAGGTAGGACAGCCACACTTTATCACTGGTACAAAGGATCAGCAAACCTCCAATCTGCAAATCTCAGGCTCTCAAAACTTTTGACTTTCCTGTATGGTCCAAACATCCATTTTGTTCTAGCCAAGTCCTCCCCCAGACCCAGTCTGGGCAACCAAGAGCTGACGATGGCTCCTGTCACAGCACAGGGATGTCAGAACCCTTCAGAGCCTTCCCCAGGCCCCTCAGTGCCAAGGAAGCACTCCAGCCATTCCTGCTGCCAATGCTGAGCATCTCTTTAAATTAGCACCACAGCCACTGCAGCTTTTATTTCTGTTCTGGATGAGAAACACTGGACTGTGACCAAAGCCCTATCTGTCCTACAGATTTCCTCCTTCCTCTAAGACACTTAATAAAATTTGCAATATTCAAAAAGTGATGGGCTCTTGATTTCGCATTCTTCTTTCACAGCTGCCTCGCTCCTGCTGAAACACTGGCACTGAAATTATGCAGGGAAACTCTGCTGAGAATGTTGTTCTTCGTGGGAGAAGAAAAAAATGCCTGACATGCCCAGAATTCAAATCAGAACCCAGAAGGGTCCCGAGCCCTTGTATGTGTGTTATCAATATGGTACACGTTGGAAAACCACGTGGTCCTTGCCAAACTTGAGGGTGTCCCCCTGGGACTAAGGGGATTAAGATGTAACCTTGGGTCAAAAGAGGTTACACAATCAGGATTTCCCATACCAACAGTGAGGAAATTAAATTCATTGTGGAGATGCTCGGCTGCTGAAATGCAAGGGAACAGTGAAAGAAACTAACATGATTAAAAGCCATGAATTAATTCTGTTGCACAGAAGAGCCTCAAAACACAGATTTGGCAGGAATTCTCCTCAAACTCATTTATTCACCCATTTTAGCGGCCATGCTCTACTTAGTGAATTATTCCTGATAATTGAAGCAGACATGTAAGGCAGCACCCAGTTCCCACATATTTTAATGCAGTCTCAAAAATCAGTTTTTTAACTATGGACCGATTTCTGCATATTTGCATATCTCTGTACATCTCCAAAGAAGACAGCTGAAAAAAGGAATTATTTGGTTTTCATCTCTTAATGATGCTTTTTCCCCCTCAGTGCATTAATTTGGCAGCTAAAAGTTTCTGCTCTCACTGAATGGTGAGACAACAGTGGCTCTTGGAGCCCCAGTTCTTGGCACCACCTCACTCCTACTTTATGCTTGAGGCTACTTCCCCTCTGCTGATGCTCAATTTGAATAAGCTCTGACTGAAAACCCTATCAGAACTGCACTAAGTTCATCTTATTCAGCCACATGAATTCAAAAACTCAGAGCTTGATGTCAGGCAGGCTGGTTGTAAACTGGGATCCTTCAGATCCAAATTAGATCACGAGCAAAATAATTAAAAGGCACGAGAGCCACTTGAGAGGGAAATTCCCTTTCCAAAAGAAATTTGGGACACTGGGAACCCAATACTCCTGCCAGTTCAATGGGAGTCAGACTCCTAACTGCATTGGGTGCTTTCATCTGGTTTAAACCCTTGAAAGTTGACTTCCACGGACCTGGGTGAGATGACTCCCGGGTGCTTTGGCTGCCCAGACACAATTCAGGCCACAAAAAGTGTAGTCTGAGGAGATCTGGAATGTTCTACCTCTGTGCTGTCTTCAGACAGCCTCAGACAGCTCCTGTCACATGCATGGCATTACACAAGCCCAAAAGTGTTTTCTGGATGGCAGCTTGACAGGACAGGCATTAGCCTGGGCAATTTGGTGCCTAAATTTAACTCTTTTCACACGAGTGCCATAAACTGAAATGGGTTTTGCAGAGCTCAGTCTAACTGACTGCACTGAAGGGGCTCTGTATTCTTTGTGTGTAGGTGTAGCTAAGGGGGTTGGGTTTTTTAAAGGTGTCTCAGACATTAGATGCCCATGTTCAGCTACTGGCAGTTCAAAAGGGTGCCAAGGAGCATTTCTGGTTTTGAGGGATCCTAACCAGGATTCATCCCCAGCTCCCCCATATACCAAGAGTAATGATTACTCATTTACCTTTGTACATGCAATTCTCCACTACCCCTGGGAAAACCACTGGAGCTACCAACTTGAGTCACACCTCCAGCCCACAAACTCCCCTGACAGGACTGCAGTACTCTGATGGGCACGAACCAAACCTGCACCAAGCACTCTATTTTTTCCAGAACTAACCCTGCTCCCTCCAACCTAATGGTTGCTTTTTACTCACCATAACTGTTAATAGCAGCATTGAGGACCAAATTTTACTTTTCACCAGTGCTAGCTAGGCACCAGGGTAAGCACTTAAGTGGAACAATCTGTTCCAGGTGACCAGGAGAGCCAATAATTTATCAGGAACAGAAGAGGTGCTTTAGGGAAGGATATAATCATATTTGTGTGGTTTCTAATACTCTTGAGGCAAAGGGGGCATTCTGCATTATTCAAAGCCACTTGGGGAAAGCAAGAGAGGAAGCAGGCTTTCCAAAGAGAAATGGCCTCAGACTCTCAAAGCTATCACAAACAATACTTTTCTTCCTTTTAAGCCCTTTTGGGCTCCTCCGTTTGAGTAAGATTCATGAGGCCAGTGGAAAGTGTAAATAATAATAATAAAAATCACATTTTGCCTGTATATTGAAGGAGATGCAGCCTGAACTGGAAAGCTTGCACTGCTCATCTTGTCTCAAATGTGGCAATGCAGAATTAGAGGGCATCGAGGGAAAAACGATGAGAAATTTCACACATATAACAAAACCTCAAAACAACTCCCATAAGGAGAAATTTTTGGAAGAGTGTAAGTTAGAAGCAATATGACAAATGCATACAAGCTAATGGACAGAAATGGAAAAGGTACCTTGGATGCCTTTCTCTTCAGAGTTTGAGGAGGGATGATAATGAAATTAAAACCTGACAAAAAGCAATCGTTTTTCACACAATAAGCTATTATCCTGGAGTTAATGCTCCTGGAAGTCATCATTACCAGGGACCTGATGAGATTTAGAAAGGATTTGGCCATTTATATGGACAGCAAAAATAGCCAGCAATTGCAGTTAATGCTAGAAAGGAAAATCTAGAAAGGATATAAAAAGGTTAGGCGCTGGGGTGAAAGCCCATCCCTAGCTATGAGGAACCAGGATGAAAAAAGGCAGGGGGGTGGCAGAGACAGTCCCTGCCCACCATGGGATCTGTGTCCTGCCCTGAGGTGGGCAAGAGAGGGCAGAGGAACAGAACAGGTGTCTGGGGAAACCCTGTTCCCATTGTGGGATGATTCCTTCTGGCCAGCTCCAAATCCTCTCTTCTTGCCTGCCGTCAGTTTTATAGTTTTCTGCATTTCTCTCGCCCATAACTCTACCTCCCATTCCTCACAGCATCTCTGCAATAAAGTTTTCCTTCTCTGTCACTGGTCCTACCCTGGGTAAAGGCACAAAATATACTGCCTCCTACAAACTGCAACTCTCAGTAACAGACTAAACACTGAGGCTGTAATTCAGTCCAGAGGCTCTACTACTGCCCATAAACCACTTGCTGTCTCCCAGCCTACACTGTCAGCAGGACTCTGGCTGAATTAAAGCTTCTACTGTATATTACTGGCACCAATATATTATCTTATGCATAATGCATAGAAGATGGCTCTAATA
This sequence comes from Heliangelus exortis, assembly GCF_036169615.1. Lineage (NCBI taxonomy): Eukaryota > Metazoa > Chordata > Aves > Apodiformes > Trochilidae > Heliangelus > Heliangelus exortis. The sequence goes on from NC_092425.1 coordinate 951,950, forward strand.
ATAAATTCCATATCCTGCTCTTCCTTTACATCACAGATGTGGCACAATATCTCTTATGCAGTCTGCTTACTGCTACATAAAACCCTCCTACTGAATCAGAATGGCAGCAAAACCTTTTCATGGGTCACTACTCCCAATAACAGCCATTTGTTCCCTCTTTCCCCCAAACGGGTTGGAATAAACTCCGGTTCATGCCAGCAACAAAGCTCACATTTAAATTTAAGGCCTATGTTAACTGATGGTCTGGGAACATTGCCTGTGTCACTCCATAATTCTGACAGTGGCAAGCAAATGATTTGTGCTTTTTGTGTCTGCTCAGGGTGTCAGCAGATAGCTGTGCTGGGGATGCCAGCCTCACAGAGCATTCCCAGCCCTGCAGAGAAGGACAGCAAAGCCAGGCCAGCACACAGACAGTGAGGGGGTGGTATAACCCAACACTGCTTTTTGTACTGCTTAGAAGAGAATCCGGAGTTCAAGCTCCAGACAATGCGGTCAAAAACGTGCTGAATGAAACTTTGAAATATCCTGGAGAAATGGCAAGCTCCTGTGTATTAACCCAGTTTGGACCTCAGGCACAGACTAACTGAGGTCTTTTGTACAAGAAGAAAGAAAAAGCCAAAAGAAACTGATATAGATGCATTACTTCAAAGTCATCTTACCTCACAGCCCTAAAGCCCTGATTTCCAGCCAGAATACTAACTGGAGAAGGAGCATGCCTGTATCTTTCTACTCAAGCCAAAATTATTTATTTGTTATCTTACACCAGTACAAGTGCATTTAGCCTGAATAAATCTTATACACTAACCTGCAACGCTCTAAATCAACGTAAGCCTCATGACAAAAAGACAAAGCATCTGAAGACCAAGCCCTGTGATGGCCTTGTCAGGCTGTCACACCAGGCAGACTGAGCAGAAGCATCTCTGATGCTCATCACTTCAGCAATTCAGGTAACGGGCAAGAGGTGCCATGGGTTCTTCAGGCACCTTGGACAATGCTTTTCACAGTCCAAAACCTTTTCCAACAAAAGCAAAGAACAGTGCCCCGTGCCCTAGAGATGCATTGTCTCTGATTGCACCTCTTGTGGTAACACAAAGGCTTCCTGTGTGTTTGCACCCAGCTCCTGCAACGTGATAGGAAACGCAGGACTCTTTTCTACCAGTGGACACCACTGTCAGCAGCATCTCCATCTTTGCTTAACACTTGCTCCCTGAGTAGAAATTAGTAGCTGTCATTCTCAAATGTTCATAAAACCCCCCCCCCAAAGAGATGACAGGAGCATTTTTCACATAGGTCTTCTCCCCCTGGCAAAAGCTACACGTGGCATGCTGCCAAGGGCTGGCAGGTCTCTTCCCCCTGACAGGCTGGAGCTGACCACTTCCACACTAGTAAAGTAATGGATGGGGTAATAAACCTGCATGGTGTTCAGCACATCATGTGTTCAGCACTTCTGAGGACACCTTGGGATGTGATTTTTCCAAGAGATCATCTCATGTCTTCACTTTGCCAGTGAGCAAAAAATTAGTGAGGGGAAAAAAAATGAAATTCAAATTGCTCTTTCCTGAGCCCGTTTTAGTTTACTGGCTATGATCAATTCCTCATCTTCTTCCAGCCTGCAGACTTCACAGAGGCCTTTCCCTTTGGCCACAGAGGCCACCAGCTTCACACAGCTTTCTCAGCTCAGGCCTGGATCTTCTCCAGAGCACTGGAGTCACCTGCTAACAGCAGCCAAGCCTTAGCAGCCAGGGCACAACACAACTGTCTTCTTATTTATTTATTTTAAGTGGGGTGGTTTACAGCTTGCCACAGCTACCAATTAGTACCTGGGGAAGCCTAAAGCAATTTTTTTTTTGATCTACAGAGCCTTCCACAGCTTGGAACCTAATTACCTTCAGAAACTACTGCCTCCTCCTCATCTGTTACCATGGCAGCTACAATCAGCTGAGATGCTCAGGCTGACACCCACTGATTTACTAAGGGACCAGGGCAATTCCAGGGTGCTACCACTTTCAGAATTTACTCCTCTGTTGTGGTCTGATAGCATTTTCAGGAAAGGAAGAGATAGGATAAATTAAGACTGTAGAGGCTGGGAAATAGCAACCTTTTTTTAAAGTGATTCAACAGCTCAATGCACACTGCTCCACTAGCACTTACTGGGTTGTTGGGGTTTTCTATTTCCTTCCTGTCTCAGAAATAGTCTGTGTGCCCTTGTCCCAGGGTCAAGGTGCAGATAAGATTTTGCTTAATTTTAAAATATCTTTCCTCAGGGTGAGAAAACAGATTGTTTAACCGAGTGTGGAGGCTCATTTTCTACCCTTTAAAATTGCAGTCCAGGGAACACGAGCTCCAGTATTCCCTGTTCATTTCTACTGGCTGCAGAAACTGCTGCTTAACTGAAACATGAGTATTTTTCCATATTTATGCTTTTCATGTGGTGATCTCAAAGTGCCAGACTTATGATTCACAGAAAGAGAAAATCCTAGCTTTCCACTGCAGCATCTCAGTCCTTCAGAAATGCACTTCCCATGCCATCTGTGTGATAACAAATTTAGAAAAATGAGTAGTATCTTGGCAGTCTTCACAAAATGCACTCAGGATGCAGAGGAAGGCAGAGGGGGGTTCCTACCAAATGGGGAACCCAGTATCAGAGTCAGAGGTGATGACAGCATCCAAGCAGGGGGCTCCTTCCTGAGGAATATGCCATTAATTTTAGAGAGCCTGAGGCCACTGTGCTGCAGTTCAGCTGAAGTCTGACCATTCAGTTCTACTGACAGCCCTGCCATCAGAGAGCACAAAGCTCTGCAGCTCTCCTTGCCCAGCACATCCTCCCCTCATGCCACAGGACAAGCTAAGCAACATAACAGGCTCTAGAAGAACATCCCAAAATTGGCAGGCTCGAAACCAGTGGCCACTTTATGAAGGATTAATGTGAATTACCCTACCTGTAAAGCACAGAGAACCCTTCCTCTTTATTTCCCAATGCACGAGTGGGTCACTGGCATCTGACAAGGGTGTGCAGGGTCAGAGGTGCTGATCACATCAACAACAGCACCCCAGGAGATGCACAATCATTACAGTGAAAATGGCAAACATTTCAGAAGCCTGCACATTTCAGATCATCAAACAGAAACCAAAACACAGCCCTAAAGCAGATGAAAAATCTTTTGCAGTGTACTCCAAGCTGGTTCATACAAATTCTTTCTTACCCACCCTGTGCAAAGTGCCTGCCGTTCATCCTTCTGATTACTGGGAGAGCTGCAAGTGTCCTCCCTCCTTATGTAAAAGGATCAGGCCCTCTGATGAAACTAGAAAGAAATCTGAGAGCAGCAAGCAGCTGACAGCAGTCGTACACTTTGAATTGTGCTCTCTTTCTTTTTTTTTTAGACTCTGGGTCTTGACCTGCAGGCTTCATCAGTGATGCCAACACTGAAACCACAAGGACAAACTGTGCAGATGAGACTCAAACCTAGAGGAAACTATCTCAGCTAAGCAACTGCAGTCCAGCATGGCATCTAGGGCTTCCCAGCTCTGCCTCCCATGGAGCTACTAGAAACTCTCCATCTGCTCAGCCAGTGGAGGAGCCTGGCAGAGCTGCAGCACCCACCTGCCAGGTCCTGACCCCAACCAGGGCCCTTTGCTGGAGGGCAGAGGCTGCAGCAGAGCAGAGGGTACACGTCTCACTGCACTCTGCAGGCTACACGTCCTCCAGCTTCTCTGTCCTGGAAGCAGCAGGAGGGGTCTGGGCAAGAGGTCTTGCCTGTGGGACACAAAATGGGTCCAGTGGTCCCTTCAGGAAGAAAAGAAGAGAGAGCTGAGCTATTTTCAGCCCTCACAGACAAGCCAGAAGTGGCAACAGCAGCACAGGAGCTCTGCAATGCTCTACTGTTGCAAAAGGCAAAAGCTGCCCCCTTGGCAAACTGAGCCCTCTAACTTGCCAAGAGATATGAGAGAGCTCCACAGTAAGAGCTTTCTACCATCCAAATTTTGAAAAGGCAGAAGAATTCTGCTTTGATTTGGGGAACAGCTGCTGAGATGTGAACATTCTTCCCTGGCTCCTCTTTCACGCCTGCTGGTTTTGTCTTATTATTCCATCCCCCCTTTCCTTTCTCCAGCCTGTGAGCAGCAGATGCTGGTGGGGGTAGGCAAGAATCCCTCTACTCCTGATATCTGGAAAGCAAAAGGAAAGCCTTGATCTTGGCTTGAAGGCAAAAAATGCAATTGTTCTGTGGATGTGTGCTTGCATAACAGCTTTGCTGCTTGGACTTTCCCCCCATTCCAACGTTCAAGGTTAAAGCCTATAGGAAAGGAGAAGAAGCTGAGTAAAACCAGACTGGCTTAAATTAAAGTTAAATGCAGTAGGTGGTACTGATAGCACACAGGTCTGTCAACAAGCATGCAAAACCTGACCACCCATCTTCCTTCCATTGGTTTCAACCAGGGAAGTACCTGGGAAGAAAACATTCAGAAAAACATTCCAGCAAACATCTAACTGTGTGCCTTAAAGCAAACGTGCACTGGCATATCTGTCTGAGGCAAGGAGGAGGCAAGCAAATGTTTCATTCCCTTGTCCGTGATGCAGCCTGAGATTCCTGAGGCACTTTGATGAGATAAGCACCTCCCACTGACTTGTAGTCACACCACCAGCACACAAGTCCCATACAGATTTTGTCTTTCTGAGCAGGGCATTTTCTTTGGTGGAGAGCATTCCATGAGGAATCCAAGGGAACACACTAAAATCTAGTTTTTTTCCTTTCGGGTGCTTTTTAATAGACTAAACAGCAGTGTTAACACTGCAAAAACAAAGGCATCTCTTACGGGACTAGGATGCTGCTTTTTCTCTCCTGTTTGCAGAGAACCCTGGCTGTTTGCATGGATGGTATGTTCATTTTGTGGCACAGCTGCTCAAGCTAGGGCACAGCAAAGTCTCCCATGGCACACTGCACACAGTTACAATGGGCATGGTTAGAGTTTGTCACAGCCCTCAAAAAGGTGTTTCTTCAAAGCAGACATGGCATCAAATACATTTTTTCTCTAATGTATCAGAAAAACTTCAGTCCATACTGCACCCTTTCTGAGCTTTTAAGGGTAGCTGCTTCTTGAATGCTTGAAGAAAAAGCTGGCAAGTTAAAAACCAAGAGATTTAATTTCCAATAAAATAGCTCCCATGAGCTGGCAAAATGCTCTTTACTTAGAGCAGTACTCTGAAGATTTTTAGAGATTTTCAGGGCAACGCTTGCAGTAAGAACTCCTTGTGTTCCCTCTGCTCAGGGGGCTCCACAAACACACCATCAGATTTATGCCTTTCCCTTTCCAAATAACCCCATTTAGTTGTCTGCTGAATTAATATAAATAAACATACAGAAAAAGGAGCATGCTAGCTCAATTCTGGGGGGAGGAGGGATGGGTGTGCTGGGGGTGCAGTTGCTAATACCTGCCATAAATCCCACTTGCAGCCTAAGCAGCTCCACATACTACATGTCTGTCTCACACGTACTTCTCTTCTTGCCTTTCTTTCTCCCCCTCCCCACAGCCCATGCCATCACGTGTCTTAAGTCAGCTCTAGAGCACTGCTGATTAAAAACTGTCACCAGTTTTCAAAAAAACCACCCAACATTTAGTTTGAAACCTAAGAGGGGACTTATCAATGTGGTAATTAACCAGTAAACAATAAGCATGCACTGCACATCCCATTTTTCTTTCCATGTGCAGACAGCTTTGATTACCATGCAGGTAATCTGCATGCCACAAGGATCTTCAGTCTCCAGTAGCTGCTACACTACCCCATAGCATAACCAAAGAAAAGCTCATTAGATTAAAGCCTGCAGTCCTCTGCAAAACCACCCAAATACTGCTCAATTCAATAACTTGCAGGCAGAGGCTTTCAGAGGAAAATGCCACAGTTAGTGCCACAACTATAAGCTTTCACTATTTTCCTTTTAAACTTCTTTTTTCAGAGGCTGAGCTCTAAGGCACACTCAGAACTGTGAGCTGGCAGACTGCTTTGCACCTTTAGAACACATTTCATTTTAATGCTTTTAGTTTTAAAATGTTTCATAGAATCACAGAATGGTTTGGGGTGGAAGGGACCTTAAAGCTCATCCAGTTCCAACCCCCTGCATGGGCAGGGACACCTCCCACCAGCCCAGGTTGCTCCAAGCCCCATCCAATCTGGCCTAGAAGACTCCACTACACATATATAAAAATATTAACACTTTGTAATGGCCCACCAAGGGGATGCCATGGCTTTATTCTGCCAATATGCAGAGGATTAAGGGTGTCTGTTTGAAGCCAGCAGCAACCTGAACAGGAGAATTACAGTAATTCCACTAAAAACCACACCAAGTTCACCTTGTTACCCTTTCTGTTTGTCTTGAATATCCAAGTGGCACAATCCTACAAACAGGACTTGAGCCAGCTGTGTGAGAAGGTTCAACTTAAAGAATGGGCTTAAGGAAGTGAAAAGGACACTTTTCATGAGACCTCTCAGCATTTTGAGATCCAAATGCTCAATGTGGAGTAATTCTAAAGAGAGTTCAAGAACAGCTGCTAGCATGTCAGGCACAGATGCAACTCCCACTTCCTTTTCTGTACCTCACACAACTCCATTCTCAGTGCAAACTGTCTGACAGCAATCAGCACCAAGATCCTGCACTGAAACCTTGCACTGCCTTAGCCACTGAGTCACCACACAGACTTCCTTATGACTTCAATAAACAACACTTTGCCTATGTCGATGCCATTATTAATACCCTGAAACATTAATTTCTATTATTGCTTAATTAACACCCATATGTACTGAATAATTATCCATGTGCCATTATTAGGAGATATAGTCTGAATGCAATTACGTGTTAAGAGCTGTGAGTAACAAATCCTTCCCCCAGCAGAAAATACAATGAAAAAAAAAGCAGCAACAGTTAAAGGCTTTCCATAACCAGGCTTCCTCTAGGTTGGAATAAAGAAATGCGAGTGGGAGTCCTTGGCTGGGAATTCAGAACCCCCCAAAACTAAGCCAGGCAAGACAAGGAACGATGGAGACTTTTCTTTGTACCTTGAAAAACCTGCATGTTATTCTGAACACAAAAGATTGTTTAAAGGAGATTATTGGCTGAGTGTTTGAACATAGCACAGAAAAATGTGAATGTGCATTTCAGAATGACCTCACGTATATGGTCATGAAGAGCCTTGATATTTAGGAATTTCAGGGGTCAGGCTGGGACACAGAGGGTATCGAGATGACTGATTGGTAATACTCACAGAAAATGTTATTTATATTGCATGATGCTAACCCAATTCTGCTAAAGCCAGGGTTTAGCAGTGACAGCTTTGACTCTGTGCACACACACACACAAAGCACCTGCATTTCCACAGGCAAACACACAAACTGGCCTGCACACACCGGATTAAAAGACCAACAGTCAGCAAACAAAGAATATTAAATATGATACCTTTGAGTCATAATCTTATAGGCATCTGGCAGATAACAGCGGATATTCTCCATCTGAGCAGGATCAGAGTCACAGATTTTATCATCAGTCCTCCCGTAGTTGGCACTTTCGATCATGATGACGTCTGTGCCGGGGCAGCGCAGCTCGATGGGGTAACTCTCACAGGACAGCTCCCTGCGGACCACAGCCATGGGCACTGGGGCACGGCTGAAAGCTGCAGGGAAACAAACACAGAACCATTGCTTTTCCAGGCTGAGGCAAGCAGCAAAAGCAGAGTGACGTGGAGCTGCAGCCTGCATCCCCACGCCGTACCCAGACCGTCGAGACACGGTCCCGAGAAACGAGGTCTGATCCCCAGCTTGTTGGCTGCCCAGGGAAACCACTTCTCCTCCACTCAGCCACTTCATTCTCTCATCTCTAAAATCAGCAAATGATCCCTTTTATACAGGGCTTTAGAAATCCCCTCCTGAAAGAGGTAAATAGAAACTATGGCACTGTTATTACTTCCACTTACCAGGTGAAAAGCTCGTTAGCTTTGATATATAAAATTACAGTCCCGTGTTGTACCTGATCAATCAGGGGAAATTTTCTGACAATGAAGCAATCCAAGCACCACAATCCCACCTGCTCGGTGAGATTGCATCTGTCCTGCTGCAGATGTAATAACATCTGCATTGCTCCTGGTCCTTTTCTTGTTCCCTAGAAAACAGGAGCCTAATGGCTTCTGCCGTAGCCTGCAGCTTGCTGGGAGATGGCCCGGGGGTTCTGGCAACTGTCCCCAAGTTTGGGCTTTGTACTGGGCAGTGATGTTTTCCATGGAAAGGCCAGAATATGGGATACCAGGTGATTACAGTTCAGACTCAGTTTTGCATCAGATCTGTCTGGATGTTGAACACTGGCACACACTTGTTAATTCAAAGCACTCTCTGAAATCTGACCTGCTTTAAAAGAAATCCAAGCTACAGTTTGCAAAAAAAAAGAAGCATGCTTTGAGATGCCTTGAAAAAAAATAAAAAGCCCTGAAGTATTAGTAAATAAACTCACATGATAAGAAGCAATAATATTTCCCATCTTTGCAGCTTCTTTGATCCAAAGCAGCTTGACAAACATTAATGTATTAATCCCCTAAATACCCATATGAAGTAGCTGTGCATTATCATTCTCCTCTGAGCCACAGAACGGTTCTGCAGCTTCCAGAGGACCTCATGGGAAATCCACAGTGAAGCCGAGAACCGAATTCTTGTTTTCCAGCTGAGCACACCAGCCATGAGCTGAAACAAAAGCATCCCCTTCCCTTCCTTATTCCATAAGAATGAAAGCTCAATCTACACCAAAAAGGTTTCCAGCTGCAGGGATTACGTGCCCTTCTGGCTCCATTTTGTACTACTTACAACCAGAAAAATCGACACATAAATTAAGCCTGTATCAGGGTGATGGTCAGAGAGCAGTTAGAGAAGGTTTAACCCTCTACCAGATCCCAAGCCCACCCAATACAGAGCATCTTTCAACAACTCACCTCCCCCCCCAGCCCCATTAGAAGAATCACCAAAATACCAGCCTCAAAACCAAAAATCCCACCCAGTGCACTACTGCTTTCTTCCATAAAACTTCTGTATGGTACACACACACACACACACACTGAGTTTGCTTGTGAAAATAAGAGCCTACTGATGTTTTTTGGAATACTCCTTAATTGTGTCAAGCCTGCTTTGGCTGTCTGCCAGGCAGGCAGCAGTACAACTCACTACTCTGACTTCCACGAAGCCTTCCATGAAGCTCGTATTATTGGACAGAGAAACTTTTTCATTTCTGTAAATTTGCAGTGGTTACTCCAACACCAAACCCTTCCTGACGTGCCAGAATGGTGGACTAATTGCCAAACTCCCAAGACAGACTCACATGTAACCTTGAATAGCAGCCTCTACAATCAGCATAGCTTTCTGGTTTGGGTCATGCAGGATGTTCTCTTTCCCCAAGATCTGAGCTCAGATTGCACCATCCATTTGTGCAATGCAGTCTATTCTTATTGCAACCAAGTTCTCCTCTTACAGAAGGAGGGAGACCGGGAGGAGAAGTGTGAACCTCTGGGATGCAATACCTCATTCTTACCCTTGGCTTCATGTCAGTAGACAGCAAGGTGAGTGGAGGAAGGATGAGACGTGCTGTTCAGAGGCAACATTTGATTGAACAGATAAACCAGTCAGAAAGCAGAGTCAGCAAAGCCCAGCAATTTGAGACTGCCCTACAAACACCACCCAGAGGTATGAAATCAGCTTGAAAGGCTCTGTCCCCAGAAGGCTGCAGCAGCCCCTGCTCTGTCAAACACTGGGTGCATGACAGGAGGGGTGAGGTCACTGTGCCTGCATTACCTGTAGCTTTCTCTGGCCTTGTGCTGACTGCTGACGTTGGAGAAGAGCTGTGGGGAGCTCTCTTTTTCTGCCTCTTCTGCATAAAACCTGAGCAGATTGGTGACATGGGAGGCCAAAGGTTTTTAGCAGCTTTTGGCAGAACCCTGAGGCTGAGTGCCCTCCCCCTTCCTGCCCTGTGCTTAGACTAACTGCCAAGAAAATGGCAAAATGAGGTTTACAGTCAATATTTGCTGTTTGGGGTTGTGGTGTGGCCCACTTCGTGGGCAATTTGAATCCTTTTCTCTGTGAGGCTATAGAAACAACAAGGACACTTTATAGAGAACTAGAAATAGCACATTACCTTTTACAGTTCCCACTATACAAAACAAACCTCAAACCTCTGACCTACAGGTTCAGCAGCTACGTTTTTGCTGTTAATCCCTATGCATTTTTTGTGGTAAATATTCTATATTGTCAGTGCAAGCAGACACTAAACTGTGATGGAAAACCCTGCTTAAAATCACAGAGATTAGCTGTCTAATCTTAACTCCTATGTTTTGTTGGAAATAAGACATTAGGACATGCTGGCAGCTCTATGGGTGTAATAAAATGGAAGTTTATCTGAGGGCAAAGATAGCATCCTGATCTCACAGCAGCTCTAAATGCAGTACTTCAGGCTCATGGTGGAGCATCTCACAGTTAATGTGGAAATACAGAGCTTTACCAAAAGCCATGAAACATGTTTCTGTACCAGTTGTGAGAGCACAGTTCTTGTATCTTGGCCCTCTCTCCTGTATATGACCCTTCATGGCACTGCTCTACTAAAATTTCATGTCAAACCCCAAAACCGAACGCCCCTCCCCAAAAATAATAAATAGCTCATGACCTGCTTCTCATTAAGTAACTTCTAGACGGATGCCAACATTTCTAGATGTGACTTTGTTTCCTGGAATTCACCTTTTTGTCTCTCACATAACCACTCAACTGCTGACCATTTGAGGGGCAGCTTTCACTCACCACTGTATCAGGGTGTCAACGTTTATTTCCTGGATGTACAACATCAAAGAAATGTGACACCCCTGACGACTGCAGGAAGAGCTGAGGAGTAGAGAAAGCAATTGAGCATCATGCCATCATCCTCCATCAGATCAGGGGCTCCACGTGGCTTCTGACCTACCCTGATATCTGCAATAAGAACTCCAAAGGGAGATGAGAGGCTGGCTTCTTTACCTCCCTGTAAGCACATTTCTCTGATGTTCCTTCCCTGTATGATAACCTTACTTAAACATTTTTCCTGCTTTTCCTGGGTGGAGCCAACATCTTTTCCTGTTTGGTATGAACTCAATCCATCAGGGCCCACCTGTGAGCCACACAGCACCATTGTTCCAATCCATCAATGCCCTTGTCTCTCCCTTGAGCAGCTCCCCAGCTTTTCAGTCCCTCACTGAGCTCCTCATTTCATCTCTTAACTAAGTGACCTAATTGTTGGCTTGCAGTCAAGAGGGGCTGCTGGCTGCCCGCTACTTTGAGGAACAGGGATCTTTTTCCAGGATTCTGTGTGCAGACAGCCACCAGGCAGCAGAACCTCAAGTTCAGGAATAACTCTCCCTTTCACATTTAAACGTGTGCCACCTTGAGTTTCCTAAATGCAGCCATTTTGTGGGGAATCATCATCCTGTGCTTCTGCGGGGCAAAGCAAGAGCAGAGGGTGAACCAGCAACAGAAAATGAGGATTTTATCTGGGCAATTTATAACTTCTTTGTCTCTGCTAATTTCAGGAGTTGAAAAATTAAATAAGTCATCAAAATCTTGTGCTTCTTCTCTCCCTCACTTTTGACCTCAGAACATAATTGCCTCTTGTCATGCCTGCAGGGCATGAGCTTGTAGTTATCACTGTGTCCTTAATCAAATGCTGAAATAGCCTTTAAATTACCTGTCCTCTTGCTTGCTAGAGACTTGTTGAGCTCCATTACATTTAGAAGCATGATGGTAGAGCAGTACAGTTAAAAGAAAAGCCTGGGATGAAGCTTTTAATTCGATTTTGTATGCAACTTTCCCAGCACAATGATACTCTAGCTCAGAATTTTCAGAGTGAAATGTCAATGTATACTTAAAGGTGGTTAATTAAAATCTGGAAATATAAAGATAATTCTTTTCACGAGCTCTGCATGTGATTTGGTCTGTCCAGTTAAATATCTGCCTTGCTGTTCCCAAAATCAAACTGAATATTCTGGAGGCAGAGGTTTCCCAGTGATCTGGAGACACGTGTCTGCATCTGCCATTTCACAGTACCTCCAGTTCCCACAGTTCACCTTAACTCTGTGGGGAAAAAAAATAGCAGAAAACAATAACAGAAAAATCTTCCCCTCCTTTTATTTTCGAAGGCTACATAGGCATGGGTATGAGAGGCAATCCCTTTCAGTCACTGAGTCCCCAGGCCTCAGGAGTGTCACTCCCTGGAGAGGAGCAGATGCCTGAGTGCTTTTCCAAGCCAAGGCCCCACTTCTGCCCATGAAGTCCCCTGAGCACACGGATCTGCAGCCTGCAAACGGAGCTCAGTGCTTCCCTGGCACCCTTTTCCTCAATGCACATTATACCTGCCCTGTGATCTCAACAAAAACGTTAGCAGCAAACAAAACCTCAGGTTAAAGATAGTGACAACAAACAAATCTCCAGTCTACAGTGCTGCCATTCCCCCGAATTTTGGTTGTTCACAAGATACAATCTGCTTCTGACAAGCTTAAAAAACCTGGGCTGTCAAAAGTTTTCTGAACACTTCTGATCAGTACACAAACATGGAAATACTATTCTCTCTCCCCTGCCTTCTCTACATCCGCTGCCAAGCAACTAAGTAGCAAAGACCTCAGCATATTTTTTTAGGGAGACAGGGTGGAAAAAGCTTTATTTTACTCTTAGCCTGCAGAGGGCTTAAAGGAGAATCCGCCAGTGGATGGCTGGTGGCAAGACATTGCAGCCACCACCTGCAACTCCTGTATCCACCTCCCCCAGGGAGGAAAACCTTGGAAACCTTCACACCATGGCTGGCAAAACCAATCACGTTTCCATAACGGATTTTGACCATAAAAAGTTAAGGAAACTTAAGTGAGACTGTCTCTGGGTAATTCTATATAGGAAATGGCAAAACTGGAAAGTAAAATAAGATCACAGTTCTGACTGGTAACATATATTCTTGAGTGTTTTATCCAGGATAGCTCCTCATAGGCTAAAATATTTCACACAAAATTACACAGAAATAATGATTTAAACTTAAAAAAGGAAACACAGCAAACTAAGAAGTCCATTTCTAGATGACAGAATCACCAACTCTGCAATAATGAGAAAAAGCTACCCTCACTTAAAAATACAATGAAGGCAGCAACGTAGTTAAAAAGAACAAACTACACTTTGGAAACACAACCATGCAGCAATAAAAGCTCAAAAATCTAATTAAACAACTGTGGACCATCAGACTAAGAAAAAATATGCTTGCAAAAATTTTAAAGCAGCAGCAGTATTTTTATAATAGTATGGTGTTATCAAGCATGAAATCAATGCCCTACAAATTTTCAGTGACTGGCTCCAATCTGTATTTGGAAAGAAGCAAGAAGATATATTAATAATTCACAGTGATAAAGAGATGCTTTATCAGATATTAGGAAAGATAACAAACAGCCCATTTTTTGTTCATTCTGCAGATACCTTCTGTCTGGGAGTCTGGTAAAAACAAACCACAACCCTTGCTTGGAACTCCTTTGTTTAACTTGACCTAGGACACTGCCACATTGCTACCAGCAAACCTTAAAAAAAAACCCCAAACATCAACGCTGTAAAAGCAGAGCATAAGTCCAGCTGCACATGGAAAAAAATGCATTAGTTGCTGTTTCTCAGAAAGCAATGTAAATGTGTAATTGTCATCCAAGCTGAACCATTTCTGGAAGTTCAGCAGGAACCTCATCAGTCCAATATCATTCAACACGCTTCTTGATGATCTGGAAGAAAATAAACTCGGAGCTTGCCAAATCTGCAGTCAAGGCAAAAAGTGATGAAATGTGAAGTCATGACATGCTCTTGGTTCCTTCTGCAGCTTGATCTGCAGCCTGTCTGAGCAGATCGTGCCTTAGCACAGACAACTGCAGATCCAGGCAGCACAAGGAGTGCTCATTATGTGAGCCCAGGGTCTCCAGCGCACCCTGGAACAAGGCTCTTCGGTGACTGATAAGAACTGGAATGCTACACGGTGGCTCCAAGGGCAAACATGATCTCTGCAAGTATTAGGAGGTGAATGACAAGCAGGAGTGGAAAGATAAAAATTGTCCTGCTTAGGGTATTAATGAGTCCATTATTGGGACATGTACATCGTGCTATCCAGACCTGAAAACAAGATTGTCAGGAACTTGGAGTTTGTGAAAGGTCTCGAGAAAATTGAGCAGCCAGGAAAGCCAGTTTTACAAGAAGATACCAAAGCTCCTAAATCTGCTTAACTAGCCCAAAAGACCACTGTAGACTGCAGGTATCCACAGAGGGAAGATGTTCCTTGCAGTAGGGAGCTCTTCAGCAGAAAACACCAAACAAGATGCAAGAGCTGGAAGTGGAAGCTGGATAAATTCCAGCTAGATATGAATTTTTAAATGTAATTTATCATGAAACAGTTTACTTAAATATATGAAGTATTCCTTATCAGCTGAAGTATCTAAATCACTATCAAGGACTTTTCTGGAAGCTATGCAGCTCAAAGAGAAGATAGGAGAGCCCAGTTCACAAAGTGCTGGGGGAGATCTCTGTTGTGCAAACAGGCTGGGTTGTTGGTCATAGGAGTCCCTTTGTATTTGAAAGACCTATGAAGATTTCAGAGAAAGAAAACAGGAACACAGAGGGATATTTGGCAGCATGGAACCCAATGGATTTATTATCTTGGAGTAAATAAAAAATCCCAAGCAAACAAAACCAAAGAAACCCACAACCTCAGTCAGCTTTTATGCAGATACCTGCTGCGCTCATCCATGCAAAGAAGGTTTGTATCTTGCCTTGAACAGACAAAAAGTGTTCCAGGACAGCTTCTTTGAACTCCCAGGAAAAAAAGATGGCAAGGAGGAGGAAGGAGATTGCTTAGTGCAGACCAACAGATGGAATTTCAGCCAGAGGCTGCTTTGTTTTCCACAATGAACCACAGCCCGTGTAATCTCACAGAGTTTTTAGTTGCTGCAGTGAGACATTCAGACTGGAACTATAGCATGGGAATTGTTTTCTCAGCCACTCATCATTACAGCAGCCACCTCTTCATTGCACTGGGAAGATGCACTCACCCTGGACTAGCCAGCCAGGTTCAGCTGAGGAGAAGGGATGAAAGGTAGGTATAGCTTTCAGTAGGTTTGTCTGATATGGGGTTGCTGTCTCTGTGTGTAGTTTTTGGTTGTTTTGATTGTTTGTTTTAATTCAGCCTTCCTATATGGTTATCTAATAAATTATTTTTAGTATGCAAAGCCTATTAACTGGTCTCTAGGTGCTAATATGTACATCAAGTCTTTGCAGTGTGCACCCTACAATATTAAACCAACAGCAGAGTCATTTAGGGTCCCGGTACCATGTTAGTGGGATGGGTTGGGGGCATCATTTTCCAAATCCTACTTCCCATCCATGGGGCTGCAAGCATCCCCAGCCCTGGCACGGTGCATCAAGTCCTCTCTGACTGCACAGCAACCTGTGAGAGCTGGGGAGAGTTTCAGAGAGCCAAGAGCACTGCATAGGAGTGGGGTCTCCCTTTTGTTGGCAGCTCCACACCATCAATGTG
Organism: Heliangelus exortis; assembly: GCF_036169615.1. Taxonomy (NCBI): domain Eukaryota; kingdom Metazoa; phylum Chordata; class Aves; order Apodiformes; family Trochilidae; genus Heliangelus; species Heliangelus exortis. The sequence goes on from NC_092425.1 coordinate 967,531, forward strand.
TACCTGCCACTCAGGCAAAGCAGGGCACAGCACCCCTGTATCATGCTGTGTCACATGAGACACTATAGCACAACACAGAAGGGTGAGCAATTCAATGCTAAGGCTCAAAGCCAAGAAAAACTTGAGCTCCCTGGAAGCCTGGAGCTGCAGTGACTGCCAGATAGATTGCTTATTATTTTGCTCAAGTGCAACATTAAGGTTTCAGCAACACTGGACATCTACTTGTGGCTTCTCAGCACACTTACTTTCCCATAACATTTTGCAATATCAACTGGTGACTTCTATTCATACACATTTTGCCATGTTATTCAAGTTCATCTCCATATTGAAAATGAATGTATTGAAAATTAAGGCAGCTACATATATAAGCACTCTGCTGAAAGACATACTTCATCTTTAAATAGCAGCAATCAATACACACAGTATATAACCTAAACAAATTTCTATTATGAATCCTTAATGGATGTACGCTTTGGTCTTTTTTATTACTAATATAATATTGATTTACAAAATACATTACCACCTTAGGCACTGGGATTTGCTGGAGTCCTTACATCCTGCTTGTAGTTTTAGTTAAAATAGGAGTTGAAAGTCAATAACCTATTTACCATCAGTGTTGTCCTTCTAGAGAGTTAGATATTTTAACGACGATCTGACTCTCACAGGGGAACCATTTGTCTTACAGTGGCATTTGTTAGTCAGCACTATTAATGTAAAATTATCCGTGGGGCCTGCCTGTTTATCTTTCACTCTTTTTTATTGCCAAAACACTTTGGGAGCCACACTTTGGAAGCACACTGGCAGACTAACCCGGCAGATCCCTCGCAGAGCAGAGTTTGTCTGAAATCAAAGCACCTGCCTGGGCTCTTTTGCTCTGAATCAAGGCAGAGTTTGTGTCTCTGTTGCCATTCCCATCAGGGGGCTCCAATTGACTCCTGCAGTTGCCCGGGAGAAAGGGAACCCAGGAGCTGTCTTTGCTAGGAATACTAACACCAGAGGACAGGGAGAAGCCAGCGTGTCAATCAGCCTCTACTACTACCATAAACAGAACACACCAACTGCTCCTCACTGAGGCTCCAGGAGAAGCCCACAATAAGATGGGGTCATCACAACATTGGTGTACAAACCCAACAATGCTTACTAATACAGGCAGAAATGAGGGGGGAAAGGGTTTAGGTTTACAGTTGCTTTGGTGAAAAAATCCCACACTGAGTTTTGCCTTATACAACCACAACAGCAGAGGCATGGTTTGCTGGGATATTATTTATGTCAGAAGCTGAGCACAGAAATGTCAGAGATGCAGCAAGGAAAGCACCAACATTTCTTCAGCAGCTCAATGAGATGACTCTCTTGTCATCTCCAAACGCCAGACAGAGCAAATCCAAAATACTGCTTTTCTGCCTCTAATGCTTGTTAAGAGATGGATGAGAACTGAGCCCCTTGGAGGGAAATGTCTACAAGGAGGAACCCCTGCTTCTCTGCCTTACCATCTTTTTTTTTTTGTAAACTGCTGCATTTGAGGACAAAGGAATAAAATATATACAGAGTAGGAGCACTTTGCCCCCTTTTTGCTGGAGAACAAACATCTGAAATAGACATAACAGTAATCAAAAACACGCCTGAGAAAATAAGAGGCAGGAAAAGCAGAAGTCAGATCAATTGCTTAGGCCTTTCTGCACACAGAAGTTAGGTGAGGTGAAGCGCAAAAGTTTAATTCGCTGAGCTGCCTGAAGTTAAACAAATAAACCATCTAAAAAGTGGGTGATAAGCTCCAAAAAAACCTGACTGCAATGTACACTGTCACACCAACCTTAAATTGACTTTTCTCATCTGTCATTGTGTTCCTAGCCTAAAGGCAAAGTGCTCTCCCTCCTCCTCCTCCATTTCTTTCCCACGTAGGGATGGCTCCCAGCACATGCCTGAAAGAGAATGCCCAGCACACGCCAGATTGAGGAGACAGCTCAGCCCTGGTGCCTGCTCCAACACCAAAGGAGACAGGAGAGCTTCAGCAGAGGGTGGAGATAGCCCTGAGCATGACAAGAGCATGAGGGAAAATCATCCCATCAGCCTCCCTTGCCTGGTCACCACCCATCACTTCTCTCTTCCAGAGCTCATTCTGAGGACCAGGCAGAGTGCTGTGCAAGAGCTGATCTTAGCAGATCCAAAGCCTAACACTGACAGAACAGACACAGTGGATCTCTTCCAAGATCTGGGCTCTCGATAGCCCAAAAATGTTGAAAAAACAAACAAACAAACAAGAAATAAAAAAAACTCCCAAACAAACAAAAAACCAACCAAACAAAACCCACCAAAGACTCACCTTTTAAGCAGTACAAGTCAAAGCTTCCAAATGCCCAGATGACAACTCCGAAGCATTTTGCAAGTAGCCTTTTCTGCTTCTACCCTTATTCCCCATTGGCAACAAGAAAACTAGACCAAATACAAAATTATTCTGACTGATGCCTGTTAATGGATGGACACACAGAGTCAGTCCTGGAAATGATCCCTTCTCCATAGTGGCAGCCCCCTTATGGCACGGCTCAGGTCCTGGACACAGGGTCAGAGGGTGGTTCCCTTTTAGTGAATGTTCACTGCATCACCATTCCTCTTCAGCACATGTCACACAGCACAGGGAACCTGCTAAATGCTGGGAGGCTTTTGGCATCTAGGTTGTAGTAGGCAAAAGCACAACAAAACACCATTTTTTCTAAAATTAGATCTCTCTATTAGCAGAATTAAGTGAAGAAGTGTCACAACTTCACTTCAAAAGCAGAAGGCAGATAGGCAGAAGCTGGCAGCACCCATTTCAATCAAATGTGTTATTTGCTCTGAGCAAAGCAATCTGTAAGGCTTACAGAACCAGAAAGTAATTTTCACAGAGTATCTCCCTCCCTCACTTCTAAACACACAGCCAATGCTGCTTCATTGAAAGATCTTACAAACAAAGCAAATACCTTGCAAAAAAAAAATTCTATATTTCTTTAAATGCTATTTAAAACAGCTATGCAAAAGACATAAAAAACCCAGAACCTACAGAAAACATTTCCTTTCAGTTCAACTAAATAGCTCAACTGGATCCCCCACAGTGGTCTGGGGAGTTTTTGTTTTTCATTTCCTTCTGCCCCCTCAATCATTTCAGCAGTGGGATGAGGGCAGAGATGGTGGGGCAGGAGGGAGCTGGAGGCTCTGAGTGGTGAAGAGCTTGGTTCTGCTGGGTGATCCTTCCTTCCCGTGCCCTGTGTGCTCCCCAGTGATCATCTGCTGTGGCACCTGCAGTCAGCTTTCTCCCCATCCTCCCTCCTGCTAACCTGCATGCATCGCCTGCATCCACTGCTAGGCAGAGTCTTTAACATCTCCAGAAATTCCATGCTGGAGCCAGAGCTGTCAGTTACCTAGTGGAGGCAGCTCTGCCTTCCCCAGCATCCTGGTTTTGGACAAGAGAAGCAGGATTGCTCTGCCTGGGACAAGGACAGTCACAGAGGCCAGGCAGGCTTGGGCTGTGCTCTCAGCAGCAGCTTCTCAGTCACACCTTGGTGTCATTGCTCTCCCATAAGCTGGGAAGCAATTTTTATGCTTGTTGTCTTATCTCTATCCTCCAGGTAGGTCTGTGCACAGATTCATGTCTTCCTTTCTCTATCACCCTGCTCCTGCTAGGGAATTTTGTTCAGAATGGAAGTTTTTTCATGAGTTTGAGGTCTCACACAGAGCTCTTTAGTTTGATAGCGACGGTGGTTTTCTTTCTCTTCTCCTTTTAATCACATTCTTGTGTTGATGCAGAGTTGGGAACAGTCATGCTTTGAATGGGAAGTTGGACTACAGATCTCCAGAGGTCCCTTTGAACCCACACTGTTGTAATTCTTGCCCCTTGTGGGTCTCATTGGCACCATTGTACTTTATGCTTTGTATTCCAGATAATACCCCAAACTGAACAGTTACTTCAGGAACAGAATTGGCAAAGGCAGAGCTGCAACTACAACACACACCCTGGCTATATTCACAGGCTGCCTCTCTCTTTCTTCTCTTAGCCTGGCTTCTTTACTCCCCATACCAGGGAGGTTGCTATGGAGATTTCTTCAGAAACAAAGAGGAAAAGGGATACAAGAAATACAAGGTACCCAGAAGGGCATAGAAAAGAAAAACATAACAGTACAGTATCTTTTGCATTAATAAATCAGCTTCCCCAACTCTGGATCTAGAAGGCAGGTGATGAAGACACCAGAGCCTCAAACACTTGTGTTCTGAGGGCACACATGCACAGAGTTGGAAGATGCCTTGGTGGTGGCAGCTGCAACACAGAGAGCAAACAACTCTGCACACAGCTTCTCTGCATCCAAGCAAAGAGCTCACTGCCAAAGAGCAGTGCTGGGGACACTGACATGGCACAGCTTGACACTCTGGAATGGGGACCACATGCACAGGGACATGTAAAGCTGGGGAAGCTGAAAGCCCAGGGGTTGGGCAAGTGCTTGTGTCAGTCCCCAGATGTGCCTGTTCATGGCTTACAGCTTCTCCTAGGAAGCAGCAAAGGTGTGATTATATTGTCTCAGTGCAAGAGCTCCTATGTACTTAACATGGTGTGCCAGAAAAACATCTGCAATCCTGTCAAAAAGACTGCAATACATCTGCCACATGTATGTTCTAGGTGGCTTATGGCTCTGGTTGGGTGTTCTTGTTGTTGTGGCTGCAAATCTGTGCTGCTACAGCATTTGGAGTACAGGGAATTCCTGAAACACAGTGGTCACAACTAGACAGAAAAGGTCCCAACATGTTTCCCCCTCCTCTATTAAGCTGTTGAGAATGCCTTAAGTGATCAGTGCTGGGTTTCAACACTGCCTCTGAGATGCCCACATGGCCTTCAAACCAGGAAGCAGGCAAAGCAAGGAAGAAGAAATAATAAAGGAAAAAATCTCAGAACAAGCGGTGGAAAACTGCAAGACACATGGAAGCAGGCAAAGCAAGGAAGAAGAAATAATAAAGAAAAAAACTCTCAGAAAAAGCACTGGAAAATTACAGCAGCTCCCTTCACATCAGTTCACAGGGCTGCTCAGTGATTCTGCAGTCATCTATCACACACTCACAGGATGGAGAAAACTAAGGTCTCAAAGAGATTAGAAAATAGGTACTTGTAACTACACCAATTGCTCCGGTCTCCCAGATTATGCCTTATTTTAGCTCCTCAAAACAAATGCCAACACCTGGTATTTATTCAGAGTTTTCAATTTCTCTGGATATTGACCTCGTTATCTTGACTTACTCCCAGTATAGATGCTGACAGTAACACAAGGACCTTAATGGGAGTCCAAAGACAAAATGCAGTCCCTGCAATTGTACACACTTCTGTAGCCTCACCTCCCACACCATCTCACTGACTGCATTTCACATTTTTCTGCCCGCCATGCAATCAGAGACAGAGCAGTACACGTGTCCTCACTTTATACACCAAGGTCTGAAGGGATTATGGGCCAGGCCCACAAGGAGTGGTCAGAACCGGCCATGGAAATGAGCCCAGGCATCTCCTTGGTGGTCATAAAGAAACTGTGCAAAAGCTGAGAGAGATGGAAATGCTTGGGCAAGAAAAGTCACCGCTCTGCCTTTCTCCTGCCAGCTCTCAGGACTGCTCAGAGTGCACAAAGGAGCCTTCTGCCTGGCACACAGGTAAGCACCCCCCCTGCACCTGCCCCACAGAGCCCAAAGCCTTGTTATTAAGCATTTCCACTTGGCAAGCCTCTGCACAGCAAAAGAAGTTCCTAGTAAATCCCTGAGCTTTCAGCAGCATCACCAAAAAATCAAATACTGACTTGACCAGTAGGAAGAGGTGAAGTAATTCAGCTCTGTAGAGTAGATGCAAGGCACGAATCCTTCCCTGAAAAAAAGCTAGAGCCTGAGGTGAAGGTACAGCAGCATGTCACACGTCTTCTTCAGTGCCACCTGAGTTGTCCCAGCCTGCTCCTGCCTTCACTCCCAGCCTGGTTACTACAGCACTCCCCTTGCTGGGATGGATCCCCTCCTTACAAGCATGACACAACCATACAGCTGCTCCAGCTTGGGAAAGACACCCCAGAGAGGGATGTCTGCAGTGTCCAGCACCAGTAATGGCAGGAGGAGGGGAAACAGGGAATAACTGCTCAGTACATCATAAAAGCCAAGGGGAAGGCAGTGAACTACTGACAGTGGCAAGGCTCAAACAAGCACAGAGATGGCTTTTTGCACATACCATAGACATGACCTTGGCAACCCACTGCCATGGGGTAATGCAGAAGCCAGAGACAAACACAAGGAACAAGACAAATTCACCTAGCACAAGGTCCATCAGTGGCTGTAACCTGACAGCCCAGATATTATCTCCAGATTGGAAGGTCTTTACATCAGAAACAGAGAATGTATGCCAGGAGAATGATCACAGATGTGCCATTATTCTCATACTACTTTTTCCTTCATTCCATCTGCTGCTAATTAATACTGGAGATAGGACACTGGGTCAGCAAGTCTTCAGCCTGACCTAGTAAAGTTTTCCTTAGGGATGTTCTCACTGCTTGAAACAGGGGGGAAAAAAAAAAAAAAAAGTAAGGTAGAGTTTCTTCTAGCATTCTCCTAACAAAAATGAGTGTGATTGTGAGAAAGAGGGGGAAATGAGAGCTAATTAACGTAACATGACTTCTACCCAGCTATTGTGCAGAGAAAATCTACAGAAGTACATGTGTTATTCTCTTCCCTCTGCACCCTATTGCTTTATTAAATAAGATATCACAGAATTGTAGAATGATTTGGGTTGGAAGGGACCTTAAAGCTCATCCAGTCCCACCCCTGCCATGCACAGGGACACCTCCCTCCAGCCCAGGTTGCTCCAAGCCCCATCCAACCTTGGACACTGCCAGGGATGATGGGGCAGCCACAGCTTCCCTGGGAAACCCGGGACAGGGGCTCAGCACCCTCACAGGACAGAATTTCTTTCTAGTGTCTCCTCTCCTCAAGTTTGCCCAAAAGCAGTGGAAATGGAGGCAGGCTGGAGAGCTCAGCTCCAGAAGATGCCTCTACTCTGCTGGGATGTAGTGTTAGCCTTGTTTCATTTGAGAACATAACCTGCACAACACTGCTGTGTCCAAGTCTGTATTTGTGCATCCCACTAAGTAAAGGAAAAGAGCTTTTGCTAATGATTAAAGCCTCTGAATATCCCACCACAGCAGAAGACTGGGATCCCACCACAGGAGACTGGGATCTCACTCTGCTTCCCAGTCACAAAGAGACCTTTCCCAGTTCACCCTCTACTTCCAACCCTGCAGGAATGAACAGGCTCTAAATCCCTTCTTCCTGGATGTGGGCCAGCATCCTAGGGGGGTATTTATAAAATAAATATTGATCAAATCCAGCCTATCCCACACGCAGATAGATGGTGCAGCTGTCAAACAGTTCTATCAGTGCAGCAGAAGAATTAATTGTCCTACCAGCCCTACTAGAAGCTCAAAGTTACATTTCAACAGTCAAATTAATTTCAAGACTTCATTTTCTTCTCATTTCAATCACCATAAAAAAAAAGATACAGTATTTCTGGAATACAATAAAATATAATAAAACACTTTCCCATGATCTCTAGCATGGTTCTATTAATACACAGCAATCAGTTTTTACAGCTTCTCTCAGCAAGCCTCACGTGAGAGCCACCCAGTGATTCAGGAAAGGTTTGCCCTGTCTCCCTCCTACATACTAAAGGAACTTTTCTATCATGTTTTAATCAAGTCTAGAGCTTGCATAAAACTAGCAAGGTATTATTTTACATAGAACAGTGACATTCAAGATTTGCCTACTGAAAAAGCTTACCAAGTGGCATGCATTTATAACACCATTTTATAGGGGTTTTAAGTAATTGTATAAAAATGTATAACTCACTGAAAAGAAAGAGCTGTTGTGAAATACAGGAACACCCTGGACAGATGCAGTTCCAGCCCCATATCAGAAAGTAGGGTACAGGATCCTAGCCCACAGGCTAGGATCAAGTGAAGGTTCAGCAGCTGTTCCACTGTTGTTTCCAGCTACTGAACTGCTGAACCACAAACCAAGATTTGAGGAGTGCACTGGACCTTCTGGAACAAAACTGGAAGCTTTTGGAGCAGGGCTATGGCATGTTGAAACAGAATCATGGTGGTGTTCAGTATGTGCAGTCCTCAAAAGAGCTGGATGAGACTGTTCTGACAAAATGTGCTCTTTCATCAGAGCATGGTGATCTGGCCCAACCAAATCTGTTCATGGGAGGCAGGGAAATTCTAAGAAAACTTTTTTGGTATAAGAAAAATTAATATTAAACAAGAAATTCCCAACTGCCTATACCCAGGCATAGCTCAGAGCTGGTAGTTTAAAAAAGTTATCACTCTGTTGACCACCAAACACAGATATCCACAAAAATACTCAAGTGCTAGCATCTTATTTACTTCCTAACTTCCCACGGATTTCACTGCCAGCTGAAGTGCTTAATTATTTTTTCTGGCTCTTGCTGCAGCTTCCTTAAACCTCCCTAGAAATCCCTGCCCGAGGAGGAGAGGTGTGCCTGATGAGCAGGGAGCTCACACTGCCTGTGTGCAGCTCCACAAACCCCAGCTCTGCAGAGAGCCTCTCTCCTTCCAGGCTCTGGGCACAGCATCCCAGCTGGGCAGCCCCTTACAGCCAGAGCCATGCTTGTGTTCACATCACCTCTCCCACCAGTCACTACCAGAGCCCAATAACTTGTCAACACACTGCCCTCCTCTTGCCCCAAGCACACCTGTAAAGAAATGGAGGCTCTCAAGCTGAGCCCCAGTTCCTACAGGTGTCATTTCTCACAGTGCTTTTGTCATTAAGATGCCACTGCAGCCTCCTGCCAGTGACAGAATGCCAGCAGCATCAGACCTTGTTAGGCAGGGATGCAAGGAACAGTGTTTCAGGATACTTTTATTTAATGACCTTCAGTATTCCTCCCAAACCCAGGCTGTTTCATCAAAGCTATAAAAAAGGACAAAGTTTCAGCAGAGTTCAGCCACTCTGCTGGTTTTTTTTCCTCATTACCATCACTAAAACTGTATTGCACAAAATGTCTGTGGCACCTTCCCAAGCAAATAAAGAAGACACAGCTGACACGCTCTGTGCCCAGGAGAACTTAATTCCTGACACATCTTGAGACAAAGAGCAACAGTTCAAGCATGAGAGTGCAAAGGGTCACCCTGGAGACGAGGGAAGAGATTGATGGCAGAGCAAAAAGGTAGGAGAAAAAAGAAGTTATTCCATTTATTTTCTTTTTCACAAAAGGCAGCTGGAAAGAGGAGAGGAGTAGGTAAGGAAGAAGAGAGAAATGATTCAGTGACATATAAAGCAGAAGGAAACAAGAATCTTCACCAAAATGCACGAAGAAAAGGAAAGCCAGTGAAGAGATTGATGAGAAGAGGCAAGTGTTGTGAACGTGAAGAGCATCCCTGTGTGTCTCACTCAAAATGTCATGACAGTTTCAGAGCATTTAAGCCCTGGCACAAAGGGTGTATTGTCACTTTGAGTGCTGAAATCTGTTTAAAAAAACAGGAACTTCTAACAGTTAGAAAACAAAACAAGTCTCTCAGAAACAATACAAAGTCCATTGTATTCTCTTTCTGGTTGTTAACTCCGAGCCTTGTCCCTCTATCTCTTTCTTTACCAAATTATTTACAAAGTGCATCAACATAAATGGAACCAGAAGATTTACTTTAATTAAAAAAGGAGAGGAAGAGACCTAAGCACTCTGTTAATGCTGGCCATGCCTTGCAAGAGTTCATTAAAAATAAATTTTAAGATGCACATTTAGTACCTGTTGTAATAGAGCTACTTCCCATTGAAACAGTGAGATTCCTGTCACATTCCTCTTACTGTGAGAATGAAATGTAACAACAGATCTCATTTTTTCTGAAGCAGAGACTTCCTGTAATAAGGAAGCAAAACAACTGAATTATTTGACTGCCATGTATAGGAACAGCACAAGGAAAATTAAACCATCAGCCTTCTTCCAAACAGGGAGAGAAAGCAACCTCTCATCAGGTACTTGCTTCTTCAGCTTGGAATGATGCACTGACTCTATTCAGAAGTACACAACAAGATTATTAGAAGAAGAGGAGGCATTTTCTAGCACTCTCAGAACTGAATCTGTCTGCCTCCCAGGTCTCCCTGCACCGCCTGTATCAGTGGAACTGCTCCTCAGGAGAGCTTTGCTGGCAGTCCAAGGGGTGACAGGACCCCATCAGAGGGAGTCCCTTGGAGAAATGCCATCTGGGCCCAGAGAGGCCCAGAGGAGCAGGGATATACCTCCATGGCATTTGTAGCTCTGTAGAAGATGTGACCCAGGCAGCCAGTTGCTCTCCAGATCATCTTTCCTGCTCCCCTGTGGGGATTTTGGTTTGCTGCCCCTAGATGTGGTGTCAACTGTCCCTCTGAGGCCTCACAACAGCTGCCCATCAGCAGCTGCAGGGCACAGCACAGCAGAGCTGTCTCAACATGCCAGTGGTGAGACAAGGTTTGAGTCCAACCCAAGGACCTGGGAGTGCTGGGTGTGCAGCAGGACCTCCTCCAACCCAACCAGGACTGTGTGCTGGGGGAGCTGCCACACGTGGGGAAAGCCCAGGCACACTGCTCTGGCACGCAGACACAGGGAATTGAGAATACAGGGCATGCAAGACAGACCAAATGCTGCCAAAGGAATCTGTAAATCCATCCCAACACTGAGAGCTGAGTTATACTGGTGAGTTAAACAAGACCAGGTCAGTACCACCAACACCAGCACACAGGCACCCACATGCAAACTGTTGGAGCTGCACAGCTTTCAGCTCCAGCAACAACCAACAACAATCTAGGCAAGGGCCAAGAACCATGTTCTGTCAGTCACTCAGAGGCAACCACCTTGCTTGGGAGGGCTACCTTTGGATGTACAGCCCAGCCTGACCACCCACCTCAGAGCTACAGAACACAGGAGTGTAACCAAAATGGAGCGAGGCCTCCTCCAGTCATCCCAGTTCATCTGCTGGGTAAAGAGCAGAGCACACCTGCCTCATGCTGGTCCCTGCAATACTGGCAAGTGTTTGGATACTACTGTGGCAAAGGCAAGGCCCTGAAGTACACAGAATAGGTTTTTTTGTCCTCAAAAAAGGAGTGATCTGACCACTCCTGCCCAAGAGTTAGCAGTTTCTGGCAGTAAAGGATTCAAGAGTTATACAGCTGAGGTCAGTTCCCAGTAAAGCAGGCAGAGAAGCTAAAGCAGCCTCAAGATCATACCAGCCATGCACTTGGAGCATTTATATTCTGTTTATAGGAGGGAACTGTTTTCAGCAGGTCTCATTATTCATAATCCTTCCAATACCCCCATGTAATGCAACGAGAAAGGTTAAGGTTTCATTCCCCTGGTGAATTCTCAGTGTAATTTGACAGTGGTAAATCACTGTTCTTGTTCATGGGGTTAAATACAGACCCAGCCACATCACTGGGGACACTGTGGACATCAGACTCTCTAACAGCCCACCACATACCTTTTACCATTGCTTCTTTTTGTGCGTCCATGTTTTGGTTTGTTGTTTGGTTTGTTGGTTTTGTTTTTTTTTTTTGCAAGAGACAGTTTGCAGCAGCTTTTGTAAGATGATAGCAGTGTTAATGTTTATCCCTGCTTCTACCAACACAAACTATACCCACTTCCCCCATCACATGCAGATAACCCAGAGCAATGCCTTGAAAATTTGGAATAATGGCTGTAATCCTCAGAGCTTGATCTTGTGAGACTCCAGCAGCTCAGAGCTCCCATGTAAGCCATGCAGCAAGGAGATTACTCTGCTTCTGGCAAAGGATGCTTTATAGCACCTCATAGGACTGAGCTCTGCTTGGTCTCTTAGCAATGTAATGTGGCTTAGCTAAATCACTAACCAAAATCAAATCAGCCCAAACAACTTGCTCTAAGTGTGACAGCCAAACAGACCCTTTAATCTCGAAGAATACAACAGCACCGCATAAAAAGCAGGAGTGCTGGGGCAGCTTTTCAAAATCCACTTTACACAAAAATACAAAAGAGGGACTGAGCCCTGCTTGTGCAGGGTAAATGGCTCTGTACTGCAGTGGCAGCAGCAGAGCCAAATGCAGAGAGATGACAGTAAGGCTGCATTTAGAAAGCACAATTAACAAGTTCCAGATTTCTGAAATGACAGGTGGAGAAGTGTCATGGAGAACATAGCAGGGCCTAAACCAGCATGTAAGGGCAACTTCAATCTGGCAATTAGCCCCAAATAGCACAAGGTCCAGTCACCAAACCCACCAGATGTCACACTGAATGTCTGCTGCTGCAGGTCCTTCATTCCCATCACAACCTGAACAGTAATTGATATGTGACTTCAGAAACCACATATCATCTCCCACAATAACATCCTCAATCAGTGGCTGTGTTAAGTTTAAACACAAAACATCGTGAGACACCACAATTCCATTTTCAGACAATTTTACCCTGAACGTAAAACATTATTCAGCTTATAAAAAATTAGAAATTATTTTAGCACAGTCATCTTAAGGGACTCGCATATTTTAATCATCAGTTTTAATTACGATAAAAAGTAGAGCATAAATCAAGGCACTCTCAAAAGGCACAAAAAAGGTTCCATTTATTTGACTAAAGTGCACATTATGCTGAAGTGTTAATGAGAGCAAAAGAGAGTAACTGAAATCAATCTCCTGCTAATGTTCATAATTTGTAGTGGAACACTTTTCTAATTAATGATAGACTTCTAGAGCCATCTATGTTGACAAATACACACGTGCCACACTCCTTTGCCTCCCTGGCATCTCTCCTCAGTGCTCATACACACACCAAGGTGCCCTCACACCTTTTTCCTATAGGCTGGTTAGCATCAGGACCTTGCATTTTTCCATGACTCTTGGTGACCACAGCAGGCTGCCCCACCATTTAGGAGCCAGTGATATTTCCAGACTGAGGAAGCCAGTGAGAGCAACACAGTTCTGCATTCAGACACACACTGGAACAAGTACAGGCACTACCAGAAAAACTGTAGAAAACAACACAGACATCCCCACCAAAACTGAGTCCCTCTATGGAAGCTTTTATTGAGTGTCTTTAACACTGAGAATTTCAGAAACCACACATACCTGCTTTTGTTGGTAACCTGCTTGCTATTAAACCAGCTGATCCAAAATTAGGTAAGTGCTTAATAAGAACCATTCAGGGCAGAATTTACTTAAATATTTTTTCCTATTTTCACCCAAAGATCATTCTCCACGGATATGTGAAGGCAGCAGGAGATAGCTTAGACTTCAGCAAGCATTAGGATGCTGTGAAGAACAAGGCTGAGTTCAGCCATTTTTCTCTCAGATCCTTGGGGAGGAGTCTCCCTGATACCATATGTTTCTGCCATCTCCAGTGATGCACACAAAGCCCAGCTGTTGCTCCTCTTTAGATGCTGCTTTGTAACACCACTCTGTTCACCAGGCAGAAAAGTATCACCTAGGGCAAGGAATGATGCCAAGAAGAGCACTGCTCTGACAGGGACTGCCTCCTGAAGTCAGCAGCAGCCCAGACCAGCTAGAGAAAGGAAGTAGCCCATTTTGAAAGCAAATGGATTCATCAATGAATGAATAAACCCTGCAAGTCCAGGTGAAAAAAAGTGAGAGAGACTCTCAGGGCACCAGAGTTTTACAGTTAATGTTCTTTGTCTTTTCCCCTACCTGGAGACTGCCCAAAGACAAAGCACCCAGTGCCCAAGAAGGTTCCCACACTAAGCACACTGTGATGTGTTCAGAAATCCATCCCCACACAGCTCCTGTTGCTGGACAGCATCTCCAGAGGAAGAGTCACAGCATTGCTGGGACAACCCCTTGCTACTCCCTCACAGCTAAGTGACCTTTGGGAGAGACTGTGGCTGAAACCACAGCTGCAAAAAATTCCTCTGTTAGGAGCATTAAGATACACACATGCCTTTTCCTTTACAAATTATTCACTCTGGCTTCTGCTTTCCACTTACTAAAATGCCATTTGCATCTCTGCGTGCCAACTCCATTTCAGTACCCATCAGGTAAGAATACTGAATTGTTACCAAAAAAAAAAAAAAAAGGAGAGCTGCCCACGTTTCACACAGCTCCCCCACCTGAAGTCATCAAGTGGAAACCACAGCATCCATAAAAACCTAATAGAGAAATGTTTGTAGGGAAGATAAAATAGTTGAGTGCACCACCACCACCACAAAGCTGATGGAAAAAGCAACAAATGACAGAGAGGGATGGAAGTTGGCACAAGGAAGATGAAATGAAATGTACTTAGACAGCACCTAGCCTGCAAAGATGATGTGCTAGATACTCTGCATTTACCCAGCAGGCAGTCATCAGCTCTTAAGACTTTGGAGTGCAAGAGTGATAAAGTTACAGCACCTCAGCAGTGGGGCCATTTAGTCAGATTCACCATACCAAGGGCACTTGAATTTTAACATTTCCCAATTTTTCATTATTGCCTTTTCAGATTTAAGATTGTACTTGCAGCAGAGATAAAGGTGGAATAAAATAAAAATGGCATGGGATGAGAACACTAATAGTACCAAGCATATCCATAAGGTATGCAGTACCTGCATTACAAAGCCACTCTCATACGTTCTACACATGTGAAATCTAAAGCATTCAAGTAATGATCCAAGAGGATTACAAAAGCAATCTCAAAGAGGATCATTCTGGTTCTACTTCAAGGTTTTTTCATTGAGTGTTACCAAATACACTGTGAAAATTTCCATATCATTTCCAGAACAGAAAATGGGATTTCTTTGTCTGAAAAAAAAAAACAAATTAAAAAAAGAAAATAATGCTGTTTATAAAGACAGTATGGTATTTAAATTTTTAAAAAAATAAAATCAAAGCCTGACAGTAATTATTTTTGAAAACCACAAAACCTCAAGTATCAGTTTGCTGCTAATCCATTGTGTTGCCAGCTCCTGCATAATGCAAATAAACTGTGTCCTTTGGGTCAGGTAAATGAAAATAGTCTTTATAACCTTCTATCAACAAACGGCATCTGTCAAATTTGCAGTATGGAGATGAAAAGCATTTGAAAGTTAAATCTGAAACCCCAGACTGAAACAACACTGCACTTTAATTCAAAGACATTACACTGCATGGCTGTTATTAAGCTCTTCACTCACAGTGCAATTTAAGTGCCATTTTGATACTCTGTTTGAACAAAGATGTGTCAAATTACAGACACTGGTGTCAAGTCCAGAAACTTTGTGAAAATTAAGCCCTATCTGTAATAGCACCCTATAGGTTTTCATGTCAATGGCATCGTTTCCAGAATTTCTCTGGTGCTGTTTCCAGAATTTCTCTGGTGCTGTTTCCAGAATTTCTCTGGTGCTGTTTCCAGAATTTCTCTGGTGCTGTTTCCAGGGTTTTTCTGGTGCTGTTTCCAGAGTTTTTCTGGTGCTGCTTCCAGAGTTTTTCTGGTGCTGCTTCCAGGGTTTTTCTGGTGCTGTAGTATTTGCCTCACACCCCCCTAGCTCTAGGAAGACTTCCACAGCATCTTCCTCCTGCTCATCCTCCTCCTGCTCAGCAGTGAGCACTGTTGGCAGCTGATGCCATCAAGCAGCTCGTGCTGCAGTTGTCATGGGAAGCCCAGAGCAGGGTGAGGTCTCCTGCAGTGCTGGACTGAACCTCCCTGGCCCAGGAGCAGCTGCCAGCCCACACCTCCCCACATGCTGACATCTGACATTCAGGGCCCAAGAGGACTTCTCCTCAGCCTTGCTGCTGCAGAGCAGGGAAGGAGCTGGGCAGCAGATGCCAGCTGCACAAGGATGTGAGGATGTGGCAGGTATTGCTGAAGAAGCTGCACACCAGCAGGGATGATTTCTTTCTGGACAGTGTCCCCCTAAGTACTTTCAGCCTGCTGTCCATTTGGAAGCCTGTCTGGCAAAAAGGACAGAGAGCATTAATAATTACATTTCTGCATGCTCCATGAAATGAGCAGTGGTGACAGACTCTCCTAGCTTCTCCAGTGAAGGAAGGAGTGCAAAATAGAAATCAGCCTCCATTCCTTCCTCTGCCCATGAAACAAGCCACCTTTTCAGAATGATGAAGTTTGTTTAACTGGGATCTCTCCCAAGGACCACCACACAAATATCCTCAGACTATTCCCCAGCAGTAGAGGGACAGGAAGTTTTGAGTTTTCAGGTCTTTTTGCATTGGACACAGGTGTCTCAGGAAAAGAATTTTCTGGTGTCTGGTGCTGGGTGGTCAGAGGAGAAAGACCACAACTCCATGCAAGGCAGGAAGAGCTTGGGTATTAGACAGGTGAATGGGGAACAGCCAGCACTGCTGGGGCAAAGAATGCACAGGACAAAGCCTGAATCCATAGCAAGAGCAGCCTCACCTCCTGGGGAGGTTCTGGCACCAGTACCATGAATCACAGCATTTAGCAGGTAGCCTAAACCATGACAACTTCTTCTAAAGAGGATTCCTACCCCCATTTTTAACTCATTTCCCTAGGGACACTAAACACAGCATACAAGTTCATCCATTTTGTGCCTCATCTCCTCCATCTTATTGTCATTAATCTAAGGCTCCTGTGGGTTCAGGCACACGATGGGAAACCAGGACTGCAGCTGCCAGGATGCAAGGACCTGCCTGTGGTGCCTCACAGCAACTGCTCTTTGTCCAGAGGTAGGAATGCTAAGGACATGATAAAACAGCTCATCAGTTCTTAAAATTTATGCCCACACCTGTTTTGGCAGACAAAAGCATAAGCATAAACAAGTAATTTATTATTTTTTTAATGGCTGTCTGCTACTGTAACACATGACTTCCAAGCAAGCACTTTTATCAGCAGGGCTCAGAGACTCTAAGGTGTCTGCTGATGATACAAATTCATTATGTATTTGGCATCTGACCAAGAGGCCGTATTATTTATTTACTTTTTACAATCAAATTAAGGAAAACAAGCAAGCATTATTAGATTTCTCAGTCCTCAGGAGCCCCCAGGAGTAATATCTAATACTAAGATCTTTAATTGAATATGCCTGTAAAATTATAAATTGTGATGAAAGGACAGATTTCAAATCACATCAATGAAATGAAGACATGTTAGAAGTTCCTTGCCTTATTTCAAGTTTAGATCAAATAGCTCTCTACAGATTATATGTAAAGTGTGAAAATTCTATTTAAAGCACATACACACACACATGCATACATAAACACACAGACACACAACATTAATTCATTGATCTTGATATTCCAACAACTATTACAAGTAGGTCACCTCCCTTAAAACATGCTACAGATTGTATACACCTAGGAGTGAGCAGGGACAATGGCAAAATATTGTTTGAGGTGATAAACAGGGCTTGGCCATGAGTCTGTCTTGCAAAGTGTGGCCATGCCTGCACTGGAAGCATAAAGAGGACACCAGCTATTGCTTTTTCCCCTGTGCTTAGCTGTGACAAGCACTAGTCAGGACAGGGCTAGCTAGCACTGCTTGCTAACCTGGGAGAGGTAAGACAAACCAGGATCAGTGTGAATAAACTCAACAACCTGCAGGATCCCAAGACAAAGAGACAGGCAGGCAGTGCCCCATGGACCTGTCATCTCAATCAGCCCCTGCCATGGACATGGCTGCTCCTCATTCACTTGCTGAGAAAACAATTCATTGGGTTTTACCCTGGCAACCCATAAGCAAACTTGACTACATGAGTTTTGCCTTTTGTATGCAACAACAAAAAGGAGGAATATTGGAGGTCTTTAGAAAGACAAATATTGAGAAAGATTTGAGAGGCATTCGTGACCTTTCCAGCAGCACCCAAACCACTTTCCAGGTTATCTTTCCTAATATCTTGATGAGCAGGCACATCAGCTCGATCCCTCTGGTGCTCTTCCATACTGCCACAGAAAACCCATCTTCTCTAGTAATTCAGTGCCTGCTGGGACCACAACCCAATGTGCTGGCCATCATAAGAGTGTCTGACATGCACGTTTGCATAGCCTGCACTGCAAAAAGAACAGTGACTTAAGAGGCTGGCTGTGAGCTAAAGTTTCCAGATCAGATCAGGACCAGGTCAGGAACAAACAGACATAGTTGTCCTACTAACTGCTTGGCAGCTGGTAAGAAATTAATAGTTATGAGGCAGTTCACCCCAACACCTATTCCTTACCTAGGGTGTAAAACTGCACAGTTGCAAATTCTCAGGATTCAGCAAATCCATCTCCCAAGCTACTGCACCCTCTTTGTGACAAGATACTTTCCAATTGCTTTTAAAAAGTAGCTTTTCATAAAGAAGATGACTAACAAAAACATTTTTATAATCACAGTAAAATATAATGGGAATTAAATTATGGTACCATAATTCACACTTAGCTGCACAGAGGCCATTTGGCCTTCATCTTTGTGCCTAAATGTGCTGGGTGTGAATTACGAGACTGTAATTCACATCCTGTCACCTATAACAGCTTCATTAAGGATCCAAAAAAAAAAAAAATCAGAGCACACAGGGCTGGTCACTAGAGATGAAAAACCAGTCTTGTCAGGAAACTGTTCCAAATGAAACCAGCACAAGAGGTTTGAGACCTGCAAGGGTAACAAAACCCCCAGCAGGCACATTTTCTGCTTCTGTTACTCAGAGAGAAACCCACGTGCCCTCCTGCTGTTCAGAAGCCTTATAACTTAAAACCTCCATGCATTTACATGGGCCTAGTCATCAATCTTCTATAGGTAAAACCCTATAGCTCTGCCTTCACTGCCACTGGAGCTGTGCTTTTCCCATGGAAAGAGTGGCATTCATTTGTTCTAAACAGCAAGTGAAAACAGGGCAAGGTCTTGTTTCCCTCCATAATACAGGAAGATGCTGTGAGCACACACACTCCTCAAACACTGAGGAAAAAAAAAAGCCTTTACCAGAAAATCCCCTTCAAATCTCCTTCCTTATTTGGTGTGAAATTTAGACATGGAAAGAAGTGGGTGTGCACAGAGACCTCTGCATTGCTTCATGGGTTAAGGGAGATTTAAATGGGGTATAGAGTCTTTGCAAGGTTAAACCTCAGCCTCTCTCAGGTGATAGATTGGTCAGTGATTAGTCCATTGCTGCTGAGGAAAGCACTGCAGCAGAAGTGTGGAACACTCACCCTGTTTATCAGGAAAAGCCTTGATTGACCACTTGCTCCACTACAGAAAAGGTGTCACAGCAGCAGGTAACACAAATTGCCAAGAAGAGCAAATATTATAAATATTTCAAGGATGGTTAATCTTTTAAAGCAATGAAGTTAGGCAGAAGCCTGGAAGTCAACTTGGCTATTTCAGAACTAATAAAACATGTCTCCTGTATTTCATTTTGACTATATAAAGAGTATTGTAGTAAAAGGCCATTATCCACCATTCACTACCATAACACTTGTACAAGTAGAAACACAGCATATATTTTAAGCAATGACAGTATTTCCACTGTATTAAAATAGTGGTGAGGCAAATGTTCAGCTCACATTAAAGAGCACTCTGTCACCAAGGACCAGATTGCTAGCATCATATATTCCCCCAAGAAAGATAATGCTGCTTGCTTTAACAGAATCATTGTCACCAGGCAACTACCAGTGCTGTTCAGTAATAAATATTTCCACTGTTCCCACAGAAACTGGCTCAGCATCAGGACCTGTTAGTGCCTTGAGAGCTCAAGCTGACCTCCAAGCACCATCTTTTCACAAGCACCCGGCACCTCGGGAAGGGGCAGAGAAGCAGGGAGAGGCAGGGCAGCACAGCAAGGCAAGGCTCTCTTCTTCCAGCTCCAGTGGCTTGAGAGGACTTCAGATTTCATTTTCTACTCTGCAGATGATAAATTAGTTCAGCTTCATCTCAAACTAATTCTCATGTGGAGAGAGAAGACAGTGCCTGTCCCTGTATGCAGGGAGGTCACTCCACAGCTATGCCACAGCTCTGCACAAATAAATTCTTGGAGGCAACTCGTTTTTTGGAAGTTCAGAGTTGGGCCAGCAGCAGCTGTAGCCCTGCCAGCTTGGTGTTGTCAGCTGTCAGTCTGCCTGAAGCTTCATAACAAATCCAGGCTCCAGCACTTGTTAGGCTTTGTCTCAGCCTATATTACCTTAAACTTAGCTCTATCTCCAAAGTTACTTAAGAAACCTTTTCTGCACCTGCAACTTGCTCTGGGATCAGGGAAGGGCAAGGGTAAAGAAAGCATCCACTGCTCAAGTGTTGTTATCTCAAGTATTTCACATGGTTTCAACTTCTTGTGAGCAGTGATTCAGAGTAGTTTGAGCAAAACTGTGCAATGCCTGTGCATTTAGGATACAGCAGATTAACATCATCTCTGGGAAACTGCAAGGATTCATGACTGTTTCCCCTTCTGTTATTTCTATAGTTTATCAACAAAATGACATTTTATCAGAGCAGGATCCTGGAAGATTGCTTTTCATCCTGTAGATCACTGAAGACATACACCCTTTGACTTCACATCTGCTATTGCAACCCAAAACACACAATATACTCCAAAAATGAGATAAAGAAAAAACACCCCACAAAACCACACACCAAAAAAATAGAACCCCACTCAAAACCACAACCAAAACAATAAGAAAAAACCCAGCAACCACCCAACCCATTCATGAGATCACTGACCTCAGAAACCTGCCTACAATGTAACCACCACTGCAGATGAAGGGACTGTGTCATGCAACTCAAAAAGGGAAGGAGATGCAGTGAGGTCACTTTGTAAAAGTGATTCATAGCAACTCCAGCAATCATTGCAGGTCAGGAGTCATTCCAGTCGATGAAACAGGAACTCAAATGCCTGAGTCCTGTTAAGCATAAAATATGAAGGCTTTCAGCATGCAGTGGAACAGCATTATTAAAAGCAGGGGGGAGGTGAAAGCAGGGCTTAACTGGACCATTTTATATGCAAGCTGAGGCTGGGCCATGTGTTTAAACACACATATCCAGTCTTCAGGCTAGCAGGAACCTCTGTATTGATAGTGGCTTGCCATTCACTTTAGGCACCTTTCTGCAGGTACTTGCAGAAAGAGGGACAGCAAGGCGAATCAGCTGAAAGCCATCAGGTATTCAGTTTCAGATTTCAAAGCCTTGGGACTCATACAAGACAGAGTGTATCCCCATCAAGTCACTGATGAGGGAGGGCTGGCTGACACCCCAGAGGGCTGGAGAGCTGGGCAGAGAGAACCTGATGAGGTTCAACAAGAGCAAGTGTAGGGTCCTGCACCTAAGGAGGAAGAAGCCCAAGCACCAATACAGATTAAGGGTGAACCTGCTGCAAAGCAGTGCTGAGAAGAAGGATCTGGAGGTCCTGATAGATGGTAAATGATCCATGAGCCAGCAGTGTGCCCTTGCTGCCTGGAATCCTGGGCTGCATAAAGAAGAGTGTGGACAGTAGGTCGAGGGAAGGCATTCTCCCCCTACTCTGACATGAAACATACTCATGGAGTACCACATCATGCAGCTAAACTGTTGTCTTCACCTTCTGTTTAGTACCAGGAAGGTACCACCCTCCAACATCCAGATACATGCCCAGTCCCTGCTCACTGCAAGGCAACTGACCAGCTTGTTGAGATGGTAGCTGTACCCTGGCCAGACCTAGAGTTAAAGCAGGAGAACCAGACCAAGTCCTTTAGCTCAGACCAAAGGGCTTCACTCTAATGTGCAAACATAATTGTGAGTCTCTACCACACTTTCCCCAGCTGTTTGCAAACAGCACATATGTGCTGGTCAGATGGGAGGTGGTCAGATTTACCACCACTTACTGCTACAAAAACCACAACAGCCACCCCTACATTTAATTTGTAATGGAATATAAAGGTAGAAATATTTCCAAGCACCTGGTTTCTGAAGTGACAGTGTTTGCTTATCTGTAGCAGAACGTGACTCCTAAGACACTTCTGACATTTTCATTTACTGCGACTATCAGACAGGATTTTCCAGCTACAGTGGCACTGCAGATTTGATACAGAACTGCCAGAGGCACATTTAAATTGTTAATTGCTTTAACCATTAATATCGTTTAATTATAAATATTTACAAAACATTTACCATTTAAATTTCCTGGAGAAGAATGGAGAGCACCTTTCCTAATAGCTCTTTCATTCCACCCCAATTGTTTGGCTGGGTTTAAATATTCATTCTCATTTTCAAGTCAGTGAGTAGCTTTGCTTGAAAAACAGTAGTAGAGATAACCATTGTACCCAAAGGTGTTGTAAGTGATATGAGCAGACAGGTTGTGCTCTATAAATAGATACATTCTGCCAGTTACACGTATTTCATTTTTTAACCACCTTCTTTGCTTTAAAATTTTGCTCTAGTGTCTTAGCATGCACCCAGTGCATATAAAGCACAAAAAATCTGATGAATATTTCAGAAGCAGGGGCTCACGGCCTACATACAGGGAATCATGTTGTTTACAAACATGTTCCCACTGACCTGTAAGTAAAATGAGATCCTTGATGGAGCTCACCTTCCATTTAGGCATGAAGAAAATCAGGCAGCCAGATTTTCTGCAGCTCTGCTCTGAGCTGTAGCAACCATCACTGCAAACAGGAGCTCCTGAACCCTCCAGCACTTAGGAAATTTGGCAACTTACCTCTGGGGCCTACACTGGGGTTTCTTATATGGAAAAAACCCCAAACAACTCCGGGCCTCAAAATCTTACTCCAAAGAATGAAGCGTGTCAGATTTCAACTTAACATTTTGCTGGTGAATAAAGAGCTGTGCCTGACACTGTCAGCTCAGTTCTGAGCTGTGCAGCATGGCTCTACACCTCCTGGCCCCACGCTGCTGGCTGGGTTACAGTGTGCCAGCTCAAGGCAACTGTCCTGGGTTTGGTTCTCAGCTCAGGGTCAGGGTTGTCTTTCAGCAGAGCATGGAAACATTCACAGCAAGGGTTGAAATCACAACCTCACATTATGGTAAGATCCCACCCTGGAGCTGTGGCTAAAGGGGGACACACCTTCTTACTGAACAGTATTCACAGAAGGGAAATAAGTTTCCATGCAGAGGCCAGGAGAGACAGTCCCAGTGATACCCAGCCAACAGAACAGGTTTGGGCATGAGGAAGAAAGTCTATTTTAATGTAGCAGCTAAACTTGGCAACAGAAACCTTTGTGTGTGACCAAAACCAGATATCAATATCCTGGGAAAAAACCCCAAACCACAAGGTTAGGTAGAAGTTATAGGAAAATCCTTGCTATTTTCTGTTCTCTCTTTCCACAGGCAAATTTACACCATGTCTCACTCACCATGGACTATGGGTGTTAGGAGGATTGTGAAGAACAGCAGCTGTGATGACCACATGACTGTGAAGGAGGGCTTGAGAGTATCCCAGCAAACCAGGGTCCCAACAAAACAAGGTGAGTGTCCTCCTGCACTTGCTTCCAACACTTCAACTGCTGGCCTTCAATTCACATCAGTAAAGGAGAAAATAAACAATCAAAAAAAAAAATAATAAAAAAAAATCCACAGCCAGTATCCAGAGTTTGAGACCTATAAATGAGAAAGGAAAAAAAAATGCAGTTAGTAAAGCAGTAAGACAGGTGTTTTCAATCAAGTCTTCCCATGTTTCTTTTCTGCCAAGAGCTGTAAAGGCAAATGTCTTCCCTTGCCCTTCAGATCCACATTCCCATGTACAGTTGGAATTAAAACTTGTCCTTGTGCAGAGCCAGTTTGTGCCTCACTAATGCTCTGCTTCCCCTCTCGAAACTTGTCCTAAAGCAGCAGTTTTGAACAATGATGCCCATGGGTCCAGGCAGAGCACAGACTAGAAAGTTCACGAGAGAAAACCAAAACAAGTCCATATGTATTGCTTCATATCCCATGTACACAGGACTTCTAAGATAGTCTCCTGAAAACATTTGGGTGTCTATAAATCACAAACCAACAGATTTCTAGAGCTGAAAAGGGTTTAACTAGTGACTAGGTTCTGAACTGATCTCTTCAGCAGAAGGGAGTTTCCATCCCAGGCACTTTTCCACCTAAAGCCATCAAATCCAGAGGGGAGGAGGCACAAAGAGGAAAAGCAAGCTCCTGCAAGAGCACATTTCCCAGCAGGATGGCAAGTTGAGACCCTGCCTACAGGAGAGGTGGCTTTGCCACTTGTCCAGCCCATAGCTGTGAGCATGCCAGGGGAGCAGAGTGTTTCAGGAGAAAATGGAACCCAGAACTGTGACAGAGCTGCACCCTCTGCCCCTCCTGCCATGGTGAGTGGCAGAGAGTGCCTCAGCCCCTCACTCCCAGTCCAGCTCCACCAGTATTCACTGGGGGATGAAAACCAATGGTCTCACCCAGCCCACGCTCCTACAGAAAAGCACAGGGAAATCTGAATCTGTGCTTGAATAGAAACATTCACTCATTTAATCAAAGTATTTGAGCTTCCCATCATTTTAATCTTTTAAGAATGGGCTAGATGGCCACAGTGACTCCAAGCTGGCAGGAAAAAAACACAACTACACAGAGTTAAACCATGGAATCAGTTTGAGATTTGGCTCCCCACTGACTCTGAGATGTGATAAAATATGAGGAATTGAAAAGTACTTTGCATATATGTTTTGAACTCCCAAGACTCTGCTGCCTTCACAGCACTGGTCTAATTAAAAATCTCTCAAGAAGTCTGTGATCAACAGAAGTTATTCTCTAGCAAAGAAGCTGTTTTTGCCAACTTTTGTTCTTACCCAAAACCCAGTTTGAGCCAAAAAGCAATGTGAAAAGCCCTGCTGCATGCCACTGTGATACGAGTATATTTCTGGAACTACATCATGACAAAGTGGCCTTTGTTTTGCCTCCTATCTTTGCTGATCAACCAAATCAAATTCCACATTGTTCAGAACCAAAGTCTATAACGAAGCTGCATTTTTTTCTGATAAATACATCTGCTTGCACTGCCAAGATTTTATTCTCCCACTCTACTCCCCTCCACAGTCTAGCCCTGCAATTTGTTCACTCAAATGTAGCATATAGTTTTTCCAAAGCTTTTTCTCAGCTCTGGAACTGGAATGACTAAATAGCCCAAGGTCAGTATGCAGTCAAGTGGCTTCTTTATAGACATCTTAGAAATTAAAATGTTGCTTGAGCTGGGACTATTTCAAATGGCCATTGATAATACTGAAAGCCTGTTTTTCCAAAAGGGGACAAGACTCAGGAAGATTTTAAATCATACATTCTAAACTGGCCAGAAGTTATGCCTGCTTTTTCTGCACCATCCTCTGTAAAGTTTTAAACCAGAATTACGGATTTTTCATGGTTGGAGATAAGTGTCAGTGTTAATTATGCTACCTGAGAAGGGATAATTGCTAACAAAATTTATAGAGCACTCTACACCATAATCCCAAGCCCAATATTCCCAAGCATAATTTCTTTCCTGCCAGTGTTTAAGAAGACAGAGCCACAGCCTGTCAGGGTATGCCTTGCCTCCTGCAGACCCTGGCTGGCACAACCTTGCCCTGAAGCCTGCTTTTCCAAAGACTCCAGCCCCTTAGTCTTAAGCTCAACTAAAACCTTGACAAATCCACAAGGTGTCTGGAGAAACACCACTGGTGTTCAGCAACATGGGGCACCACTGTATTAACCAAACACACTGTAATGCTACAAAATTCTGGGTGGTTTTGTATTTCATGTAATCAAATAATCAGTGTGTGGTTCTGAGCCAGGTATCTGCAGAGAACAGCTAGCTCAGAACTAAGTGGAGCAACCCTTTTTCTTCCTGGTCACACAACCCCCCTCAAGCAGCATTATGAGAAGAAGAAAGGCCTGCAAAATAAAATCCACTTCATCTTTGGATTACCTCCAGGTAAAGTACAGGCAAAGAGAGAAACTAGAGCATGTATCTGTGAACTGCTCAGTGCAGAGTGTTCCATTTATTGATGCAAGAAGAGGATGTATCATCACAGGGAAAACATTTCATGACTTCACTTGACCTGAGGGACTGGGGCTTGAACCACGAAGATGACACAGCCTGCACTGATTTAAAGGAAGGTTCTGCTGCTCACTGACCTTTCTGCCCACAGGGTTGCCCCTGACACCCTCAGGGTTTGATCTGCTGCCAAGCATCACCCAAACCTGATCTGCATGCTGCCAGGTCTCAAAATCCAACTCAAAGTGGTACTGACAGAGAAGGAGAAACCCAAAGGAAACAAAGGCTTCGTGGTAAAGAGATGAGCAGTGAAGTATTCATCAAGGTGTTAGTCACAAAAGAGCACTATGGATATACTGACAGACTCAACATCTACCCAAGCCTGTCCTTCAGCTCACAGATTTTCTGAGTTCATCAGTCAGGGGGCTACAGGGAGGGTGAAAATAAAGGATGCCAGTTCATCTGGGGAGTGAACAGAGAGGCTGAGTTCCAAGGGCAGATCAGAGCAGCACAAGCCAAACCTATCAGAAGCTGACTTACTGATTTCCTCCAGCACAAAGCTGGACACCACTGCTTCTGTGGCAAAAGCTGCAGTCCTTCCTCAGGCATCTAGCAACTTCTAGATGGACACAGGAGGGGCAATAGTGCTATAGGGAAGGGGTCATTAGCAAAAGCCTGATAGAAATGCCCTGCTTTCTTTATCCAGCTTTATTTGCAGCACTTTTCTCTTCAGCCCCAAAAATGTGCATAGTAAAACTAGCATAAAAAATTAATGATGCAAGGATTTAGTTGTATTTCTTATTAGAAAATATCTCTTCCTTTTGCAGAAGTTGCTTACTATGTAGGAAATAAGTCTGATACGTCAAACAAGTATTGATCAAATCCACTATTTACAAGGGAAAAAGTTTGGAAGTACTTAAACTTCTTGAAGCTGATGGGACAAGCTTGGACCACAGACGTAATTCCCCATTCTCAGCACCTGCTACTTGAGACAATGTATTCCAGACAATATTTTCAGAATCTTGCTAAGAGAAGGAGAGAGAGAAATAACCCCAGAAAGAAAAGGTTAACACACAATCTCTGCAAAAGTAAATTAACAGCAATTTAATGTCAGAAAATTTCTTTTAAGTAGAAGAATGACTTGTATTCCCACTCCCATTATGAACAAATAAACAAAAGAATAGCTGCTATTCATTTGGTCATGAGTTGTCTTCAAAAACTTGCTTTTTTTTTGCTTTATTTTTTTGGCAACATTATTAAAAAGGAAAGGTTTGGCCTTCCACCTCTCTCTCCCTTTAGCCTATTTAAAATTCTTTACCCTGTCAGGTACTCAGGAAGTGGTTCCACAGTCTCTCTGCAGTGGCAGCATCACAACCTGCCATATAAAAGGTCATGTAGACATTAGACAGCATAATGCAGTGGTAGCAAGGCAGGAGTAGGCTGCACTCCTGGCATTTCAATAGCACCACATGCACTTTTGCTCCTAGCCACTCAAAGAAGTTACTATTACAGGGACATTTACATGTAGATTTTTCCATAAGCATTTTTAAGAAATCAAGAAACGTGTTTCTGAGACACAGAAACTGTCTGTAAGCTTTTATCTTTGTCTGCATTTAGCCCCAGGAGAAGGTTCATCCTTGACTGCAAACACTCAAAGTCATGGTTCTCAAAGAGCTCAGGAAAACAGGCTTTTGTGTCTCAAAATATGAAGTGGCAGCCACTTTATTTCAGGTTTCAAGTTTGCTCAGTGGGATGGATGCACTGGGACAGACCCAGAGAGACTTTTTAGAGTGAGTGGACACACAAACTTGTGGTGCAACCTGCTGACGTTCAAGTCCTCTTTCTGTACCACAGACCCTGCTCTTCTTTCTCACATCTCTGATGGGCACTCAGAAAGAAATTCCTCAACTTTCTCACTCCATATTCACAAAACTACAAGTCCCAGTCTCCGAGCAAAGTTTAAAACAAGCACTCTGCCCCTAATTGCTAATTCCTGTATATTAGTTTTATCCATATTGTTTGAAAACCTAGACTTTAGACTCCTTTACTCCTCCTTTATATCTTACACAAAACTGAGAGGTGATTTTTAAAACCTTAAATGCAAGCAACAACAGCAACGATGTCTATTGTGTTCATCCTGGATTCTCAGGTACCACTGCAGTGCTGCTTATGCTCCCCTGAGGGCAGCAGCCGAGGCAGCAAGGAGCCCTTGGCAGCTCAGACCAAGCCTCATCTCCCACCTGTGTAGGCCACAATTCAAAGTGACAAAGAACTCTTTAGATGTACTGTGGGGTTTGCAAAATAACTCGAGTGTTAACTGAGTTAATTCATTTCAGATTAATCATGCCCTTGGTGAGAGCACAAACGAATTCAGACCATCAGAATCTAGGAGCTGTGGAGGTGAAAAGGAGGCTTTTGTGCTTTTCCAAAGGTCTAAAGGGGAACTTAAGTTTCACCTGCTTGTTGGTCTTCTCATTGAAACCAGGATCAAAGCAATTACAGCAGAAAATGATAAACAAGCTGAAAGTGAAGCTACTCACACATCCTGTGATTCCAGATGGGAGGCTGGGGGGCAGGAACAGAGAGAAAAGGAAGCATTGTGGAAACATGGTCCAGATAAGGCTGAACTGAACTGTACAGATGCATGTACAGCCACTGACTGCTCCAGCCTTTCTTTCAGTGCCTGCTGCTTATCCTCACCCAGGTACTTCATTACAGACTGAAGAGGAAGGCACATCATTCACAAGGTCACTGCACATATGATAACATGAAAAATTTCAAAAGGTGCAGGGTATCATCTGAGGATGTCATAAAATATGCAAGTGTTTTTATTGCATTAACACCCACAGGTCAGCGAGCTCCCTGAAAACTGATTCTGAGAATCCTGGTACTCTCACTGGGTAAGCACCACCTTCTATAGTAGCTTACAGCTGGTGAAAAGCAAGCTAGTCCCTCCAGGACATCAAAACCCACAAAGAAAAAAAACCTACAAGTTTTGCATAAAAGCATGCAGCTCTTTGCACAAGCTGCACAGCATCATAAACTTGTGGCCATCTGAAACAATCCTATTTCATCATCATATACAGGAATTATTCTGCAAACTCCTGGGGAGCTGCTAAGATCCTTGTCAAAAAGTTGTTATACCTACATTATATGCCATGTTTCTCAAGTGCTTTTGTTTGTAGCACGTCCTTATAGAAGGAAAATAATACGTAGGCAAACACTCCTTTCAGTACTGCTAACAGTTATGATTTCTTGGCAAAACTCTCTGTATGTGGCAGCTCCTTATAATAATGAAAACTTCAGCTTGCTTTTCAAGTAAATTTCTCCTTGTAGAGAAAAGCTGAAAAAACAGGACCCAAGTGCAGATCAGAGGCTTAATAAACCGACGGTAAATAAACGTCATGCAACATATTTATTTGATTTGAAATTCGCATGACTTTTAATCAAATCTCACAATTTTTTCTGTGAATGACTCATGATGTTGAAAGCCCTGCTTTGACAATACTCTGGTAATGCTTATTTGCATTCCACAAAGCCTTTGGCAGCTCTTCTGTGACAAATAAAACGTGTGGTGTATGCACTGAACACCAAGAGAAGCTCATCACGGCGCTCAGCAGAACTTTCCCTTCCCTTTGCTCTGCCAGGAGCAGAGGTTGTATTTTGTATCCACACATCCCAACCCCACCCATGGCTGGGATGGACACGGCACAGATTCTGCATGGAGCCTGGCTTTAACCTGAGGAAGTGAGAGCCTCCAAGGAGAACATTAGCCAAAGGAAATGACAGAAAATTCCAGAGAGTTCAAATAGCACATCTTTAAGTAAAGTGTGATATTGGGACCACAGGAGGAATACTCCTAAATGCCTCTGGATGCAGCCTTTAAGATTTCAGTATTTATTTATCTATCCTCTCTCTCCCTTTCTACCCTCTCTGTCATCTTCATAACACCTCTAATTTTCTTCCTTTCCTGTTCCTGACAGGAAAGGACTTCTTTAAATCACATTGCCCCAAATTGCTCAGCAGTTGGAGATAGAGAGGGAGAGGATAGCTTAGTGCCATTTGCCATCCCAGCAAGATCATGTTTCAGGGATGGGTTTCCTTCCTGGGGAGCAGAGGGGAATGCAGGTGGGGACCACTTCTTGTTTGCCTGCACCTCATCCAGAGGCAGCCCAAACCCCCTGTGGGTGGGCTGCATATCCCCATAAATCAGCCAGGAACAAGAGGATGGTAAGAGGATGGTGTACAGGCTTCCAGGGCTCCTGGCTCCCCAGAACTGAAGAATCTCACTTGCAAAGACCTCTCAGAAATGGACCCCTTCTTGTGGACATTCAGCAAAGGGGGAAAAGGACTGCCTGGTATCCACCTGCTGGCACGCTCCTTCACAGCCCTGCTGGCCCCACAGCTCCTGGGTGTGAAGGTTAAACATCAAAACAAAACACAACTTCAGCAGCTACAGATAGCTGAGCACTCTGGAGCTGCTGCAGAAAGCCTGGCCTCGACCAGGGCCTCACAGACAGCAAAGTGTGAACTGAAATACCAGGTTCACAGCTGGATTTATTGTACTCCCGACAATACTGGGTTTCCTCAGCCTTTGACTTACTCCAGCTCCAGTCACTGCTTGCACATACAAGTATATGTAGCAATAAAAAGGGGAAAGAGTACCACCTGAGTGAGCAATTGCAGGGAAAATAGCAGCAGAGCTGGGATCTATTTCTTATCTGTAAAATGTGTCTCCAGTGCCTTTTGATTCTGCCCCTGCTTACTATTCCTTTCTCAGGGGAATGGTAACATTTATTACTTGTTTTGCACTAAGAAATCTGATTTCATTCATTGTGTGTGCTGATTAGGAAATTAACAGGCAGTACAAGCAAGGTTAAATGCTTTTCCCATTTAGAATGCACAGCTCCTGGAGGAACCAGAGTAACAACAAGAGCTCACCCATACACAGAACTCTCTGTACAGGTGAACACTATCAAATCAAACAAAAATTGCTGGCAAACGAGATTAATGGGAAAAGCCAGACGAATAACACATTTTTACAAGAAAGTTATCTAGGAAAAAGTTAAGTCTAATTGTATTTCAGATCTGTTATGATGTAATAAATGTCTATTAATGTTTAGCAGCAAATTGGGTTTTAATGATCATTGCTATTTTTGGCTGGTGGGTGACACAGATTAAATAGAAACCAGATTTATGTTTTACACCAGGATGACTTTATCAGATGACTCTCCTTGACTTAACCTCTTTACACCCCACAAGACATTTAATATAATTTTATTTCTAATAGACTGTGAGCCAATAGGATCATATTTGCTACTACTGATGTTTTCAATGAGAAATAAAATCAATGAGGTTTATGCTGAAGGTAAGTGTGATTAGTTAAGTGTAAGTGGCTTGGAAAATATTAGGAGGGTTTCATTAGTCAACCAAATGATGCAAATTAAGAAAGAGTACGGATGGAAGTAAAATCTATGAAAAACTCCTGACCTTGCTGTGCTGGAGAAACCTTAGCTGAAATTTGTTCTTTTGTAGGCACTCTCAAAAATGAAGATTAGTAGGTTAGAAAATTTGTCTTGTTTTTCAACACAAGCAGTCAACCTTACACACTCATGCCTACAATTAAAGAAAAAATTAAAAATAATCTTCTTTAGACCTAGAAACAATAAAGGAGCCATGTGGGTTGCTAGGAGGAAACAAACACTTTAAGTAATACAGAAAAGGTAGGCAAGTGATGCAAAGTCAGTCCACAGACTGACTGGGAAAGCAGGACAGTAACACAGAAGCAGCCTTCTGCATCATGGAAGAGTAAGAGATATGCATGAAGATATGAAGAGATATGCATCTAAATTTCTAGAGGTGGTATTTTTCAGTGATCTGCATACACAGGAATGATAGAAAAAGCAACAGGCCAAATAAAAGAGCAGAAAGTATTTACAGTTCCCTACAGCAAATATCTGTGTAGAGATATTTGAGTATGTTTTCCCACATTTTAAAATATTGATGACTTTTGTTGAAGATTAATCAAGAATCCAGCTTCTTTGATCTTTGGAAGAGGAAGATAAAAAAATAAAAAAAGAGAGATGTAATTACTGCACTCATTTGCTCCACAGACACTTTTGTTATTATTTATATTCTGAGAGGTAACCATCTAACCCAAAGCCTAACTAGGAAAAGCCCTGGGCATTCTCATAACTCTCCTCCTTTCCCTTTCCTCCCTCCTATTCTCCAACCAACAAAGAATGGGAGGAAAATACTCTTTTGCAGAGAACAGAGGTGCTGGGAAATGGTGCCTGGGGATTTCCATGTATGCCCTTCAACTCTGAAACCAAGCTTCTGACAGTAAGTGAAGTCTTCTCAGCTGACTCTGACAACAATTGCTAAATACTCAGCATTTCCTTAATCCCTGCAGAAACAGCATTTCCAGTGACAGCAACTGAACCCAGCCCAACCTCTGATGAAATCCACTCTCCCTATCCCTCTCAGTAATTATCAGCTGCCTCAGCTTTGTCCCTCTCCAGAGGAATTCTTTGGAGATCTTTTAGGCCACAGGTGAACCTAGACCCTTCCCAAGGTACTACTTAAGCACAGAAACTCCATTAGCAAACTGGAGAGAAAAGCTCCTGTTGAACCTTGTGGAATAAGATTCAGGATCCCTTTTCTTGCTGGAGGACAAGACTACAGCCAGCCCTGAATAAAATGCTGCTGACATACCCTGCCCAGTGAAAACATGAGGGTCCAGCTGTGTCTGAAGGGGGTACCCTGCTGTCACCCCAGGCCAACAGCTCCCCCTCAAACACAAGCTGACAGGCTGCAACTTCTTTGGCCTCCTTCCTGATGAGGAACATCACACCAGTCCCCACAACACCTATTTGCAATCCAGAGGGGACACTGCTACAGCTTAAAGGCAACATTTCTCTGGGAACTACAAAGGAAACATTTATAGAAGGAACTCTGGAAAGATAAATTATTTATATAATACAGATCACAGACACTTCTCTTTTCTCCTTTGAAGTGAAACAAAGGCCAGATATTTCCAGCTGAAACTACAAGGGGGCTCTTAACCAAACAGAACTTTTAAACCTGGTTGGAATTTCACGAGGAGCTCCCAGCTGAAGCCTCCTCTCTCTCACGTTGTGACCTGCAGTTGCCAAAATCCATGCAGGGACCTCTTCTTCTCCAAAAGAACTGGCCCATTAATTCTTGCAATAGGTATTTTTAGAGTCAAAATACTTGCTTTTTACAGAAGACAAGCCACCAACTCCCACAAGCAGTGTGCACTTTTTAAAGGATACTATAAAATTTGAAAACACTTAAAATGCTTGGGCAAGTGAAAGCCTAAAATAATTTAATTCCTTGAGTGTGTTCTTGCAGAGATTTATTGTGAGGACAATCAGGGCAAACGTGCTTTTTAAGAGAACTGTCTTGCACAACTGAGCAAGGAATGTGAGACACTTGCCCTCGTGCCTCAGAGTTGAGAATCAGTAGCAAGCAGTCAGAAGAAAAAATAAACCCGGTTTGAAATTTGCCAGTTTCAAAATACCTCTGCCTTGGCATGTCTCAATCTGAACACATTTCTAATTGCCCTCTTACACAGTAAGAGTAACTAAAAGACCTACAGGAACACTGAAGGCAGTTTTTAACACAAAATGTCACAAGTCCCAGAGAATGAAAAACCAAAATGAAACAAAACAAAAAAACCCCAAAGAAATCCTGATTTGTTTTCTTTAAGTAAACCTATTCCTACTTGACTCCCCTTGACATTAAGGGACTAAAATAATCTTTTAGATCAGTTATTGCAGGGCTGGAGCAACTGCCTTCAGCAACAATACTTCTATTTGTAGCTTGCCAAACTGAAGCAATGAACTTCTGTAACTTTTTATATTTTTACATAGACATTGAAATCAAAATAATCAGGAAAGCATCTAAGTACGTAACTCAATCATGGGCATCTGGCACAATGAAATACCTTCAAATACAGTCAGACTGAAAGCTCTCTCCCAGCACCTCCCAGGCTGAGTCCTTGGTAGTTGAGGATGAAGAAATCACCTTCAGTTCCAAAGAAGAACTTATGTGTCTCTGTCAACGCTGAGGCAGGAAAACTAAACTGATGTGTGCATGTGTGCCTCCTGATATTTTGCAAGGGACACTACAAAATGTAGATACACTTGATATGCAAGAACTTTACTCTCCTGAAATGTCCCCTGTAAAACAAAGACCACATCTCACCCTCAGCCAAAGCAGCACTGGAATGCAGCTCATCTACAGCCACGGGTAAAATCCCACTGATTTCTATAGGAAGAAGCACAGCCAAGAGAGGGCCCTGGGAAACATCATCCTAAGCCTAGAAAGCAGCAAGGAAAACCTCTGTTACTTATGGTCATGGGAGTAAGTGCCACTGCAATAAAATATGTTATTCAATTATCTGAAAAACCATTCCCAGTAAACAACAAACGACGATTTTTACTACGTCTTTACTCTGACTTATTTGACTGTAAGAAGAGCAAGCACTCTATAAAGCAGGAGAATAAGTGACAAAGAGAACATTTTGCTAAATTCATATTGTTCTCCCGTTAAGGGAGATTCAGAAGGGTAAAGCAGGAACACGGGGCTTCAAAAGTAACCCAACTTGGCAAGTTGTGCAGAAACATAGAAAGTGTCATTGTTTAGCATTTGGCACCAGGAGGGATCTGAGCAAGCAAGAACACAGATCGCCTGTGATGGGAAATCTATCAGATGTAACAGAGCCCACTGATGGCTAAAAACCTAACATTAAGATCCTTTCACCCACTGCTTACCTTATCTTTACATAAGTTTTGCTTCCAAAGCAGACCCCAAATGGGCAATATGTGAATTGAAAGAAAACTAATTACAGCTAAGAGGAAGGTCAAGACATTCCTGTGATCCAAACTGACAACCAACAAAAAGAGCAATACTTTAGTTTTCTCCAAAGTAATGTTTTTCTATTCAGTCTTTGCCTGGACTGTGATAGAAATAGGGAGGGAAGACTTGAGTCTATGTACTGAGGGCAAGAAGGGATATGCTGCTTTCTGGCAGCAGTGTCCCTTCCAACAGCAAAATTTAACACTGCCTTTACCCAAGGCATCCAGTCAGTGCCAATATAACCAGTATAATCCAGTAATGTATCATACAGAAGCCTGCAGAGCAAGATCCCAGCCAGTCTCATGATGGGAGAAAACAGAAACAGCATTTTTAACTTGGATGCCATCACCAGGAAGAGTTCAGCATCAAACACTTCAGAAATCTCTCCATGAAGCCAAAGCATTACATGCCAGTAGATTTCAGGGTGTAGATTGCTTTAGGGTGGGAGAAGGGAGAGCCCCAGGGGCACACTCTTGGCTGTGGTAACTTCATCAAGGAGTTTATGTATGAATTCAGCTTCCTACATTAGGAATTAAGAGCACTGATGGAGGAAAGGAAGGTGTGGGTTGGGGGATCAGATTGGCAGAGTAAAGGATGGGGGTGTGGAGAGAAAAATCCAAACTAGCATTTTTCATAGCTCCAGTCACAGCTAGAGGGAGAGAGCAATGCCTGGCAAAGAGAAGGCCACTATCTTCACCCATGAGGAGTCTTCCTGAATGCCACAGTCACATGTTGACAGCAACCAACAAAACCACCTTTTCATGGCAATCAGGTTGGGAAACTGGTAATAATTTTCTACCCTTTTAAAACTGCCCTTTTTAAAAACCCTCCCATTTTGTGACAAACATGGCCCACTCCAAAGACAAGAAAATTATCTGATTTTCTGGAAAAAAATTAGGATTTTTTCCTTCTCAAAACTGCCAGTAACTTCGTTTTTTTTCTCTACACATTGGAAAAGATGTGTGCAAGGTGATGGCTCAGACTCTTGTTGCACAGAATGATCAGACCCCTAGGCAGACAGCTCTGAGCTGGGCAGAGAACTAGGAATCACCATCCTCCTGCAAATGAAGACTGCTGCTGGAGGGCCCTCCATGACCCTGGTTCCTCATCACATTTCTGTTATGCTTCCCTCAGCAAAAGGAAAGGTTCCTTCTCCCCCATCCTCCTCCAAAGCAAAATCCACATAAATTTTCAAGTGCACTTTTTCCTGCTACCAAACATACTTCAGCTTGTATGCTCTTCAGCTGTTAAATAGCCAGAACCTCCACCCCACTCATCCTCAGACCCAATGCCCTTCTCCCCAGAAAAGCTGCCATGAGCCTAAGCCTTTTTGTTGCTGTAGGTAAAAACAGTGAGGGGAGAAGTAGGCACCAGCAGATCTCTAACACCTAACGGGTTGAGAGTAGTTGAAAACACACATCTCCCTAAAATTGTATTATCCTTGTTGTTTACTAAACCACAATTTCACCTGAGGAGCTCATCAAACTGTGAGTCTGCTCCCTGCTGGCAAACCCCCTGGTGCCAGCAGTGAGGATGAATGCTTTTTTCCCATCTCTACCAACTTCAGCATTACTCAGGTAAAGGTGGGGAGTAGGAAAGAGAGAGTGAAGCATGTTCCAGTATTCCTGTCCTCAAGTGCCACACAATCAGTTCAAGCACTTTCCTCTCCAAGACTCCTTCACATTTCAGCTCCCTCTACATACTTCAATTTCTTACCTGCCTTGAAACACATTCACTAATATTCAGCTTTCTGTTCTTTCTCTGATCTTTCTATGACCTAATCTGGGTCTTGCTGTTCTCACTTAAAAATGACCAGTGCTGGAGAGGCAATATCATTCTTCCTTATCATGTATGGAAGCATTGTCCAAGAAAACACTACAGACCTAAAAAGCTCGTGTCAAGAGTAACAGGAATTAAAGCTCAAGATAGTCTGCTAAAAATTAACAATAACAAAATCTGAAGGGAAAAAAAAAAAAAAGGAATGAGAAAGGGTGAGAAGAGAAACAAGACAGAAAAAGAGAAAAAAGAGTGAATCCTGAATTAATTGGTATGGTACTTTTGATCCACAGGACTCCGTTGTGCTTTCCTCTCCACAGCACTACACTACCTTTCCTTGTCAAAACAGCCAGCACCTTTGATTAATTTCTGAATACTAATCTTCCAGTCAGCAGCAGGATTTTATCCAATTTAAGTGAAAGTGTCAGTTGGACTGGTTCACCCTATCTAATGAAGCCATTGTCATGTACATAGTTTCAGGGACTGCCTGCAGTCCACACATCAAAACTCTACCAGGACTAAGCCTTCCTCATAGCCCTTCAATGTCACTTCATGTCATCCCTGTAATTTAAATAGGCAAAGCTCTGTCAAATGCACCAAGCCCCAACTCTTAAATCACATTCCTATATCCTCTTAACCGAACAGCATCTGGAAAGCTTTTCCCATGTTAATCAAAAGGACAAAGAGGAATAACCAGGAATACTACAGCATGGTTCTCAGAGGCAGGCCAGAAACCAGCAAAAGGAGAGGTGACCCTCAAAACCAACAATTGTGTCCACGAGGCTAGCAATTCCAAAGGCAGCCTGCCTCAAAAATCACTGTGAATTGAAACCATGCAACTTGTGTCTCTGTGGTGTAAAGAAAAGCTGTGTATGAAGCAGTGACAGTGAGAAAACCAGATCAATAGTGTTCAGGGCCAATATTGGTTAGCCACTAACCAAACGAGCAGCAGTGTGGACCTATTGATTCTGTAGAGCTCTACTTCCACACTGCTTTCTTCACCTTCTGAGACTCTTCTATCACCTTGCAAAATGTAAAACTGTACAACAAAATGCCAAACTAATACTTCATAAAACCTGAAGTCACACAGATAATTACAAAGAACCCTCGGTAACATGTTCTGCATTACATGTTTGTTAAAACAACGTTAGAACAAAATTTGTTTTTTAGATTATTCTGCTGTGGATTTATCAGGCTGCACACTTAGTTAGGACAACCTCAGGCAAGTGCAGACTAAGGACGTGACTACGTGGAGACACAGCCAGGTACAACTAATGCACGGGCTCATTTTAACATGCATTGAGAGCCAGAAGAGCCACTGGAGACTCACACTGAGAGACAGAAAAGCCCCTCGCATATCCTCATCTTCCTTGCCAGTCATGTGAAAGGCTTCTGAGAACACAAATACTTCCTCTTCCTTCCCTGCCGTGGCCCTGGTCTCAGGGTGAAAACCAGGGCAGGATTAGAAAAGAGCTGGGGGATAAACACATCAATAAAACAATAAATACCAGCTAGAGAGCTGTAACAGCCAGAAGATGTTTAGGAAGATTACAAGTTCAAAGACCAGAGCAGCAGAAAGTACTGACAGATGAAGCATACTTCTCCTTCTGAAAAATATATGCAAGTTCCATACATATCTATTGTACATACATTTTTCATACAAAAATTTTAATAATTTCACTTTTATTCATTGATTTATTTAAAAAGGCCTGGAACATGAAGGGCTACCTCGCCTACTAGTGCTTTCTTACCACAGAGTGCTGGGGAGGATGCCTTGGATGGTGTGTCAGAGCCCTCCAGAGATGTTTCTTTAAGAAGTTGGGAGATTTTGGCAGGAATGGCGAGGGCAGCAAGGAGCTGCGTGGGTCCTACACCTCTCCCCAGCAGCATCTCAGGGGAGCCCTGCACCCAGTCACTGCAGCCACCACCCCTGGCCCTGCTCCTTCCCCCCACAGGGCACAGGGTAGAGGCCCTGCTGGGGAGGCAGCACCCCCTCAGGGTACTCAGACCCGTTCCTTGGGTCCAACCCCTGCCCCACAGCCTCCTCCCCAGGCCTCATCACCAGGATCCCTGGACCTGTGGCAACCGTGGATCACAAGGCCTCATTTTGATGGTCCCCAGGCAACAATTCTACATGCACACTCCTCCCTCCCAGCTCAGGCCCCACTGTGACCTGCTGGTAGGGCCCAGAGGTCCTACAGTGACCAGGCACAATTTCTCCAGCAGCTCCATCCCATGTACATAGAACCAGTCATCTTCACTGGTGCCTCCGTGGAAACCAGTGCTGAGGCTCCCAGATACCAGGGAGAGGAGACTCAAGTCCCTAATGCCCCTTTCACAGTTCAATCCAGGATGTGTTAGGGGTAAACCAAGAGGCCACCCAATTGCTACCACAGCTTTTAGGTAAATCAGGCAGGAATAAAGGTTTGCAGAAACTCACTAATCTGAGATCAAGTGCCCCAGCAGAACACAAGAAGAGTGGTGAGAACGTGGCTGCTG
The DNA here is from genome assembly GCF_036169615.1 of Heliangelus exortis. Lineage (NCBI taxonomy): Eukaryota > Metazoa > Chordata > Aves > Apodiformes > Trochilidae > Heliangelus > Heliangelus exortis. The sequence goes on from NC_092425.1 coordinate 1,006,536, forward strand.
TCCTTCACCAGGTGTGGAGGTCATGCTGCATTTAAGAATTCAACCAACACCTGCAGAAGTACTCTAAAAACAAGGCAGGCTTCTCATAAGGTAGCCCAAGGTCTGCAGCTCTTCCCCCTCTCCTCCAGATCAGATTTCAAACACACCCTCCAGAGCCAGGGTCCAGCCATTAGCAGGAGCTGTTAAGAGCATCAGTAAAAGATGCAGTGCTGCAGAGACTAAATGGGACTCATAGAAAAGAAGCCATAAATCTTTCTCAGCCTCTCAGAAATGAACACTTAATACAACTGGCTTAGAGCACTTCACTTCTTGCTCAGCTGAGGTACCAATTATGGTACTGCTATGATAAATTTTAACCATTGTTGTTAATGGCTCCCCAAATTTATTTCATCCCTTCCCTGCCCTAATGAGCTGTGCTCAAAGTCTCCATTCAAATCCTTCCCCCTCACAGCTGAATAAAGCAATCTGTCAGATTTCAACTCATAATACTGCTGACCTGTCCAAAGACATGAAAGGACAGTGGGACATACAGGAAGTTTGGTAAGAAAGAGTACAGTCATAACGCAGCCAACAGTCATGTGTTTTCCTTTTCTTGCCCCTATTTCTACTCCCGTGGTCCCCTGCTTCTCCCCCACCTCACCCCCTGGTGCTTTAATTTCCTTATCAGCAGGTGAATCCTCCCTTTTCTTATTGCAAAAGCCAGTGTAAAATCAACACATTGTTTAGGACCACAAATGTGGTTGCCTAGTAAACCTCCACCACCCCTTTAGCTACCAGTTGGCACTAATTTAACAGTTTTGCAGGCTCAAAAGGGGGAACACATATGCTGGTGAGAAGCCTCCTTGCTTCTACAGAACTCAGCACAAACCCAGGCTCCTTACTCCAGTGCTGCAAAGGAAACCAATGATTCAGGCTTGGCAAACCAGGCCCAAGCACAGATACTCCAGAGGCATCCATCCGGGGAATGCTGCAGGCACATCACTTAGGCTGGACACCAGCTCCTAAGCAAGAGTGAAAGGGATCAGGCACAATATGCACAGTCAGCTGGACACAGAGCTTCCCCCAGGTAACATCCAAGGGTCAGGCAGAAGTGTTAAAAAGCAGCAAATAAAAACAACCTGAAGAAATTCCTCCTGTCCCACCTAAGTCAAGAGAACTCACTGCCATCAGAGGCTGACGGAGCCAATTCACCAAACCAGCAGATGTTTATATCCCAGCCCCTAATCCTGGAGAGCCCAGAAAACCCTTGTGACCAGGTTATCCTGGAAGCATTGACCACATGATCTGGGCATCTCTTTGCTGCTCAGGATTTAAGAAAATGAGAGAGGAGGTCACATACAGAAGAACTCTCACATTTGTTGCAACAGCACATGGGTAACATACATACAAACATGTTCTGACTGATTTTACCATCATCCCCAGGGAAACTTATGACAAAATCATCCAAGGGATAACGTGTCAGAGACAACTTCCATGTTAATGACTAAAAAGAAGCAGACAGGCAAGCTTTTATTTATTTTTCTCTTTTCCCTCCCTCTCTTTCCATCCCACCATCTACTTATTTTCTTTCCTGTCTTATTCTAGATTATTTGTAAATTTCCTTCCTGCTGTGTACCAAGAATACAGGAATTTAAAGAAAAATCCACTTTTAAAACTGTTTTTCTTCCTAAAGACACAGTGAGTTCATGGCATAAGGTATACCATGTCTGTCTTTGGACTATCTGCATGTTAAAGCTCCAAAACTACAAGGAAAATATATTGATAAATATCCCCAGTACCCTTTCTGTATGACAACAGCTGTCTTCATACCCAGAAGATCCTAACTGTCCTCCACAATCCAGTCCATCCTCCCAAGTGAGTAGAAAATTCTTCCTTATGTCAATGTACTCATAAGCAGTTTTAGCCTTCCCAGGACACTGGTGTGACACAGGTACCTCCTGGAGCCCTGTGGGGTTTTGGTTATGAATTGGTACCTCCTTATTCTGCATGTACAAGGGCCAATGTCAGGGTTGGATCATGGCAGCAGCTGGGTAGGGAAGGAATGAATGCTCCTGTAAAACACAGCAACATATTTCATGGGGGAATTCCTTTTTACTCACTGCCTACAAACTCTGGGCCATATGGAGAGCTGGCAAAAGGGAGAGGGACAGATGTCTGGAGACATTATAGTTACTACGTTAACTGCCTGTGAGTTTATTCATCAAAAGTTGATCACCCTTTGTTCTGGTAAGAATTTATTTTAACTTTCTCCTAAGCTTTGAGAGACTGACAGCAAATCACTATTATTCAATTCTCAGAAAGCACCAAGTGATTTGCAGCCTGATTAGAAGCCATGGCTCTTGGCCTGAAATACCAAACATGAAGCAAAAACTACAAAAGCAGAACACAACTAAAAGGTGACAAGACCTATTCTTCAAGTTGCTTTTATTTTTCAGATCACAGATTTCTAATATTACTTTTCCTCAAAAATTTGAAGCTTTTTTTTTTAAGGAGAAATATACACACACACCTACCTCACCGTTAAAGAACAGCTGGATTGTTCTTTATCTCTTGGGTTTTTCAGGTGTGAAGAAGAAGGGGAGATGTTTCCCCTTACCAGAGAGCTGCCTGATCATTTTTTGGGGTTCACTCTACAGCTTAGAGACCAAATCTGAAGCTGAGATTCTCATGCAGTAACAGGACTGAAGGAGCTGAGAAAAAGATACCAAAAACGGAGAGTTTCACAATGAAACTTCTGGAAGAGGCAACTCTGAACTGCCATTTTCAGTGGCTCCAGGCACCAGCAGACACCAAAGGCACAGCTCCTCCCCAGCCACCATCCTCTCTTGCCAGCACACCCCAGAGACTGAGCTTCCACACCAAAAGCCTCTGCTCTCCCAAGAAGCAGCTCATTCACCTGTGCCCAAGGTCACAACAGCCAAGGACCCCAAATACACCCAAGTACCACAAACCTGCCCTAGACAGGCAAGGATTTTGCCCAGGCAGATGTTCTTCTATCATTCTCAAGTGCTGTGTTGTGGCCTCATGCAAACAGCAGTCTGCCACAACAGAGAAGTACTGCTGGATATGAATAAATGAGGAACTGATACCTAGCTGCAAACATGAGACATTAACTTCATCTTGGCCATAGTTTTTTAATTAGAATAATAAAATGTTCTAATAAATTAGACTAATAAAAACAATAAAGCCCTATTTCCTGAGACAAAATTGCTTCTACCTTAATTAAAGGAAGACTGTGGGAATCAGGCCAAATTAACACCAGTAATGGCCAGCAAGTAGGAGAACAGGACAGTAACATGCCTATAAACCCAGCATCAGCACTGCACTGCCCCAAGCACTGTGCTCTGAAACAAGTTATTTTGTGTTGTACTCCCTAGTAAATCTGTGCACACATTTAATTCCACAGTAAGCAGGACATAACTCTCACAGAAAAATAAACTATCCCAAATTATTGCATATTCCCTGCAGGAAAACAGCAAACATATGCCCAGAGACCATGACATTCCAGCACAGGGTATCCCAGTAATTTCTCATGAAACAGGTATCAAGTAGCTCTCCATGTGAAAGCACACCCTAAATTTCTGAATCAAGAACTGCACCATTCAAGAGTGCTACAAAATCCTAAATCAGTCCACTGCAACTCCGTTTCCTCCCCTGGATTATTTTTACTTGGATGAAAAGCAGACAGCTCGTAAGTACCTAGCCAGCAGTCAGCTGCAGCCTGTGTATATTACTACTAATAAAAGTGCTTTATAAAAATATTAGATTTACAATATATAAAAATCCAGTCCTAAATAACATATATGCACCTTATTCTTTAGATTTTTAAAAAACAGTATAGTATCACATTTAAAAATCACTTGGGAGAGAAGCTGAGTACTCAGAGCTGGGAAACACTGCTGCTCTGTGTCCCATGCATACAAAAAGTCTGCAGTTTGCAGAGTATAGGACCAAAAACAGCCCTAAGCAATCAGTGGACAAAACACCTCAAAGCACTGAAATTAAAGCACCAAAGAGTAAAGTAAAAAAAAAAAAAAAAAAAAAAAAATCAACCAAACCAAAACATATGCATGAAGATTGTTCTTAAGAAGTACAGGGGCAGTGGCCAGAGAAGCAAGACCCTAGCACTGGCCAGCCCTGCTTTCACAGGGAGAAGTGGAAAAGAGGGAAAGAGTGCTTTAGCATGGCTTTGCTGAGAGGTATGAGCTATAACAACATACTCTGGAGTTCAAGCAAGAGTAGGGATAACAGCAATACTTAGGACTACCTAAAACTCAGGCTACAGAGACCCAGGGGAAGCTGGAGGATAAACAGATGATCTAATTGTCCCTCCCAGCTGTTAAAACCATAATAGCCAAATCCAAAATGGCAGGCAAATAAATCTACATCAATTATATATTATAAAACAAACCATCCAGGCACAAAAAGGTTTTGAAGATGGAAACATGGGAAAAGTTAAGGGACTTGCAGCAATCAACAGAGGAAGCCCTCAAGTAACCCACTAGATTATAGCTCCCCTCACTCCACAGGCCCTTTCTGTTGTATTTGTTCCTTGTTCAGATTACCTTCCAGAATTTCCACTCCTTTTTCATTCCTCTCACAACACACACGCTGCCCAAGATCCTCTCAATTTCAACAAACCAGTTGGTGGAGCAAGAGGAGAACAGTGGTGCTGCCAGACCCTTGGCTTTGGGAACCTTCCAGGGGGAAGCACAACTACACCAAAGTCCTTCCCACGTGTGCTGGGAGGGTTGTTAAAAGGGTTGCCTGTACTTGTGCCATGTTATACAGCCCCTTGGAGAGGGGGAAAGACAGGTCAACAGGATCATTTAATTTGGACTCAATAGGTAGAGAAGAGAGCGACCCTGCTGGAACTGGTTCATTCTTGGGGGCTGAGTTACAGTCATCATTATTTCAACCCCCCGGAGAGCTCAGCAGGCCAGAATACAAATTAAATGATTATAAATAGCACCGAGCAAGGGGTTTTGTTACCACTTCTGAGGCAGAACTGTGCTAACCTGCATTCAGGTTTCACCACAAATCTGAAATTCAGCTCAAGCCTGTAAGAAAAGTTCAGGGAAGTGTCAGCACCATCCCAGTGAGGGCTGTGAATTGGGACAACCCCCTCACCTTCCTCTCATGGTGCCAGAGAAGCATTTACGACTCCAACTTGAAGCCAGATGAAAATGGATGATTTTTTTACAGTCTTAGCCCCAAACCTGACATACATGTAAAGCATTCAGAGCAGCAATTCAGCCTTCTCCAGGAGAAAAGAGAGGGCACATGATGCCAAACCAGTAAGCATATGCAAGTTTCAAACTCTCTTTTTCTGATTTAAACCACTCCAAATCTATCTGCTCATCATATCCCAGCGGAAGCAAAGGTTTGCACTGACCATGTTTGGTGATGAGGAGCTGCGTGGGCTGTAAGGCAGGGTAAAACAGCTGGAACCTGTGTTCTGGCTCTGCTTCTGCCTCTCACCCACGATAAGGCCTCGTCCAGCCATCCTGACATACTTGTGCTTCTCACCATTACACTGCTACAGCTTGTATGTTTGGTTTAAGGTCACTCTTCTGATGGAGTGCTTATTCAAGTTTACTTACAAGTCTTAAAGTGACCCCATGATCTTTCAGTAAAGGATTTGGAACCATCAAAAAAGAACTGGCTTTACCATGATTGAGAGGTTTTTGTTTATTTTTCGGGCCTCACAGTTGTAAATCAAAATGTTCTCCCTGGAATAATTTCAGCTGAATGAAGACTTCAGTCCTGGCTTAGAGCCCTGCTGCCCTAGGTGGAGCAACCACAGTGGAGTAGCCAGAATGACACCTTCTACCTCAAATTGCTCACACTTTTTGGATAAAAGAAGTGGCAGCTGAAGACAGCAGACCAAATGAAATATAGTGACTAATCCTGCCTTCACATGAGGAGAGGTCATCAGAATAACAGATCATTTTGCAGGACTGGGCTTTTTCACATTTCTGACTCATTTTAATTAGGGCCAGCATCAATGTAACATCTTTGAATCCATGCTCATGAACTTATCAGTTCCTATTAAAAAGGGAAAAAAAAACCCAAAAAGCAGCAAGACGGATGAAATTTTATCTATTTTGAGATAAGACAAATGCTAAAAATGGATCTCCTAATGCAGTGTTTCTCCAACCTGAGGGGAGAGTTTCTTGCTCCTGACTGTCCTCTCCAGAGTTTTTGCAGAAGAGCTATGAAAAATGACTGGTTTGAACAAAGGGATCCTTCAGAGTTATCCAGAGGCCTTTATAAAAGGCTGATGTTAAATGTCACATTTTCTGCTGCTATCTCATGGGCCCTGAGGAAGAATGAAGTTTATATCACAGTTGGTGTTTGTTTTCCCTTCTGTGGAGATGCACGCACCAGTGCTAAGGCTTTGCTACGGAAAGGAGAAGGCTTTGAAGATCCCTCTCCCCCTTTTACTTAGAGAACTTTAATATAACACCTGGGGCAACAAGACCAGACTATTCCTTCAAAATTTAAGCCAAGCAGGGCTGAGCACACAATAGCTCTCACCAAAACCCATGGGATTCAGAACACCACGTTGCTGAATGCAACTGGAGAGTGCAGGCTCTAGCTCAAAATGAATTTGTAGAAGTAACAGCCTCTCCTCCCTACAGAGATCATTTAATAACAACACCACTGCCACACTGCTCGCAGAGGGGCAGTCTCTGTGCAGTAACACTGATGCTTTGGAAGGCATCTCTGCAGAGCAAGATGCTCTGCCACTTGCCACCTCTCCTTAGAGTCAGTTTTACCCCAAACACCCGCTCTGTACCTGCCCTGCCCCTACCACCGTGCCCAGGCTGATGCTTTCTAACCTTTCAGACAGGACCGGTTGTTAACAGCCTGTTTGCAAGCCCAGCCAGACTCCCAGCTCTTCCCACTGGCACTTACCAGCAGATTTCAGGGATGGTTTGCACAGATGGCAGCAGGTTGCTGGAAAACCATTTCATCATCCAGCCTGTACTTCAGAGCAGGCATTACACTGAGAGCAGCCAGCACTGCCTGACCTGGTACACCTGTCAGTACCACCTCCCACCTCTGCTGGGACAGCCAGCAAAGCCCTGGGACAGGCAGGGCTGGGACAGGCCACGGTGTCAAGGGGTGGCCCACAGTGGCTCTCTGCAGGCACACTCCCAAAGAAAGCAAAGAAATCAATGGCTGCTGAAGCAATGATGTGTGGCTGGCCCTGCAGGAAATTGCAACTGCTTGTCTAGGACAAGCCCAAAGGGACAATCCCTTATCTGCCCTTGCCCCAGCTGACCTGAGGGCCAGGTAGGCCTCCTCTGCTCCCCAGCCACCCAAAATCCTCTTGCAGGCCATCAGCTAGAGCTCAGCAAGAGGCTGAACCCCCCTGCAGCAGAAGCATGTGCTGACATCCAAAGCTCAGCTTTCCCCCTGCCCCCTGGTGGGTTGGGGACTCTGAAACTGGAGTCTACACTGGGGTGATGACACAGACCCTGGGTATCTCGTGAGTGTGGTGGACACAGTTCAGAGTCAGGCTCTGCCCTGTCACTGCCTATACCTGGTGGAGCATGCACTGATGGCACAGGGCCCACTGGACTGATTTTGTCAGCTTGTAAGGAGGAAAAAAGATGCATACAACTTGTTTCAATTTCTAGGCTTTAAATAAGACAAACCACATATTTCCAAAGATGAAAGAGCCTCAAGGCATATTCATATTTCTGTCAAAGGTGCAACTAACACATCAACATACCTATGGTATGTTTAATAACCCTGACTCAAGTGCCAGAAAGAATGACAAGGGAGCCTTGTCCTGACACAGCTTCTCTGCCATTGCTGCCACGAGAGACATGATCAAAAGTAGCCTTCATGCTACAATTATTATTACAATTTACAGTACTAGCATGTTTGTGCTTCACAGACTTTCAGTACAGGAACAAGTTTCCTAAGTAATCCCACCCTTAAAGGTGTTCAAGCAATGAAGAAGCCTCACTTCTAATTATTTTAGTGATGCTGCCAGCTGTGCCAGGTAGGCAGCCACAAACTGAAGGTCTGAGGTACTTTGGTAACTCCAATGGCAGAGACATCAGATCCTCTCATGAATTATCTGTAGCCACTGCAGCTTTCTGCTCAGGGCTCACTTCCATGTGCTGGTTGAAGAGCTACAATGCCACTGGGACTGACCTGCAATTAAAGCTGTCACCCCAGCCTCACAGGCAGTAGTGCCATCAAATGGATAGGAAGGAAGAAAGGTCTCCTTTATAGTTCAGAAATTATCCACATTAAAAAAATAATAATAAAAAACCCTAGGCTGACTCCTAGATTACCGAGGTACCTCAGTGATACATTGTCAGCACCTAATTATCTTTTGCAATTTCCTGCCTTCTTAGATAGTGAGCCAAAAAAGCATTTTACTTTGGGCTAACAATGTGGAACTGACATCAAGAGCAAGATCTTCTTTGCTGTGGTGACAAATTTTGACAGTACCACCCAGTACCTCTGCTCACATGCAGTACCACAGGCTCATCTGCTGCAACACCTATTCCTTACTGGAAGCTTCTTGCATTTTTCTGTCAGCATTCTTTGAGACACAGCCAGGCCAGGAAGATAAATCTGATCATTTGGTTTTCATCATCAATTATCTTCTGATGGAACTGGTGAAAGGATGATGAGGGCAAAAAAATGCAACCTCCTGCTCTTTAGAGAGAGTCTTCTTTCTCTTCCCACTGCTCTGCTCCAGAGCCAAAATGGGTGCTGCTTCCAATCCCACCTCACTGTACTGTGCCTTCAAAATGCCACTGAACCCTTGCTCAGGTAACAAAAGCAGAACTTGCCTGAGGGAATTACAAAGCAGACAGCAGTTGCAGCAGACAACCTCATTTTCCCCAGAGGCAGGCCATGTATGCTTTTTGTTGTTCAGAGCCATCTGCAAGAAACTGGATATTTGCAAATAAAAGGAGATTAGGACACAGCATCAATACAGTGTCTGCTGTTCATTCATGCTGTACCCTGAAAGAGAGCCCAGATACAACATTTAAGTCATAACAGGCAGTTCTGAGCTGCTGGTAATTTAAAAGAAGATGATGATAATTAGCAGACAAAGAGGTTCCAGTCAGCAGAACTGTCTTTGCCACAAGTGACAGCTGGCAAGTGGAATGTTGGACACTGGACTCCTGTCCAATAAAGAAGATTCATTGGGACACATCGTGGGACCCCTGGGTGATGATACTCTTCTATCTTTCTCTCTCTTTCTCTCTCAACAGACTTGCCAAAACTTCACCAAGTCACTTCACATTGCTTGTGCTGTTTGTTCTCCACCAAACAGAACTTTCTGTTTGCACCTCACCCTTGGCAGTTGGACTCATGGGATCCAAATAATGTTACGCCGACCATAGGGTGGATTGTAACAGGGGTATTACTTTTTATACCAACTAAACCCCAGGAGGTCTGTAAGGTGTGGAGCTGCTGCTTAGGAAACAAACTGAGGTTTTTTCCCTCTGCCTTGGGAATCTAGAGCATGTTTCACTTCGCAAAAAACTTCTGATGTTTTCTACTTACTGTTTTTTCAGCTTAATTTCACTCACTTCAAGACAGAAAAAGCAATGGTTTGTTACAGGCATTTCTTACAGCTTGCTTAAGGAATGGAAAGCTGACATACCTTTCCACCAACCCAAGTTTCATCCCTTTACTTGGAGTTGCAGGTCTTCAGCAGATCACAATCAGCCAGCCCAATAAGCACTGCTTTACAGCACCTCATGTACCTCTACTCAGCACCTCTGCAACCTGGATTCCATCTTACTAATGCAGAAACTTCTCATGCTTAGCAAACCAAACTTTACTGCTTCCATCACTCGTTTCACTAACATCTTGGATTCAAGTGATAATTCAGGTCAAATTTCAGGCAAAAGCCCTACACAGTTGAGAAAGACATTCAGGTAACACCTCAGAGGAAGCACTCTTCAGTAATTTTGGGAAGAGAAGGGTTTTTAAGTCGTGGCTGTCAACGTTCAAAGAAAAATAAGTATCTAAAGCAGAGAACATCTCTTCCAGATGCAAAAACTGCAAGAAGGTAGACTTGCTCCAAGAAAGGTATGGCCACCTCTGAGGTGACTACTGGGCAAGTTGGCTACAAGTCCTGGAGAAGCCACCCACAGGGCACTCAACTATCTCCCTCTTCAAGTGTTTCTGAAAGCAGCCCAAGCATCACTCAAACCAGGCAGTCTTCTGGCATCCAAGTAGCATTAAACCTACCCTTGTGTTGTCATGCCATTAGTTTAAATCAGTTTTACAGCCAGTTCCTTGATCAATAAAACGCAGAAACATGACTGGAGAAAGAAATTAGCATCTGTAATCTCATGATTACAGAAATCCCTTTGGTCAATCAGTTATTAATGGCTGTTATATTTATTGGGGTTTACACCAGGCCTACAAACCTGAGCCATCAGAAGTAGACACCAAAGAAGACATTGTAAAAAAAAAATCTATTTGATTACTGACTCCTCACAGCAAGTGCTGACAGAATACAAATTTGGCTCACTCTCCCTCCCGTTAGGGAGCCTGCTAATGAGCTTGCCAATTAAGAGCCAATCTGAAGACCTCAGAGGGGAAGCTGTCAAGAACATGAACTACAGTGCCTCTGAGGAGCAGCTGCAGGACTCACCAAGAGGGCCACCTCCAATGCTTCTTGCTGCTGCCACACACTGACCCCTTTATCTCCCACAACTCATTCCTCTCACCCAGGAAATACAAGCACTTGTCACACACATATTATGGCTTCTAAGCCACAGACATGGAGAATAAACACATGCCTGGGAGTAATAAAACCTCCCTTGCTCCTCCTCATTGCAGAGACCTTCTGAGGAGCTACTGGGATTTAAACTAAGAGTAAGAAAAAAGTCATGAATTACACATAATCATGTCTACCCAATTATTTTGGGATACATTTTGGATGTGTGTGATTTACAGAGTCAAGGACAGTTTGGGCAAGATAATAGAGGCTCCTGACTCTCTTTGGATATTTCCGTGCGTGTTCCCCTCCTCATCAGCAATTATTTTAATGCAGTTTATGAGAAAGCAAAAGCATAAATATTGCACCAAGCCAAAAACTCTGATAACAAAGCTTTATGACTTCCAGTGCAGCTGGCACTGGGGACACATACAGTACACTGCCAGCCACAGCACACACTACTGTGACAACTGGATGGGGTGCAAGCACTAGAGAGCTTCAAGCATCTCACGCAGCAGTCAAATCTTTGAGCAGTTTCCTTGTTTGGGTCAGGACAGAACAAATTTTCTTTTTGTAATTTTGCTTTCAGCTAAGTCTATTCTAAGTAGCTGTTCTCACTGAAATGAAGAGCAAATTTCTCAGTCAGTGCCTGCTTTCAAGACTGATAAGGCTCCATGTTTATAGTTACAGCTAGAGAATGGTCTGCAGAACCAAGGCCACTCCTGGGTTCTGAGGAACATCTTGTGCTCCAGAAAGTTAGAGGGAGTGAAGTGGTCACATCTCTCCTTTGGGGAGAAGCAGAGCAGACAGGTGACCAAAACTGAGCAAACCAAATATTCTATTCCATATGTGTCATACTCAGCATAAATTTGAGGGACCACTACAGTCAAGCTCTCTTTGTTCATGGCCAGCATCCTGGGAGGATCCTGTCCATTCATCTGCCTTTGAGCCCAATCCATGCATCCCTGCACCCAGGTGCTCCTGCTTTCACCTCCCATCTGCTGCTGACTCCAGGAGTTCAGTTAGGGACTTTTCCAGGGTTATGTGACCATTACTGGGGGAGGGGGAACACGATATTTCTTTTGTGGGTATTTGTACACATTTCAGTATTTTCCTTTTTAAAACTACAGTTTCATTAAAGCTGTTCCCAACCCTTCAGTTTCTCCCCCTTATTCTTTCTGCTCTTCCTATAGAGGGGGAGAGAAGGGTTAATAGTGTCATTCCTTCAGTTGCCAGCCCAGCGTTCCTGACAAGCAGCTGTTTCCAGTACACCCATTTGACTCCCCTGACCTGTCATTTAAGCAATTTAATTTCAGAACCACTCTACACTGTGCTTTGATGCACTTTTCTTCCTGTCCAGTCACTCGGTGGGCAACTAACAGGGGCATTTCCAGCAGAGAACTCTGACCAACACGCTTCACCCTGAATAAAGAGGTTGAATCTTATTGCAATGCTCATGTCCAAGGGGTTGTCAGGAAAAGATCAGGAGCTGGACTTGTAGTCAGGATTTTCTTCCAGATTTACCAGTCCCCCATTTATTTCATCACACCACACAATGAGTAACCCTCTGGAAATAACCTTTAGCAGAAAGCTCTGTTACCGAAATGAAGAAATTTCATAGGTTCTCTGAAACCGTATACTTCTGCTGAAACTAATTATGAGAAAGCTGTTGCTTAATGAAAGTTTGCTTTAATATGACTTATGCTATTCATAAGTTTGCTTTGGACAGCATCCAGGTTTTTTAAATTAAATATTAGCAGTCTGTTAGCCTATCAAACAAACCTAAGCACGTCAAGTCAGTATTTTAATTGTGTTTTTTCTTCTCTCCCTCTCCTTTCAGCATAGGCTTGGCTTCCTAATTGACTTGCTGCTTTCAAGTCAGTAAACCCTAAAGTCCAAGGAGATGTCACACTGTAATGGTTTAGGAGTGCACACTTTGTCTGGGTGATTGATGGAACAAATGTGTGCTGAGGAATGCCGCAATGTTTCTTTCATCATTTCTGCTTCCCATGGGGCTGAGAACTGGACTATCTCTAAACATCTTTGCTGCTAGCAGCAATAACCAAATTATCTTGGTCATTATAAATGTAAAATCCATCTTGCTGTCCTGAGGGGACGTTATTGAACTGACACCACTGCATGAGCACCACCAAAGCTGCACGTGTGAATTCATCACCTAGGATGGTGCTGACCACACGAGGTGTGCTGGGCTCTGGCTCATTACCCTCCTCTCTGGCTATTGGCAGCCCCAACCTGTTTGGAGAGTGAGCTATGGAAGAGCTGCACAGACACGGCAGTGACAGCTCCTTCAGGAAGGCAGGCACTAAGTGGGAGAACATTCACAGATGAATGGTGAAGAAATGCTGACATGGTAATCGAGGGTTGCACATCTGACAGAAGGCACAAATGTAGATGGAGAGCACTTATTAAAGCAATATTTAATATTTTCAGAGTGCTTTTCAACTGTAATTATTTACTTTCAGTGCTGCCTAACCAAGTGAAGGGCTGCAATGCTTCTGATCTCAAGATGAGGGCTGAAAGGTAGAAAAGGTTTTAAAATAATATGTATGTTCTCCAAAGTGACTTATATATAGGCTAGGCGTATATTCAGTTGCCTGTATCAGATTTGCTACTGCAAGAACAGCATTTCCAACTGCAAGCTCTACCAGTGGGATGTGAAGGTCCTGCAGGGTCTCTAAAGTGCTAACATCACGTTTATGAAAGATTTCACATATAAGGCTTAGCTAACAAATCCACTGATAATGTATGCGTTGGAATAAAAGCCACCTCCTGCTCCAGATCAGGGGGGTCTCAGATTACAGGTGAACAGAAAAGGTGTTCAAACTCACTGAGGTCAGGTGAGGGAGCTGGCACCACTAAGGCAAATCTGCCCCAGAAACAAAGGACTCCAAGAAATCCCTGAGGCTACAGAATCCAATGCACCCAAGCATAAGGAATCAGAAGAAGAATGGGACAGGAGGGATCAAGACCACTGCCAGTACCCTGGGGCCCTGAAATGGTAGAGAATTTGTTAAATCCCAGGGAACATCCCAGGCTGTACTCAGTGAAGGAAGATAAAGCAAAGCTGGCAAGTCTAGAAGGGGTGGTAGTGCCCTTCCTCTCGTTAGATCTGGGGAGCACTAATCAAGTTGACAAGCAGGGCTGGACAGCTGGGTACCCCAAACACTGCTGCCACAGTGCCTGCTCACCACCGAGGCACAGGGACTCAACCTGTGCTTCAGTCACTGCACCAAGTGTTATTGATGGTGGGTGGCAATTCATCTTTGCTCCTCATCCCCACAGCTCCTTCAAAGTCCCCTGCAACCCTAAAAGGATGATGTAGGTTGCTCTTTCCTATAAAAACCTTCCTACCCTGCCTCAAATCAGCATGGCTGAATTGCAGTGGCTATATTTCTTGTTCATTTTTTTGCATATCACCCATGGCACTGAAAGACAAAAAAGATGCTGTGCTATATCCATTCTTTTGCTGCATCTGACTGCATTAGATGCCAGCAGCAAAGCTGGCTTGCAAGTGTCAGCTGTGACTTTTTTCTCTGCTCTCCCCACTTCCAACATGTATGATTGCTCTGGTGTATATATGCAATTTAGACATAGCTCTAAGAATGCTCATTTATCTAGAAATCAGTCTCACAATAATGCCAAGTCAGAAACATCAATTCCAATCTCCCCCTTGGTCTACAGAGCAGAAGAAAACAAGGCAGTAGTAACACAAGAATTGCCTCAATTTTCAGCTCTAGTACAGAATCTAGTCCAGGGCAACCCAAAAGCAGTTTCTTCTCTCATTTTAGGGGAGGGCAGATCGATGCCACTCGTGCCCACACTGTAGCACTGATGACATTTCACAGGACAACCCAAATCCAGCAGGGATTCAGTCACAACTAGGGAGAGCTCTGCTGGTTCACCCTAGCCAGGGCCATTTGCAGGACAGTCGTGCTTTCTTCTGTTCCCCATTTCTTTTCTTCAAACCTTCCTGGTTCTGCTTCCCTTCTCTCTCCCATGCTCTGGCAGGGATGCTGAATGCTGATGAGACAATACTTGATCCATCTTCAAGCACTTATTTTCGGGCAATTAACTTGGCATCATAGAAGCACTTAAGAAACCTGGCTTTCCGGAGTGGGAGACAACTGACTAAAAAGCTAAGCAAGGTAGTAAATTATTGTCAAATGACTCAAAAAGAACAGGAAGGGGAGGGGGGCAGAATAAAAAAGCCCTAACACTTTGCTAGAAGATGTTTGCTGCTGTCAGACCAAATTGGAGATCTGACGATAAAAGCCAATCTAACACTTCAAGCAGCCATTAGTGTGAGTCCAGTAGTGGCCACTACTCATTTGGTCTTTAACAATTATGGTTGCCACTCAAGGCTGGATGCTTTATTTTCTGACATCCTGTAAGCAGGTGTCTCAAAACATCCATGTGGTAATTTATTACTTATTCCCATTAACTATTCAGTGTTACAGATCAAGCCCTCCACATTCTAATACAGAATACAAACACCTCACCATTCTTGCACAATAGCACCCTACTTACATACATCTACTTTATTCCCTCTAAATGAATGGATACTGAAAAATATACATAATACATGAAACACTATCTTTGCAATCCTCTCCGAAGAGGATTTTAAAATAACCCTAAACAAACCTAAAATAAAGGCAGGAAGTATCCTTAAAAGGAAATACCTTTAAGGTAGATAGTCCAAATGGCAGCTTCCAGGCAGAGGGGAAACTTGAAGCCACAATCCTCTATGTATTATGATGTACATCAAACCAAAAGTAAGAACATGTAAGAGATGAAGCCTGAGCAAAACATCCCTGCTTTCCTAACATGGTTGTTTTCTTTCCACAAATAAACACCCTACTACCACCTGATATTGCTCCAGAGCTACAACAGCAACACATTCTAAAAAAGTATGTCGCCTGCCCTTTTCACAAAAAAATTAACTTTTAGGGGTAAAAAAAAATCAATTATGAGTTTCAGCTGAACAGTCCTGAGGAGGAACTACTTCACCCTTCCTTTCTTCTCCCATCTGTAGCCCCATCACCCACACTTCTGTGCAGTGGGCTTCAAGGCCACCAAGGCATGGCATGGATCCTTCCAAGCTGCCCCAGTCCTGCTTCCCAGGCCCTCTAACACTCCACACCTCTGCTGCTGTGAAACCCTTTATAATTGCAGCAGGGGTTTGTCCATCAGTTCTCACCACTGGAAAATAAAACTCACTTGCTCCCCTGGACTTCTCTCACACTCTCATCCTTCTATTTAACTGAGAACACCACACACTTCAGCCACAATAGCATCAAGGGAAACAAAAAGCTGCTTTCAAACATCTATTATTTCTTCATTCAAACTGCCATCCTAGGCCAGACCAGAGGTCTATCCATGCTGTTATCTTAAAACATCACCTGTAGTGGATGCCTAGCCCAGAGCATTAGGATCAGACACCAATTTAGCCATAGTCCAACACACACTGTCCCAGGCTTGAGCAGCCCAGGGACCTGAAATTAAGTAACACATAAATTGACACAAAGGTCCTTCCAAAAGTAATGGTTTAACACTAACCCAGCTGCAAAGATATTTGTCAATGCTTCATTGATGCCAAATGAGCCCTGAAAGCACGCAGGCTTTGTTAAGAGATCCTGAGACACGTGAACGGTAGGGTGGGCTTTTTGCTCTGATTTTTTGGTTTTCTTGGACCTTCTCTCCTTAAGTTCAAAAGCTGGTATCAATTTAGAACAATTTACAATTTAGAAGGCATTCATGTGCATGTGTGCCAGTGCACACACACGAGCCAGGGAAGTCAGCGGGTCTCTTCTAGAGAAAGAATCCCACAAGTCTGGACTCAGTCCTTGAATAGTCAAAATGGGGTGTTTGCTGGCTAATCCTAATGGAAGCCTCAGGCAACAAATTTCATCCAGGCAGATGATTCTCTAGAAAGAACACAGCAACCTTTATCTACCACAAGAGAATAAAATTTGGAAATGCTTAAATCCCCATGCCCTGGAGTCCCAGGTAGCACACATCTAGACTAGAGCCCGTCCACACACCAACTCTACCTTGTCTTTGCCCTAAATAGCAAAGCAAGGGATTTCAGCACTGTTCCTTAGTGGGGGAGTTTTTTAGTAGGGATTTAAATACAAGCACCATTCATAAAAGCATCATGAGATAGATGACCTTGCAATGTAATCACCCCCAAGTTCCAAGCTCCCTGCCATGAGCAGGGACACCTCCCAATAAACCAGGTTGCTCAAAGTCACTTCCAACCTGGCCTTCACAACACTTCCAGGGAGGGAGCATCCACAGCTTCTCTGATCAACCTGTTCCAGTGCTTCACCACCCTTATAATAAAGGATTTATTCCTAATATCTAACCTAAATCTACCCTCTGCCAGTTTTAAGCCATTATCCCATGTCCTGTCACTACACCATCCATACACTACATCATCCAGACTGATGAGAATAAATAAATCTCTGCCAGGGAAACCAAATGAAATGGAGCAGAGAAGATGGCAGTCACACATGGACATAAGCCCACAGAACCTCATAGTAGGATTAAAATCACTGCTTGCCTTCACCACAGGCTTTTGTAGGGCTCATAAGCCTGAGGAAGATGGATTTCAGTATGTTAAAACTGGAACAGAACACTAAAACAATAACCACACGCCATGTGTATGATCTTCTAGTTTACCAGATGATTTTGCAAACTCCTCCAACCCTTTCATGGCAGATCCGTAAAGCTTATAATGGACACTCTGTTGGGGGTTTTCAGGTTTTTCTCAACCTGCAAAGACAGACTCATGGGCTTTACAAGGACTTCTGACTGCCCTGCCTAGCTTTTAAATTTCATGAGCCCTGAAATGAACAATTAACTCATGGAGATTATAACACATAATTTTGCAAGATCAGTTTGTCAGCTCAATAAATCCTGAAACAAAGGGCTCATGGACTGTTTTAATTTCTACTGGCAGTGTTGCCTGTGGGGTTTACAGGGTGTATCAACAAAGCTGGACCAGATACATTTTGTAGTGTCAGATTTGCACAGGTTATGAAAAGCCCACCATAACCAGCACAGAGTTTACAGTCTGCAAAAATTGCAGCAGGGGAAAAAAAAAAAACCACACCAAAACAAAAATAAAACAAAAAGCCCAACAACAACCAAAAAACCACAAACCATTAAGTTCCTATATTCCTTTTGTAATGCCAGGGGACCTCACAAACTCTCCAAAGCACATACTGAGATCATACACAGCCAAAAGATAAGGCCTTTGCCTTTTCCTCAGATGCTGATGCAAAAAACAGCACTTTGAAAACTCTGGCACCCAAACACCTAAAACAAGTTTCCATATCCTCTAACTCAGTGAGAAAAATGGCAGTACATAGATGCACACTTAAATAGACACAGGGCCCTTGTGAATATTAAAATACCTTTTTCTGAAAATGAGGGAGCAGCACTCTCCTTCTCCCAGTCTATTTACTTCTTCAAGAGAGAAACAAGTCATACCACCAAAGGAAAAACAGCCCTCTAGTCCCCACCTCCTTCCTCCAGGAATTGCTCTTGAGAGGAGAAAAAGGAAAAAGGAGGAGAAAAAAGGAATTAGTAATTTATATTCAAATTGTTCCTTGGTTTCCCTGCAAAAGTTTTAATAACTTCCTCCAGGCTGTCCACTCTGTGTATAATGTTCAGACGAAACCCCGAAGAGTTCAGCAGGATTTCTAATTACATCATTTTAAATGATTCCCTGTCTCAGGACCATGACAAACACAGTTCAGAGGCTTTCAGATCAGGTGAGCAGAGATTTAGAGATAATAAGAGGAAGTGAGGAAACACATAGCATTTTCATACACCATGCTACTCAGTATCTAAATAAACATCTGGGTACAATACAGGGTTTCATTTTTAACACTGTAACTGCCATGCTTCTCAGATGTTTTCAAAATGTTGCTTAAAAAATATCTTTGTAGAACAGAAAGAGTGTATCTATTTGCATCTATGTAAACATGCACATTTTAACAGACCATGAGTCTACATAGCTCAGAGATGTCAAATGAAGGAAGAATTAGACTGCCACCTAATAAAGTTCACATAGTGAAAGCATTTAATTATGTATACTTCTCCATTGCTTTGGACACTTCTTTTAAAAAAGAGAAAGTATCATAACTCAGAAGGTATTTAATCTAATGAAAAACTACAATTGTTCAGGCTGTTTCCAATATACTCAAATAAAAAAAGATGGGCTGGGATTTTTTCCCTTCAAGAAAACCACTCAGGAAATTAACATCCCATCCAACCCTTCCCCCTCATCTTTTTGTCAGCAAATCCTCTAAGACCACAAAATGCTAGGAATTAAATGCTAAGGTTGCCAATCTGTCATTAACATATGTTCCTGCCTTTTCTTCCCCCCCCTGAGTCCAGATATAAGGCTGCAGGCTCAGTCCTAGTGTGGAATTTCTTAGCACTGGTGAGTATCTGGTGGCTTTAATTCTCCCTCTTCCTTTTTCAGCTTCCACTCTTTTAATCAATGTGATTTACTTTGCTCTACCACCAGACAATTTTTCAGGAGTCCTTGGGGAAAAAAATACCACGACCCACCTTGGAGGAAGGTGGAGGCCCTCTGCACACATAGCAGCATGCTCTGGAGCAATACCAGCAGCTTCCAGCACCACACTGGGCAGCCCCATGACACACTGCCACAACAAAACCATTTCTGCCCTTTGGGAAACCCTCAGCACAAGCTGTCCAAACATTATTTACGGTTTCAAGTGTTGCTTTATTTATGGCTGTAATTCTCCCTGTTCAGAAGACAGGGCGATTGGGTAACTTATTAGGAATGCTACTGGGGAAGGGGCGAAAGGGGGAAATGAGATCATTCCTAATTCCAGAAACATTTACAGCTTTTATGCAGAAATTAAAACCGGAGCATTATTTTAAAAACAAAACAAAAAACAAATGAAATAAACCAACCCAAACAACCCTAAGCTGGTAGCCTGCCAAGAGACAGGTAGGCTTTGTCAGGAGGGAAAGGATTCAGCTTTCTTTTTTGGAGAAAAGAGGAAAGCATGACTTCTGGGAAGATGAAATACTGTAGACATATTTACACAGTATGTGGGAAGTGTGAACAGGTGCTACCTAGGAGGCCTCTCTCATGACAGATCTCCAAAATGAAAGAGCTACTAATTCAGATTTTGTTTGTTTGGTGAGGTGGGGTTTTTTTTGCAAGAAATAAATTTTTTTAAGTGTTTTCCAATAGGAAATATTAGCTTCTAAGGCCTTCCAAATGCATCAATTAATAGCTTTTCCAGTAATTAATAGAAATAACTAGTGTAGTCTTCCTACCTGTAGATTGCCAATGCAGACTGGCTCACTTTGAATGTTGAAACAAAAGTCACTTGGTGCCATTTGCAGCAGTGGTAAAATGCAACTGTTCCCACAGACACCACTCTGGGTTGCAGGTATTCCCCATAGCCGCAAGCTCAGTCTGGACCTCAACCTTCCCCAAAACCTGGTCTACAGATAAATGTTTTCAAATCAATGGCAGGGAGGTAATTTCTTGCAAAGATACCCCAGGACAGAAAAGGCATGATGTGTTTTGTCCAAGACCAGATGGGCAAAAAGATCAATGGGAAGATTAGGAAGAGCAACCAGGACTCACACCACCAGAACTTCTTGTGTTTAGTTCATTATAAGCAGAGGCCATACCATACTGACAAAGCAACAATATCATGGTTACAGCTACAGGCATCCCCATTTTGTGAAGAGCTGGCAGCTCCCAAATAGCTGACTTCTAGAGAGTCCAGTTAAATATAACTCTCTCTGCCTGAGTCAGGAATAAAATCTATTCTGTTTAATGTGATTTCAGCTAAATCTGAAGAGTTAATAGCCAAAGAGCTACATATTGATTATATCACTTCCATTCTGATGAAAAGGGCTTTGAAATAGCACCCAGAATTCAATATTTTCCCTGATTCCTTTAATTTCTGCAAGCAAAGGTTTTCTGTTTATTTTTATTATAAAGCAGCATACTCACAGGTACCCCTTCCAAGCTCCAGGTCATTCTGGATATTATACAAAGGACACACACATACAACCACATCCCCATGGATCTGCACAAACCACTCATTCCCCCACATATGCTGCCCTTTCATATCCTGAGGGTAGGTAAAAACTAAAGGAGACTGAATTTGTTTCAGTGGCTAAAAGCAGGAAGGGAACTGGGCATGCTACATTGTTTTCAGGCTGTCAGGTAGACAAGAGTTACTCAGGGCTGCTGATGGAAGCACAGTCATTTATGCTGCTGTGTAAGAAAACAGATAAATAAAAAACTGTGATAGGAGCATTCATGAATACCATATACTCCACAGAAAATGCTTCATAAAATAATTTCCTCTACCTCTAATGCTTCACAGTGATTTAGCTCTCGACCAAAAAACAAAAAAAAAACCCAGAAATAAAATGTTGTTCTTCTGGATACCCACAAGCTGAATTTGGGTTTCATAGACATATGGGTATTATAAGGCTGAGCTATGGAGGGGAAATAGGAAAAAAAGAAAAACAAAAAAATCCCCCACATAGCAAATTTACAGCTGGGGTCCATGACTACCTTCCCAGCCACAGCAGCAGTTTTTGATAGGTGAAGTTTTCTTGTACTTTTTATAGCTCCTTGGAGTAACAAACAGCAAAAGAAAAGTCAAAGAAAACCTTGACAGTTAAGAGCTTGTAAATATACTCCTGCCCCTTCCTTTCAGGCTGTTGGCCATGAGATGCCTCGAATGTTTGCTCACTGTTTGCCCTATCAATGGTTTTCCACTCCACCAAATTCAGACTGAGAATCATGCCCATAAAAAAGTACATAACAATGAAAAAATAATATACTAATTCCCATTAGGACTGTGCCAGCACCTAGACAGCTGTGGATGATGAAGCCTCCATCCAGATAAACAACCATCTCCTTGAAGATGGCTTGCACTCAAGAGACAGAAAAACAACTTCCCTTAGTTTTCATGCTGTCCCCTCAAGTACCTGATCATCTTCCAAACATAAAAGGAGAAAGAAAGTTTGGTAAGATTTATTATCTTTTCAATCCAGTAAAAGAATCAAAAGAAATCAAAGTGTAACATAACTCTTCACAATCACCTTTCCCAGACACAGTAGGAGAGCACTATTTCACCTCCTGCAAGGAGGTGCAGGATTTCTAACACAAACTTTAGCAACATATTTTAAGTTTCTCAGATTTTGTTTTAGAGACAGATACTTGCTCCTGTAACAGTACAGAGCCTAACCACCCTTTCTGTTTGCTTGGCTTCTTCCAGTCCTCCTGCCCACATTTAGAGAAGAAAGCAGGCTATCTGGAGGGGAGAAGTCCTGCAATGTCCTAATTTTTTGACTGATTCATCAGCCCAATTGTAAGGTGCACAAGCAGAGCTGCCTAAAGGGTGATCCATCCTGCCAAGCATTTACTTTGGGCATAATGTTTCCAGCTGTTCACAACCCATAACCATGTGTATCCCATCCTACCTCCTTCCAGATACATCTCAAGCTGAAGCTGCAGTGGTGGGGAAAAAAAAGCATAGTCAGCACCTTTGTAATTCTTGTTAAATTACACAAAATGTTGCTTTGATAGTCTTCTGTGAGAAATAAGTTGAAGACAAAAGAAAATAGCACAATGTTTCTTGGTGTTCCCCCCCTATATTTTCCTCGGATAAATTGAATAAGTAACTTCTAAGCAATAAGTTTTGTTGCAAAAAAAAGATGTTGTCAATATTCTTACTTTGAAAAACATGCTTATCCACTCCTTGCCAGTACTGCAGAGAGTTGATGACATAAAACTTCAGCCTGAGGGCCAAAAACACTATCAGGGAAGGTTTGGTGTATGCTGTTCCCAAACAGAGAGACACTACACCATTTCCTTCCTCCTCTGTCAAAGCCCTGTTCTACATTTCCCCATACCTTGTCAGTCAAGCCACTTTTTCCAGGCAATGGAAAAACATCACCTGAAGCAAGGAATGCCCTGCTACATGCAGAAGAAAAACCACTGTGGGCTACTTAAGACAAGCACATTTTCTTGTCCCCGTGGCAATTTTTTTGCATGCACATGGAATGGTATTGATAGCTGCAGAAAAAGAATATTCCTTTTTCTTTCCTTGTGCTAATTTACAAGTCATAAAAAATAATAAATTCAAACTTATGTTGCGATAAACAGAACTGCAGTGGAGCAGAGCACTTCTCCTCTTTTGCTGCTGTCTACCTCAGCCTTCTTAATTCATGCCACATTTAATCTACACGTAGGAAGTCCACATTTGTTTTTAATAAAAGAAGGAAAGTAATGAGAAGTCAAGGAACGGTTTCCTCAGGCCAGAGACTTCAAAGGTGAGCCTGGCAGCTGGTCTTGCATTTATTGTTTGCATCAAGCTTAAGGTTTTTCTGAAGAGCAACTGCCCATTTAAAATAATTATAAGCTGCAACTTAAAACTGAATGGCACATGAATGTATGATAAAACACTTACACCATTGTCCAAATTTCAGCATCAGCCCTGTGTCAGAGAACACGTAGCTCCAGATGCTAAATTAAAACAATAAGTACAAGCTGAAAACGAGCATATTATTCTTTCAGCTAATGCAGAAGGGTCATGCTGCTTAATGCAAAAGCAATGTTAAATGAAAGTATGGACTACATTATCTCAACCTATGAGCTGCAACAACAGCTATGTCTGGTGTGCCTATCAGCTAGAGCTATCCTGGAGCAAGAGACCAAATCCCCAGTACAAAACTAATTCCACTGAGGGATTATTTTATCTCCTGACTATTCTCTCAGTACAATTTCTGAACTACAGCTGAGCTGGTAACAATAGGGAATATGTGAGAAAAAAGAAATAAAGCCACCCTGTTTGTTGCTTATTCTACAGTTTTACTGCTCACTCAGGACTGTATCTGAAGCCAATGCAAAGTCTTGCCCAAGAGGGGGAAGCCCTTAAAAAAAGGACTATAGCAGCAGATAATGAGCATTACGATTCAGGTTCATGACTAAAATTCCAAAGGAAAAGGTGCTAATTCCACAACACAAAAATCCTTCAGGATACACAACGTGCAAACATTTGGGCAGGCAAAATTATGAAATAGGCAGCTAATTTGTGTATCACAGGCACCACTGCTAAACACAGCGTTCCTTCCAGTTGATACCAGTTTGTAGTGTGTGTTTGTGTCCGTGTGCATTTATTTATAAACACACGCACACTTTATGATCTCCCAGTGCATACTCTGAGTCAGCAGATAGAAGGCAATGTGTTAGAGCAGTGTTTAAAATGACACCCTTTACAAATGAAACCATCTAAATCCGGTGTTAGAGAATTAATGAGCTTCTCATGTAAATCACGCATAATTTACAGTGGAATTTGTCCTGGTGCCAGCAACTGCTTACACTGCATAGTAATGAAGTCAGGGCTTGGGAGACACAAAGCTCTCTGCAGCCTGTTTG
Source organism: Heliangelus exortis (assembly GCF_036169615.1). Lineage (NCBI taxonomy): Eukaryota > Metazoa > Chordata > Aves > Apodiformes > Trochilidae > Heliangelus > Heliangelus exortis. The sequence goes on from NC_092425.1 coordinate 1,030,736, forward strand.
TGTCCTGCCTCTGCTTTTCCTCCCAGTAACCAAAACACTACAAACCCTTCCAAAGAACAATATGAGGCAGCAAAGAACACAGTCTTCACCTCCCATTTCTCCTTTCCACCTCTGGCTGAGGAAAGCTATACCCATTGCCCGAGGACACTCATTTGAAGAGCTACTAATTCTCATTTAACAATGTTTTAAAGTTTGGGCACAGCCCAACAGCTTTGGGTTGCATATTCAAGATGAAGAGTCATACTCCTGAAGTCATTACCTGTGTTTTAGACAAAAGGAAGGGCACAGACAGCATCAGGGAGCAGAGAGGAACCCTTCTCACCAGACAGACATGCTTAAGGGATGCAGCCGACAGGCATAGACCCAGGGCCATGCTGAAAGCATCTCAGGTTTATTGGTCAAATCCCATTCCTGTTGGGGGAAAAAGTCTGCAAAATTTCACAAACAAAGACCTGAAAAAGCCCATTTATCTTTTTGCTGATTAAAGCACTAAAGCACTGTCCTCTAATACCACCACCCTGCCTCCACCCTTATCATCCTCTCAGAGCACCCCAACAAACTGCTGCAAAGCAGGACCCCTCCGGTGTCCTGGCAGGAGAAGAGCTGAATTCCTCCTCCCTGTCCCCAGCTGGGGACACAGCTGAGAGCCATAATACCTCCTCCCAGGCAAACAAGGCAGGGCCTGAATTTGGCACACATGGGCAAACCTTCCTGCTCCCTCCCTGCACCTGGGGCACCCAAGCAAAACAACTTCTTGGTTCCCAACCTTTCCTTTCTTTTAGGGGGACTGTGGCTCTGTGGGTTTGAGGGGTGCATGGAGACCCAGCAAGGCTCCCAGCATGCAGGAAAGGGAGGAGGAATGCAGGATGTGCATGGAAGAGCTTGTCCTCCTCTCCCAAAGCCACAAATACAAACCTGCTTCTGTATCACCTCCACAGCCTCTTCTAAATGTATTTACAAGGGCTCCCCTCTCTGTTCCTTTTTGTTATTACAAAGTATCCACATTTGATTCCTGGGCCATACAAAAAGCATTCAACTATCCTTCCTCTTTTGGACTCTGCTTCCCAGCCACAGGGAAGAGCTCCTCAACAGACCCCTCCTCAAACTGAGTCAAAGGAAGCCCATATTGTAAAACATGGAGGATCACACTTGCATTGGGCAAAGCTGTGCAGAAGGAAGCAATAAAAAGCAGTTTGGCTTTTTTTTTTTTTTTTTTTTTTAATCAAAGGAGACATTCTGCCCAGGTGTTCTCATTACTCCTAATAGCAGTGACCATGGCTACTGATGGAGGCAGACGAGCAGCAGGTGTAAGAATATCCCCATTAGCACTAGTTAGGTATCTGGGGTGCCAACACCCCAGTCTCAGCAGGTGGAAGAGCTTTCTCAGGTGCCACACATTGCCTCTGATTTGTGCTTTTACTGATGGAAGTCCCATCCACAGCTGCTGCTTGGGGCATTTATTGTTACTGAGCAAGGCAAGCAGGTTCAGTGGAATGGAATCCTATCTGGATTTCTTCACCTTTCTCCCTTCATTGCTACTGGCATCTACTGCCCAGTCCAATCCCATTGACTTTACTCTTTAGACATTTTCCTGCCTTTTTTTTTTTTAATTCCAAGCATCCCTTTCCTGACTGTTCCCTGACTGTTAAACAAGAAAAGGTGCCCAGCAAAGCCCAGAAAACTCAACATGCAGAATGCAATTTGTGTTGTAGGGACACTGAATTATAATGTACTCACAGCTACAAGTAGAGCCAAGGTACTACCTTAAGTCCCTGCTTCTCAGATTTAATTATGAAAATGAATCAGGATTTCCCACTTCACTATTGGTTTGAAAACCTGACGTTCAGCAGGCAATAGAGTACACCTCTGCTGACATCTTCTTCCATATTTCTTTGTTTTTCTCACTGAGTTGGCTCAGAAAAACCTATGGGGCTTTTTGGTGGTGAACTCTACTCCACAGGAGTGAAGACTCCATGATCTGAGCTTTATTTTGCACAGCAAATGTGGCATAAACAGAAGCACACTTGAAATTCCACTGCCATTGGGCCCAAGAGCATCAACATCAAAGCTGGTGCCAAGTCCTGTTGGAAACCCTACCAGCCTGTCCCAGCTGAGCAGCCGCTGCACAGGGTTCTTCCAGACACCTAAACATGGGATTTTCTCCCAGTTATGTGATTTTACAAAAGGTATCTCACACAAAATGTTCAGGCTGCCCACACATGCACCTTCACCTTGCCCCCCTGCTGTCCCCAGGGGGTGAAGCAAGTTCTGTATTCATCTGAAATACTCATTAAATAAAACTCTAGAAATAATGGTCTCTTTGTCTGTGGGTGGTCAGGAAATGATGAGCCAAAGCTCTAAGTAGCCCTGACTTCTCCTTAGCTTATCTCAGTGGTCATTAACTGGTCATTACTGGTGGTGATAGAGGCCTCTAATGCTTCCCTATAATGCAGCATCGGCTGCACACCTCCACACTGTCCTAACCTGACAAGGTATTCATGGAAGAAAATAAAAGTGTAATCTCCTGCCAGAGATCCATAGACATCCCCCTGTAAAATAAAATAAAAAAACAAGGGAAAGATCTGTGAAATGGCTTCTCACAAGTAGAGCTGGAATCATCTGTCTCCTCCTTCACTTTGCAGACTTTCCTCAGGACCTGTCCACTCCTCATTACACACAAGTAAAATTAATTCCATTCTTGTATTGCACCCAATAAAGCTTCTCAGAGCAGCCCCAAATTACAAACATTTATGTGATGAGTTTCTATAATCAACAGAGAATTTTTAAGAGGTCTTTCCACTGTTGAAGCTCTGCACCAAGACAGGTGCTTCCTATGCCTCCCTAGAACTGCAAGCAAGCTTCCTCTAAGTTGCAGAAGGCAATACTGCTTAAGCCTTAAAATCTGCCACATTACAAATATTGTGGTCGCATAAGCAAAATAATTACCTTGAAGGCTCAGAAGTTCCACCACATTTAAATGACATGGAAAAAAAACCCACAAGCAAACAAAAAAAAATCCCACAACCCACCCCACAACAACAGTTAACATTGCTTAAAGAAAATCCAGTTCTTCTCTAACTCCCCCAGATTTTGTAATGCAACCTTTTTTTGCATGTTTCTTAAGGAAGCCACAGGAGTACAATCACCCATTTTCGGTGTATTACTTGTCCTGCCTCCCCCACTCTGTACCCCTGAACCCACTGGTTACTTTCAATCACATTTGAAAGAAGGGTAGAAAAATAAATTAAATTATTTTTTTTTCATTATTTGTGAAGACAGGCAGCTGGACAGAGGAGGAGATGGCAGTCAGCCTGCTGCCTAGAGAAAGGGAGGTAAAATTCATCTCTCAAAAGATACCAGAAGATAGAAGGGTGACTAGTCAGTAAGCATAAGCAATAAAAAACTAAAAGCTAATGCTTCACTCAAAAATGAAAACAAGACAGGAACTGTGACACTCTGCACAAAATCTCTTGTTAAAATCAGCTTGAGTACCACAACACAGCTCAAGAAAACTGGACTCCCTGCAGCTCAAAATGATGCTGTTCCTGTGCTGGGGAGCCTGGCTATACAGCCCTCCCTCCTTCCAGCAGTGTTTTATTAAAGAAAATCACTATGTAAAAAAAGAAAAACAAAAAAGGAAAAAAAAAGAAGCCTGGGGGACATTTTGTCCCCTTTCCCCTCATGATTTCAACTTCCCCCCTCCCAAGGGACACTGCTGGCCTCCTCCCTGTGTCCCTGCTTTGCACATGGCTACCCAAACCCAGCTCCCCAAAACCCAGGGAACAGCTAGGGCCATGTTGTACATCCACAAACTTTCCTTGATGGGCCCAAAAAGGCACTCACACTTTTTTTTTTTTTTTTTTTTTTTTTTTTAAATGGAGGTTCCCCCTCCATGAGAAGCTTAAGGCCTCCTGCCCCCGGGACTCACCTCTTGGTTACTTCAGCATTCTCCCCTAGGGCCTCTCAGAAAGTCACTGCCATGCCTTGGTTTTCTCTCAAAAAGCTGCCGGGAAGGTCCTTTCTGCACCTTGAATCCCACTTGGATGGTTTTCTTCCACGGTTACCTCACACATCCAGAACAAATGCTGCACTTTTTACCTCAAAAGTTCCTTTTTTCCATGGCTCATCTCCCCCGGGAGCATTACCTCTCCTGATACCGAGATGCGCCTCCACCCTTCCACCAACAAGCGACTCTTCCCCTCCGAGTTTCCACGCTTAAAAACCAATCAAAACGGGACGGGACCGGAACCGGCAGACGGCGAAGTAGCAGCACCAGCGAGCTGTGTGTCCCAGCGTTAGTTTTTGAAGCGAACGGGGCGGTTCCGGAGCCGCGGAACCCGAGGGAGAAGGAGGAGGCAGCTCCAGGTGTGAGGCAGCGGGGCTGAGGCGGCGCGAGACGGGCCCGTGAGGGAAAGGGCGGGAGAGCACAGCCCGCCTCGGAACTGGGCCGGCAATGGCGGCTCTGTCCAGCCCACGGGTGAAGACCCTGGGTCAAGGCCCTGGGTCCTCCTCACCCTGCGGGAAAGAGTTTACCCGTGGAGTCCCCGCCGTGCGCTGAGCGAGGTGCTGAGCAGCGCGGAGGCGGGCAGGGGAGGCAGGTCCCTGTGAGGCAGAGCCCGCCCTGCCAGCACGCGGCTGCCCCGCAACCCTGCGGGACCGCACAGCTGGGAGGGGGCAGCGAGATAAGGAAGAGATGTGGGGGCACCCCCTGATAGCACCGGGGAGCGGAGCGCCGCAGCACCTGCAGTACGAGGAGCGGCTGAGAAGGCTGTGTCTGTTCAGCCTGGAGAAGAGAGGGCTCAGGGAGACCTTCTGGCCACGTTCAGTCCCTTCAGGGCAGCTCCAAAGCAGAGGGAGACTCTCTGTGTACAGAGTCCCGTGGACAAGAGGAGGGGCAATGGGCACAAAGTGGCTCCTGGGGAGATTCCCATTGCACACCAGAGGAAAACTTTTCACTCAGACACTGGAATGGTCTCCCAGGGGAAGGGGTGGATTCCCCCGCTCTGGAAAGTTTTAAGTCTCAGCTCCGTGGGGTGCTGGGACATCTCATATAAAAAGTAATACCAAAAGGGTTGGAGCAGATGATCCCTGAGGTCCCTTCCAGCCTGGCAGTCTGTGACTCCATGATTCTTACACTGGCATCCCGAAAGGAGAAAGGCATTGCTGAATATCTCTGGTTGTTCCCTAAACCCCCTCTTGCTGCAATGCAGAACACAGACCCCAGATCTGCTTGTCAAGTCCCACAGACACAGATATGCACTAAGGAGGGTATAAAAACCATCCCTGGCTTTGTAGCTGCCACTAAAATCAACAGATGCAGTTCTAATTGTAGCTGTAGTCCCTTCATACAGTGGAAATGTACCAGAGCTTGCTTTCTGGCATGCTGAGGCTGGCAAGTGGTGTGCCTCACTGTCCCACTGCCCGCTTACAACCTGGCTGTAACAATACCTTACAGTGCAGGGGTTCTGGGGCAGGTACCCCTCTCTGTTCTAGCACATCTGCTCCTGGTCCACCTCTGGAGCTCCCAGATATTGCAGAGACTGGATAATATTTGGATAATAACACTAACAGGCTCTGCTGTTTGTATTACAGTGCCTTTGCTGTCATCAGCATGCCTTACAGCATGCCTTATGTCCCTTACTATCTCTGCACAGCAATTTTGGAAGTGTCCTAGAAAGCCTGATTTCCCTTTAAATCTCTGAGGATTCAAGGGCAGGGCCTGAGTGCCAACTGGCACTCCCAGCATCTCTCAGCCCTCTTCCTCCCCTCAACACATTTTTACATCCTTGTCTTCCTCAGCTGGGTCACCTCCTATTAGTCAGAGCCCTGTTTATTTTCAGCAGAAGGGAAGAGGAGACCAAATTAACAGAAAACAGGACAGATTTCTGGATTTCATCAAAGTCTGCAAGGTTCTGTCCAGCACGGACAGAAGAAATGGCTTGACAAGGGGTTTGGAGAACAGCAAAGCAAAACTGCAGGGATGCTTGCTGAAAGGAGTCCGTGAGACCCAAACATTCCAGCATTCCTGCAGCCTCAGGGAGCAAGCATCCCAGTGAAGGGAAACTTGCAGTTTGCCCCATCTACCCTACCTGAGCTTGCTGCTGATCAGTGTCTTCAGTTTTGGAACTTAAAAACTTGTAATTAAGCAGAGAGGGTGCATATGAGCCAGTGTCTGCTGAATTAATAAAAATGTATCGTGTGTTTTATTTTTTAAACAAGCTTAATCTCATCAAGGCTCACGACTGATCTTAGAAGGGTGCTGTAATTTAACAGCAGAGATGAGACACATTGGATGGCTCTATCAAATTTTTGTGTCTAATTTATAGGAATTACGCAGAAGCAAAAAGAGACATAAGGTTCCATGTACCCCTGAGTTCCTCAGGCTCCCTTGAAAGGAAGAAGATTTTTAAAGAAACAACAAAACCAACCAAAAACTCCAGACAGTTAGACATTAACATTATTATCTCCTTGTACACTGCTGTATATCTTGATGAGCTATTTGGCATTCCAATCCTTATGCCTGCAAAGAGAATAAAGGAAGGCAAAATGTTCTGCAAATGCAAACATATGACTACATTAAGCTGAGTATCTCCTGATATCTCCCTATAAAATGAAAGCAGTGCTTAAATTCTAGTTCTGGAGTACCTGAACTCCACAGAGGAAAAGCAGTTCTTAAAAAGATCTATTATTGAGCAGCCTGTGTGATAACACATCCTCTTGTTAATATAAAGGAGGTTGGGAAGGCTGTGGCTGTGAGTGATGGATTCTGAAGGAGTGCCTGTGTGTATCTATCAAACCAGACTGGTTGCTGTCAAAGGAAGAACAGAGGTCTTGGAAACCAAGAGTGGGAGAGAGAAGTTTTAACAACAAAAATATAACAGTAATACTTATCAGCTTCCATTGTTTCTGCAGACAAAAGGGCAATCACTTTTATTCTTCTGCATCTTGTTAAGTCTCTAATTTCTTAACAATTAGGACACCAAATTAATATGAAAGAGGATGCAATTAGTGAAGAACTAAGGAGGGCAGAGAGAGACAAGGGGAGAACTCCTGAATGCTCAACTCACTCTACTTTAAGAACACTGAGATGAAACCAGCTCAAACACATTGTTAACTTCAGTAAAATGAGATGGGAAACACCATGGAAGGAGAGACATGAAACTAGACCTCCATTCCCTTTCCTGTACGGGCTGTGTGTGGGAGAGAATTGTTCCTACATCTCCACTGAGGATTTCACCTTCACCACCACTGCACACACACCTCCTCCCTGTGATCTGGATGGGAACTGGTAAAACCAAAAGGTTTCTTCTCTTTTCTCGGGTGACACCTACCTAAGACATCTATACATCTCTTGTCACTAGCAGATTCCTAACAATTAGTTTCAACAGCTTTTCTTTTAGAAATCAGAAAGGAAGTACATGAAAATCCTACATTAATTTGCAGCTGTGTAAGCCTCCATCCCAAGATGTTCTGACAGAAATAAATAAGTTGTTAGCATATTAATACTGACACTGGTTTTAGAATTTCTCACGTGGAAAAAAAAAAATCAATTTTCAGAAACTGAGATGAAATATGTATACATGGTGGTTTCATTTTGTTTCCAATTACCTTTTCCCAATATTAACACTTTCCATACACAAAGTCTTACAAATGGACCCCCTCAGCATCTGAAGGGAAGGGATGGTGGCAGAACATCCCTAGCATCACAAGGAGATCACAGCCAGAATACAACGTGGAAGAAGGGAACAGAGGACTTCAGGTTTAATAAATGTGGTGGTCTATATGCATGCAGGTCGACCCGTGATTACTACCCCTTTTCAGCCTGCAGAAAATGAAAAATGTCACAATCAAGCTGAGATACTCTGCCGTTACTGCAAAGGCCCTTGGTGGTCCCTGCAGAGATCACCCAAGAAGTGATGGGGATAAGTCTGCAGTTAGGTGAATTTTGCTTGCACGGGAGGAAGAAGTTTCTTAGCAGTTGCTCTGGGTGGACAAAATCTCCGGCCTGGGGTATAAGGGTAATTTTGCACTTCCCTTTTCTAGTACAGCATGTATATATACATTACTCACATATGCTTTTACATGATTATATAAACCTTCCCAACCAAAATACTTGACTCTTTCCCTGGGGAGCAGATGAAAGAGCACATACAGTTGTGCACTGCTGGAAGCTATTTGGAAAGTGCAGCAATAAGAGAGATTTCAAGAAACAACAGAGGAGAGAAAAACAAAACCATACGAAAGAAGGACAAAGCTGTGTGTCCACCCAACCCAGCCGAGCTGATCAAACAGATTGGGTTTGAGTGAAAAATTACCTTAGATGGAGTGTTATCAGTCTATATATGTGGATACACATGACAAACTTTTTTTAATAGTGTAAACATGTAAGGAGAAAAAAAAAACCAAAACATCGACTGGTTTACTTTAGGAACCCTAAATGTGAACTTCCTGGCATAGCTGCAGCTAAGCCCTGGACTCAATCATGCATGTGTTTTGCATTATTTTTACTGACTTTTCAAACTCATAGAAGGAGAAATTAAAGAAAACCTCAACAACTAGTCACACAACCCATCTTTCTGGGCTCCTAATCCCACACTCCTTTACAGCACGGTCTTATTTTAAACACCTGCGTAATGCTGTTGCAGTCAAGGAGATTACTCATGGACATGAAGTCAAAGATGTGAATCACTGGGGTGTCCCTACTGACAGACAAGGCACAGCTCCCACACACAGCTCTTGAAATGCAAAGCCACGATGGCTGAGTTTTTCTCCACATTTTTTCAAGGGGAAAGCTAAAATAAGAAGTGATGTAAGCATGAGATGCCTCGGCTGCTCATCTCAAGTCTATGGGAAGTCAGAAGCGTCTCCAAGGCAGCTGGGAAGCCAGGGGTAGGGTGAGATGTTAATGCAACCCTTGCCTGACCCCCAGTCACAATGCTAAAGCCACAGTGGATTCTTGTAAAAAATTCATATAACCTGCAGCATCTTTATGGAGATTCAGCAAAATGCAGGAAGGTCACCAACTAAGTAAGCATCAAATGAAGGATTACCATGATGGATAAGGAAGCCGAGCCATTCCAGGAGGAAAGCAGACCAGGCAATTTCCATCTCCAGAGGGATCATGTCTACCTGTCTGAGCTGAAGGGAATCAACTCTATTAACTCTAAGTCCACCAAAGGTCAGTAACTATCACTCTGCTGCCCTGGAAGAAACACGTGTTCCACAGATACCTTTTGGGTTTTCCCCCCCTTTTGCTGATCTCTAATTCAAGTATGGACCACTTCCAGCCCTGAATCTTGTTTAAAGTCACACCAACCCAGGCATAATATTTCAAGCATCCATAACTGGGTTCTTTAATTGCAACTTGCTGTGAATTCATGATTTATTCATTTCAGGATGCACTCAAAAGTCTAGCATATCACCGTGATCCCCACACAGCACACTCTTAGCTTTAAAATTTCATAAACCACCACATACTTGACAAGTTGAAAAGTTAACACAGGTTACAAGGCAGAAGAAAAAAGCATGCTGAGTTCTGATCAGCTCAGCCCCCAGAACTCCAGGCTTTTCAGAAGTGCAGCACAGCTTGCTATTAAAAAGGGGAACTCTATTACAATATTGGCTTTATGGTCCATGTTTCCCCATTCCTCAGCTGAGATAAAATAAATGTCTCCTCTTTAATGAAAGCCATACTTACTTCATACATTCTCACTGTAAACTATCAAACAGGCCCTCTGTCTTAGGAATAAGTGAAGTTTCACTCACAGCTTTCTCTAAAGACCTTTGAAAAGGAAATGGCTGGTGAGGTTACTCCTACACGAGCAGTTAGGAGCCACCAAGAACTGCCCTGCAGCCCCAGCAAACCAATGTCCAGCTCCATGCTGAGTCTGGGGTGTCCTCAGGGGGAGCAGAAATATTGCTTATTGGGAAATGAGGAATCCCTTAGACAATCCTCTAGTCTTCAACAGTCAAGGACTATTCAAGGCATCTTATTTAAAAGAAGAAACCTCTGTAGAGAAACTAAGTGCTACAAAATTAAGCCTGGGAAAATTTCTACAAGGGTAAATCAAAGTTCTCAGCCTGCAATCAGTAAAGAAACATTACAGGCACACACAGACAGCATTAGGTGTAACAAAAATAAATAACACAAAAAGCTTAGCGACATTAGAGGCATTAAGTTACATTTGGGGCCCAGAGACTCTTTTTAATGTCTACTGAATTAGCCCAATATTTTTTGTGTGCTCACCTTGATCCCAGGGACTTCTGCTACTCACAAAGCAGCTCTTTTCAAGTGAGCAGGCAGCAAAATGAGAAATACAAGGTAAATCTCTTTTCAGCCCATGAGGGATGATGCAGCCCTTGCACACGTGCTAAGGCTCAGCACCCACTGCCACAGGTCTCCCTCAGGCTTTGGCTGAACATGTGAACCACCATAGGAAGTGTTAAAGGATGACAAAACTGCCCTTCAACTGGTTTTCAGGTCAATAATTAAAATTTTCAGAGCAGCTTACCATTTTGGTTGTCCTGTGAATGGACTTCTTCAGGGGGCAAGCAACAAGAGTAACTCACTTTCATCTCAAAAAAAAAAAAAAAAAAAAAAAAAAAAAAATTCCCAAAAGGACCACAGCTAAGCCAGAGAGTTTGTGTCTATGGCACCAGAGTATTTGATTAGCACTTGTGAAAATATACCTGCGTGTCATGAAAAATCTCCCAGTGGGCCACGCTGCACGGTGTTTTTATTTTCCCAATGCAAATGGAATTGAAGCAGTTTCACAAAGCCTGTTTTGTTAACAAAATCAGTGTGATGTACTTCTGCCTCTCCCTTACCTCCAATAGCAAGGGGGGCTCCACTCCTCAGCAGGGGGGGAACACGGGCAGGTGGGGATTTGGTTTCTGTACCCAACTCAGAAATCAGGAAGGCCAGTGAGAAATCTGAAGCTGGTTTGGTAAACAGTGAGCTGATGAGAAAAGACAGATTGCTACAGGCTGGGCTGCTGCCTCCTGGAAGAACCAGTGCTGCAAACTTGAACAGAGGCACAATCCAGTGAAACCCAGTGAGATTCAGGCTAATCATAAAATGTGACATGATGGCAAGACTGAACTAAATTACTGCTTCTCGTCCATTATGCCTTTATTTTGGATTAGGGAAACAAAGGCTGGGAATCAAAATGTCAGGCTTTTTCATCCCCGACGGGTTCCTATGGATACCAAAAAGGAAGAAAGTGCCTTGATTCTTATAAAGATAATTAGCATAACTTTGGAGTAAAAAATAGGTAGAGCTATTAGGTGCTCAGACAGCTCACACTTGGATGAAGAGTTCTGGAAATACCCTTTAATGCTAAACTAAATCCTATCACTAAATTGATTTCTAAAGGCAGTACCTACGTTTATTTCATGCACTTTTCATGACATTTCATTTCTTTCCAGAAAATTTTACGTACAGGCTTTTGTTTCTGACAAGAATTCTGTTAGAATGTACACTGCACTGCCCATTGGTTCTTCTCCCTTCCCTGCTGGATTTTGCAATAAGTTGTAAAAACCTCCTCAGACAGAGAGGACTCAATAACTCAATGCAAAGTTTAGTAAAGCTAACTAGTATTACATGCAAAATTTTCCTTGTGCTACACTCCCCAGCCTCTTACCCTCTTAGAGCTGAGGCCACTAAGGCTGTAAGTTGGTTTGCCTGTAGTTTCTATCCCCGCATTCTCAACAAAGAAAGAAAAGGCTGTTTAAAAACTTCTGATCCTCCCTGAAGTGATACTTGCAGCTGCCCAAGAGTTTCAGCAGAGAGCCTGCTGTCAGGAGTCCTCTCCCCATAAATCTGTCACCACTGGTTGACTCCCTCCAAGAGCTACTTGCATGCAGAAATAAAGCCACATCACTGGGTTGCTTTCAATTACTCTTCTGTATGAATGTCAGTGACATCCAGAAGGCCAAAACCCCAGCTTCCTTAGGTATTTGTTTAGTCATCTGAAGTTCAATTAAGTGAGACTGACTTCTCCTCTTCCAAGTCAAATCATGCCTGCATTGCTGGGTCTGTAGTTAAAGGACAAACTATGCAGTGAGCTCACTCTCCAAATTACTGACACCACTGTCTTTCCCTGGACACTGCAGCATACACGGGGACAATGATTAATCACTTCAACTCTACCAGCCATTATTTCTAATTAAAAACTAACCCATAAATACCTACTTTATAGCTAAGTCTGTGTGGTAAATAAATTCAAGTGGTCAGTAAAACATTCACAAAGGAAATTACCTTTAAAAAATGACTTTTCATTACCAAGTGTATCTTCCTAATTAAAATGGCTGTTTCCCCATACGTATCCCACCAGCACAGACTGCAATAATTACAGAATCTTTGGAAGTACAATTCTCAACAAACCCATTAAAATAACTTCTTGCCATCATCTGTTCAATGGAAAGTATTGCATTTTAATATAATGTTATGCTTCTCAATGTTGACAACTTTACTGCTTCTCCATCTCCCAGCCAGACGGTGAAGAATTCAAGCACAAGCAAAAAGAAAACACACAAACTGTGTGAACAGGCAACTGGAAACATGGTAAATGTTTACACCTCCAGCTAAAGCTTGAAGAGGGGAAATTAGGTTGGACATAAGGAAGAAATTCTCTCCTGTGAGGGTGCTGAGCCCCTGTCCCAGGTTTCCCAGGGAAGCTGTGGCTGCCCCATCCCTGGCAGTGTCCAAGGTTGGATGGGGCTTGGAGCACCCTGGGCTGTGGGAGGTGTCCCTGTGCATGCAGGGGGTTGGAACTGGGTGAGCTGTAAGGTCCCTTCCCTCCCAACCCATCCTGTGATTCTATGAAATCTCTAGGTCAGCCTTGCTTTCCAGGCACATCTCAAACCTGGAACACACCAAATTTCTTGGGAAAACCCAGGCTTTCCCTGGTAGGAAAAAGCCCCTTTTCTTACAGCACAAAGAAGCTGCTTTGAAGCACCCCTCAGCCCCTCCCCCAGGGTGGGACTGCCAGGCCAAGACACTGTGTGTGGTCAGCATAAAAATGCAGATGTTAACACCCTCCTAGTCACTATTTCACATTTAGCATGGGCATAACTCTCTCTATACAAGGAACCCTTAAGCCAACTCCTCTGCCTTAAAAGTTCCATAAGGACACAGAAAGAGGAGCAAACTTCACCGTTCCCAATGGATCACGTGGCAAAGCAATGCAGCCCTGCTCCTTGCTATGGTTTTAGTGGCAAGGGCAGAAAATGGGACCTCAGACCCTGAGATGTGTTTTACGTGGCTTGAGTTTCCAGAAGGACAGTGCTGGGCACAGGCAATGTTTTCAGAGCAAAGGAAGGAAGGAACAAATGAACTGAGACATGAAAAAAGGCAAATGCTGCAAGCAAAGCAGCAGCTGAACTACCATCTATAAATATTTGAATTATTCTATGCAACATTTCAGAACATGACAAACAGACAGCACTGGGATTTATATTAAAATTATGCCTCTGTGTTGGTTCCTGTATGTGTGTATGAATCATACATATTCTTCAGACATATTGCATATAAAATTATAGATCATAAAAAAACCTAAAGACCAGAGTCTCAAAAGCACTCAGCCCCCATATAGATACTCAGTGAGCAGAGAGAACACTGAGAAAAGCAGCTGATTTTTTTTTTTTTTTTTTTTTGAGGATGACAAGGATGGCAGAAATCACCACCACCACCACCTTCTTCAATTTTGCTAATACACAGCCAGGGTGTTAAGACTTCCAAACCTGAGCCACCTCACTCAGACTCTGAAGTGTGTGTGCAGAATGCACTTGAGAAAGCCTGACCCTAAATGGCCACTTTTACCCATGCTGACTCTGTTCAAAGCCACAACAAAGCCACAGCTCAACATCCAGCCCAGCCCAACCACAGTGCACTTGAAACGTTTACAATGTGCCATGTTTGTTACTGGTTATTTATTCTTTAGTATGAACACCTAAAAAATTAATTACACGCTCTGTCAGAGCTGTCTAATAAATAGGCAATTTCAACTAGAAACCACATAAACCACCCCTGTGCTCTTTTCTCTAAACTCCCCCACCCCTTAAAAGGACCTTCAGATGTTTGCTAAGGGACATTAATAACTCTGAAATCTAGAAACAAGAGGTAAAATGTTGCACTCAGTTCAGTGCCAGGTATTTAATTCCTGCATCATTACTTAGTGGCCACTCATTTTACCTTTACATGATGCTTCAATTATATGGAATTTTTCTGAGACCAGTTCTTGTAACTCTTACCACTTCGGGAGGACAAACCAAAAAAAAAAACCACAAGAGAAAACCAGCAACCTCATCCAAACAAGTCTATCCTGAATTGGAATTGCTCACATGGTTTTATAAGGCTGTTAAGTGCACTGTTAAGGGAATTTACAGCACCAACCTCTGTCTGGTTTGATGGGGACACAGCAAGAACACCTCTGGCAAACTCATCTTCAGCAGCATTTCCACTGAGTGGCAGAGATTTCCTTGGAGGTAACCAGCAGGCAGACTGGACAACAAGGCATGAGAAAACTGGCTTGGGTATGTGTATATATATATATATATATGTATGTTGTGGGTTTTTTTTAAAACGAGGAAGTAAACGTAACAGATGACCTTTCCAGTATGTCAATTGTTGAAAGTGTTCTTTACAGCTTGGAAATGATGTAGGAGGAATCCCAGAATGGTTTGGGTGGGAAGGGACCTTACAGCTCACCCAGTCCCAACCCCCTGCATGTGCAGGGACACCTCCCACCAGCCCAGGTTGCTCCAAGCCCCATCCAACCTTGGACACTGCCAGGGATGGGGCAGCCACAGCTTCCCTGGGAAACCTGGGACAGGGGCTCAGCACCCTCACAGGAACAAACTTCTTCCTGATGTTCAACCTAAATCTCACCCCTTCAAGTTTTAAACCATTGCCCCTTCCTCCTCCCAACCTGTATTCATGGGATTGCCTCCACCCAGGTGCAGGACTCTACACTCGTTGAACTTTATGCAGTTTGCACAAGCCCTCCTTTGGAACCTTCCAGGTCCCCCTGATGCCATCCCTTCCCTCCAGCCTGGGGACCTCCCCACACAGTTGGGTGTCACACACTTGCTGAGGGTGCACTTGGTCCCACTGTCCATGTCACTGACAAAGATTTGAACAGCAGCAGCCAGAGCACAAACCCAGAGGAACACCCCTCATCACACGTCTCCATATCCCAACCCTTTGGGTCCTTGTGCAAAGTGGAGATGAAGCCAGTGCATGCAGAGAGAGGTGTTTCCCTCTTTCCCCAACCACACACTGATTGCCAACCCGTTGTGGAAGTTACTAAAGCAGTTTGTAACTTCAGGCATCTCCTGGCACTTCTGTGGGAGGAGAGTGGTAACCAGCACTACCTAATGCAGCTTAAGGTGTTCCTGGTGTTTAATATATCCTGCCTGGATTCCAGCTGTACCTCCAGGATACACCACGACTAAATGCTGCTAATTACTCTGCACGCTTTTAGCTGACTGGAACTAGAACACTCTTAAATATGCAGAATTCCTGTTAATGAAGTAGAGAGCCACTTACCAAAACATCTCACTCCTACTCCAGTGAGTAAGACTCCCCAATTCACTCACTTGGAGCAAGATGCAGTAGAGACACTGCCTGTGCCAAAGCCAGATGAAGGGTGGCTGCAACAAAATGCTTCACTCCACAGCCAAGCCAGGGAGCCCACATCACCCAGATAATCCTCTAACTACTTCTTACCCACTCCAGACTTTTCCTACTCATTAAGCAGACGAGTTACTGAAGATGATTTAAAACATGAGTGTAACCATCCAAGATCAGCCCCTGTAATGCCCACACCCATGCCACGGTTCCAGCAGGCAAAGTTAATGATTACAAACACCTTGTTATGTCTTCTGCAGTTTCCTTGGCAAAATGCTTGCAGTGACTTTAAATTTAACTGTGCAGGGAAATGAAATGCAAGCTTCCCCAGGCAGCAAACACAAGATGCTTTCAGAAATCAATTATCCATTAAGTGTTTCTGGGGTTTTTTTCAAGCGTTGAATAATTTTGAATAAACAAATAAAATAACCAGCACATAACCCTGCCCATTTAGTCCATAACTGTCCATCATGTTCCCATCTACAAGTATGGCCTCAGCTGGAGCACTTGTGCTAAGAAACAACTGAAATCTCCCTTGTCTGAAATCTAAATATAATATTGACTTCTGAATCGCTCCTGTAACGCTGTGGTTAAGCAGAATGAATTCAAATGTGTTATGTAGAAATAAGCTTATCTATTCCCAACCCTGGAAAAAATCAAAGAAACAAAAAAACAACAATTACTGCTACATTTCTGAAGATTTTGGGAAAGAGTCAGTCAGTTCTGCATGCCCCTACATCCCCACACATATGACACAGGGATTGAAATTGAAACAAAACCATCACAAAAATGATAAAAATTATAATTTTTTTTTTTTTTGAGACTTGTCACCAAGCAGCCTTTGCTACAATTGAGGACATCTGGTAGGTTTTGATACCTCTGAGTATGAGAGGGGCTTCTAGGATTTCAAGCTTGAGAACCTTGGCCCTTCCTTCTTTATATCCAGCAGACTTGGGTGCCCACTTTCAAAGTGAAGTGCAGCCATGTCTGCAGGATGCTGGCTGGGGCCAGGGACCACAGGAACATTTCTCCATGCAAGAGACTGAAAAAATCCTCCTAGCATCTTGGCATTTTCCAGGGATCACCGTTTCTCTGGGCCCTGGAAGTATAAGATAGATTTTTTTCCTTCAAGGCTTTTCATTCCACATTCACCAAAATAAATAAATAAATTTTAAAAAAATAGCTTAACTCTAGAAGGAGAGGAAGGTGTGGTGGGACAGATAAGAAGTTGATTTGAAAAATGACTGAGAAAAGCTTTTTCCCCCTACTTACACCTCCAGACTTACTGAAGTTTAAAATTTGCAATGTTCAGGTTGGCTGATCCCCTCTGGGGCTTTGCATTACCACTAAAAGTTATGGCAGCAAAACCACCTGGATTAGAAGTGGTTACAAACTCCAGTTTGTCTGGGAGATAAAATGGATGGAACAGAACACAGAAAAAAAGAAAGTTCAGAAAAATTCCAGTTTGAATACTGTGACACAGGTAATAATGCTGCACCTCCACACTGATGTTTCAGCCTTTTGGGGTTAAATGTGCACTTTAATGCCCACCTGAAACAGTTTATGTGTCTCTAAGCATAGGTAAAAGAAACCCAAGGGGTAGCTCACTCCCCTGGGCACACAAGGGAGCAGGATTGGGATTTTAAAGAAAATTGGTGTTTGTCCCTATGCAGACAGAGGGATGGCTGCAGCACAGGAGAGAGAGAAGCATCCTCCCAGCTGCAAATGCAGTGAACCAGGACATGACTGAAGGGAAAAAAAATGCTCAGGGTTTTTCAGCTGTTGTGTCATGCAGCAAGCCTGCTGCTCTGCTGCTAATGCATCCTGCCTCTGCCATGAAAACCACTGAACCAAACTCCCAGCATAACACATACAGCTCCAGGTACCTAGCAAGCCTGTCCTCTGGAAGGGAAAAAAGACAGAAAAACCCCAAGCCAGAAGAGACAAGTGAAAAAATGTTCCAAAAGCCAAGAAACAAGTAGTTAATTTCCAAAGAGCTATGCATACAGCATTTATGTCTGTATTGCTGGGGGGAATTAATAACAAACTGTAAGATTTCCATTTCAGGCATTTAAAAAGTCCATCTTATTGTCTTACACAGCAGTGCTTTTATTTGTACACTGTGCTTATATATAGTGTTCCCTCCTGCAAGAAGGGTTAGGTTTCTAAAGTTGTCACTTTTTTAGGAAAATTACAAATTGGCCTATGAAGACAGCAAGAAATAAGAGAAGAAAAAAAAACAAGTCTTAAATGGATAAGGTGTTGCAGTAAGCTCTGACTTCCACATTCAAAGTACATCCTCTTTTATACATTACATGAGAAATCTAATTAAATGCTTCATGGGGGAAAGGCAAAGCAGTTCTCAGGCTGACTATATTTGACCTTTCTTCCTTCAAGGTGACAAACAAACAAACAAGATGCTAATTATTGTCTCAGCTTGAATTTGCACTGATGAAGAAAAAAAAAAAAATGAAGTTTTACTTAGCCAAGGCTATGGGGAAAGGTGTAAACTTGCAGGAATTATACAGCTAGGTTTGACTTTAGTTTGGCTTTTGATGTCCAAAAAAGTATTCACTCTCTCAGGATGCCTTCTCCACATCCAGACTCTCAGCAAAGCTCTGAGCATAAGCACCCAAGTCCTGCCAGCTCCCCTCTGCCCTGCCCTGCCAGAAATCACTTGGTACAAAATTCAATATGCTCAGGACTAGATATAAATAGAAGAGCAGCCTTTCAAAGATTGCTTTGATCAGATGGGATAAAACTGGGCTTGAGTCTTCATCAAAGGAAACGTAGGGGAATGGAATAGTTCAGTCTGAGTTGTGGCAGAGCCCATCAGAAGGCCTGTATTGGGGCTGGTGATGTCCCTGCTATAAAGCTCCAGAAGCCAACCACTGATCATGGTCACAGAATGACTGCTTGGACCATGCTCTCTGACCAGAAACCTGCTGGGGTTGTCCCCTGCACCCTTCCACACAGCCACGTGGGGACCTGGGCACTGTGCATGCCTGACCCCCCAAAGCCACCCCCTTCTTTCAGCCTAGCACGTGGGGAGGATGTCAGGCCATGGAGAAGCTCCTGGCCCAAGACTTTAAGGCTGCTGCTGTGTAAAGTCAGGGTGGTTTCTTTCTTGCTCTCAAAGTCAACTCTACCAGGGCACAAATCCCCTTTAATCCTAGTCAGGGGAACCACAAAATCACCTAGGAAAATAAAATCTCTTCCTTATCCGAATCTCTACCTCCAGACTTCTGGTTGTATAAAAGAAGCACGTGGCTCAAGCAAACCTTTGGGATGCTGCTACCCTGCCTCCTGTGTCAGAGCTGGCTCCCAGCAGTGCAGACACAGGGGGATTTTTGGTGCAAAACAGCAAAGATTTGCTGAGGTAGGAAATTGGAAGCAAAGAAAGTAAAATATGCAGCTTTTAGGAGCCATGGTTTGGGTTTTGAAGAAGGACATCTAACTGGAAAGAGCAGGGATATCTTCCTCAGAAAGCTACCTGCACAACACAGCCCAAGTCTGGCCTACCTGTGTACCAACCAAAAAAAAAGTGAAGCAAAAGCAACAGTTTTTTGCAAACAAAAGAGGATTTTGCGAAGTTTTTTTCAAAGCAAAAAGCTATTAAAAGAAATCGATGCCAAACATGAAATTCCCAGTGTTTCTCACAGTGCCAGCAGTTGTTTGCTGCCCTTAGAGAAATCCACAGATCATATTTTGCCCAGTAAGGCAGGGTTCAGCAACAAGTTTTTAAGAAGTCAAGTCCAGAGACAGGAAATAACTCTACAAAATATAATTCGTTAGATACAGCCTCTAAAGTGCTTTTAGAGCCGTAAAAGCAGAGAGTTATGTTACAGGTTCTTTATGACAGGCAGGGAAAGAGCATTTGCTGGGTAAGACTGTATCAGTATTTCTTCTCCTTGATGTATACACCCGCACTTCACCACATGAAAAACAATCCCGTGCACCTTTAGGATTTTACTGTTTGAATCCAAATGGCCCTTCCATGCCTAAAACGGACAGAGGTTTATTTTTGCCAGGAGATAGTGCAACAAATCTTTTGGAAATCTTTTATCAGCGTTCCCTTTTGCAACATCCCCGCTGTAAATTTCACTGTGAGGAACCCGTTACACAACTGGATGTGGCCCTACCCAATTTATTTCTGTTCCCTGAGAATCCAAATGGAATTCATGACTTATGTACAAATTATACAGAGCAGCAAGCCATCTGAGTGGAAACTGCACACTGCACTGGAGAAGGCTGCACTGCTCAACTTCAACACCTAACGTTTCCATTTGAGGATGGAAAATAAGTATGGGAAAGACTTGTGAGCTTCCCTTGATCTGGGAGAGAGTGAAACGTGGCAAACCAAAACAATGGAAAAGAAGAATGTGCACTGGTAATTGTAATGTAATTTATATGCATACTTCAGTTATACCAATCCAGAAAATAAATGAATGAAGACAACCAGCCAGCAGGAGCTGGCACTGCAGAGATAGATACTGGAGGGAGGGGGGGGAAAGTTATTTTCTAATTTATTTTATTTTCCTCTCTCTCAGCAGGTTAGTGTATTATCCAAGAAAGTAAGTCCAGGCTTTTAAACTAGGTAGAATAATTCAAGGATAAGTTTTAATAAGTTGCCAGCTTCTCCAGTCGGGGCTAATTTTTCAAAATGTGTCACATACAGCAAGAATAACAGGAGCTTCTGAATGCTAAGCTCTTCTAAAAAAGTTTTAAGCCTTTAATCTTCTAGCTTGCAATGATGCCTCCAGCCTGCAAAAAGGCTAGACAGGCCCTTTGACTTTGTTTTCATCTCTTCCCTGCTCTTTCCAGAAGGGCAAAAACTGAGCTGTCTGGAAAAAGCTCCATGAATTTTGACATTTCATCAAAACTCCAACAAGAAGAAGTATTCAGCAGAACCAAAATTACCAGCAGGAAACCTAAAGAGATTATTTCAAAGAGATTGAAAACCAGCCAAAGCTATCTTGGAAACAGTTTTCTATCAGTTTGTCCACTACAGAGCTTCTTGCAGCATCGCCACGCACCATCTCCCTGGATAGAACATCTCTGGGCTCATCCCTCAGTGGGCACTGCTGGGGTCACTGCTGCAAAACAGCTCAGGGAAGGAACTCAGGAATGGGACTTAGCAGGAGAAAAGGCACCCAGTGCTTGGGAAGGACTGCCTGCCCCAGGACAGTGGCAGCCAACCTTGGAGGGATGATGTTACATTCTTCTGACATGGTCTTTACTCTAAGTGTTCTTTTTTTATTTAATTTTACCATCCTTCTGCCTCAAAAACAAAACAAAACAAAACAAGAAAACAAAACCAAACCACTTTCTGCAGCAGCTGAATCCCCCTTCCTTTCTACTTTTCTGCTATTGGAAAACAGTTTCAGTCCACAAGCCTTAAGGGAGCCCCAACAGAAAGGCCCCAACAGGGAGGGAGAAATGGGCATCTCCAGGCAGAGAGGACTCATCACCAGTGAGCATCTTCCTGAGCAGCTCCAGTGGATCCTCCTGAAGGGACACAGCAGCTACAGGCCATGGGGTGACATCTGCCATTTTGCACAGCTAGAAGGGAGTTACACCAGGAAGACAGAGAAAGCCAAAGGAAGAATGTAATGACCACACATTTGCTGAAGCACTTAAAAACTCCAAAGAAGGCTTTAAAGCAGGCAAGTATTTAGCAGCAATGGTTTTGCTCCAACTAAAACTTCATACAACAGGTTGGTTATGGAGATAATTGAAGCCTCATCCCTGGAGATGTTCAAGGTGAGGCTTGAGGAGGCTCTGAGCACCCTGATCTGCGTGAGGGTGTTGGACTGGGTGAGCTTTAGAGCTCCCTTCCAACCCAAATCCTTCTGTGTTTCTATGACTTTCTCACAGAGCTGCCTACAACTCACACCTGGAACTCAAGAAGGAGACAGATTTGAAGAGAGGGAAATCAGGGATGGGAGGGAAGAGATGGTGACCAAAATACCAACCTTGGTGGCAAACAAGGGGCCAGAGCAACGAGTTGAGTTTCACTCTGGGAAACCCACGGAAAGAATGAAGGCTCCATCCTTCTGGAGCAGGTGAAAAGCAGGTTTCAGTACTTTAGGAATGTATTCCTAAGCATCCCTTCAGGGCCTGATTCACCACCCACTGCAGAAAATAGAAAATCTTGTATTTCATGGAGAAAATAGAAATCTTGTATTTCCAAGTATCTTTGGGAAAGCAATGACCGTTGATAACAGCCACTTCTTCAGACTCCATGAGTGGAAAATTATCTTGTTAAATATACACACAAACCCCCCGAAAGAAATATCCCAATTTCTTGTTTACAAGCACTGGGCATAATTTCTGTTATAAATTAGGCATTTATAAATAAATGTAGAATTACAGAGGCCTGCTAGAGACATCAGCAAACAGCTTGACTTAGAGTATTTCAAATGAACCAAATCATGGCACTCAGATCGTATTAAAGTAATTTTTCTGTGCAAAATTGGTTTTTCAATTCTCAAGCTCTGCTGTAATAAACACCCTATAGTATATTTGTATGTCAGCTGATTCCAGGGAATGGTCTGCACTGTATTTTTCCAATTATTCAGTAAGGATATGGCAATGACATTACTCTATGACTATACAGGCTAGGCTCACCTCTTCAAGAACAATGATTTAAGTGTTTTCATACTAATCCACCATGCACTTTAAGTAATTTATGGTTACTTAAAGTTTTACAATTCTAAACATTCTTTGCAGACTTAGCCAGATGTTAATCTTCATTTTAAAAACTGCTCTTGAACCCAAAAGGGAAATAGCCCATTGATTAATAACCAAATTTTCCATCATGTCATCTTTGAAGGATAGTTCAGAAAAACTCCCTTGTGAAATATGCTTTTGATAGTTACTGATGTTTGAATTTCTTTGATTTCCCTCACTTTCCTTTTATTGCTTCCCTTCCATAAAAGCTTCTCTGCATCCTTCAGAAACTGTCTTCTTTAAAAATAAAATTACATGAATCTGTTAGGTCTGTCCCTTTACCTAAAATGACAATTACCAAGCTATGGGAGTGAAGTCCATCCCTCAGGCAGACACATGGACCCAACAAAGAAAACTGGAACAGCCACTGCTGGCCTCAGCAGGGCCAGAACCTGCAGACTTCACAAGAATTGTTGAAGTCACCAGACACACATTCAGAAACCAAGCATCTTACTCTTGCTGAATCTTTAACTGAGCTGAGAACCAACATCAGCTCCATCAGACTGACAATTTTTATGGCCCTGATATTACTCCCTCATGCAAAGCACAACATACAATGGCCAACTATTAATGAAAGAGCATTCAATATTTTGCCAGCTTTGCTGGCTTGCAAAGCAAGCCAAAATTAGAGTGTCTCAGCATTTTATTCCAGAAGGATCTTATTTTATACCTACAGCTGGTATGCAGGCAAGTCTTGTGCTCAGTTTGGTGGAAGAACAAGGAGTTCTGGCCACCAACATAAGAACTGATATTTTGGGATCTGACATTCAGCTGTTTGTCATCTTTCCTAAATCCTGGTAGACAGAAACTGTCTGCTAGGAGGTTATGCTAAAATCAGCAGGTAGGAACTAATTCTGAGCTCCAGTGGCTCCAGGTACAGCAGGTGACCCCATGGTCTCTGCAGCTTGCTTGGTGCTCATCAGCCAAACAAGACCAGGCAGTCTGAGTAGAGGCTGCTTTTTACACAAGTGCCAAGATAAAAGCCTCACCTTCCAGGGGGACACAGATAATCTAGTAGTGATTTCCCCCCCCTCCCCTCAAAAACTCTCTTTCCCAGGAAATTCTTTCTCTCTTCAGTTCAGACAGTTTACACACAGCTTCCTGGGATGTTGCTGAGGTGGGAGCAAACTATTTCCATGCCTGCCATATGTCTATCAACATCCTGCAGCTGTCTAGCTCATTTTCAAACAGACACCACATTTCTGGTTGTGTAATTATTTGCATGTTGTTAACATCACTAAGTAGCCTAATTTCCTTCATTTTTTTTTTTTTTCAATTGGGCCTTTTCTCCCCCAAACCCATTCAAATCTATACATTCTTCTTATTTTAAGTGTTCACTGGGCCAGGTGACCAGAGGGGCAGTGCTACCTCTGCCTCTGGAGGTTTTTCAGAAGGAAGCCACACAAAGCAGCTGCTGAGTTGGGTCACAGACAACTGATTGGGAGGCTGGAGCAGCAACCCCACAGCTCCCATCCCTCCCTGACCCTACCATCCTGGCACAGGGACAGGGAGCATCAGGCCCTACTTCTGTCTGAACAAAGCAATAAAACCCAAGCTACACACCAAGAAAGACAACCCTCATCCATAGCAGTACAGTGCCATTTCCAGAGGTCTGCAGACACTCCAGGCATTAAAACTTCAGCTCTGTGCATCCAGGTATCTGCTCCTTAAGTTCAAGCATGTGCTACAACCTCCTCCAGGAGTTCACCAACTAAATGCCATAGCAAGGAATCTACCCCACCACACCAGGACCTGCACCTCTGTTGCTCTTTCTTGCATGTAGACTCAATTCCCAGGCTCCAAATGCCCCAAACAAAAATCTTTCCCAGCTCCAAGCCCAGCTGCAACTGAGTTAAGTTGATGTGCATCTGTGTGCAGAGTGAAAACCACCTGGGAAACTCTGTGGATGACCCCTGGACTTTGTGTGTGTTTGTGTGTGTTTTGTGAGCAGCTGCTACAGAGCACACACAGAGGTTTTACATCCCTTTGGTACCCCCAGCACTGCCTTAGAATTGTCATGCAAAGGAGGGGGCAATCTCTGCAAGGCCTGGGAAAAACTCAGCGTATTTGCCTTGGAGGTGAATGGCTGGCAGGCATTTTTCCAGGGCTCCAGGGGGAAGTAGAGGAGAAATTAATTTCCTAATCCAAAGAAAAGACAGATTCTGGGTTTTTTTCTTTCCCCTAACCTGAACTAGTATTAAAATTTGATATAAATATCAGAAAAAAGCTAATCGAGTTTTCATTTTTGGTGGGAAACATTCTGGAAGGAAAGTCATTTTAGGTTGATTAAAGTGAGTTACCTTTGATGAAAAGAAAAAAAGCTCATGTTCCTCTTTTCCTATTAAAACAGAGTAAGTTACATCTCTAAATGAAAGTAATTTTACAGAGAAAAAAAAATCAATTCTGCAAATATCAGGAAGACATTTTGACATTTTCCAAATTATTTTTGTCTTACTTCCACACAAAAGAAAATTCCATTCAAATTGATGAGCTTTAACAAGCAATTTTGTTTTCAAAAAGCAGCCTTTCCTAAAATAAAATCGCTCCAATGGAATTTTTCTTTCTGTTTTGATCATTAACTAATTATTGGAAGACACTGGAGCTCTCTGATCACAGACATATGACATGGATTACACTGAAACCAGCTGGAGATTAAATTTCTAACTCCCATCTGGAGCTCATGACCCTCTTTATGAATCACTACACCATTTGTTTAATATTTAATGCAACTCTTAGTTACTCTGAAGGAGGTGTTGAACAACAAGGGCCCATAAAATTAAGATCACACAGCAAAATCACAGCTACTCACAAATCCTCTCTCTTCTTTGGGGCTTCATCACAAATCTCTGCTATCTGGGTTCATTAAGTTTACTTTTTGGTTCCTGAGATGGCAAGGAATGATGGCACACTAAAATTTCATATGCACATCTCTGCTTACAGCTTCTGAGACTCAGGAGACCCAGCCCTGCCTTTCATGCAAACCCACACATGGTAATAACTTGAGATTAAAAAGAAATGTTTCTGGCATGTTTATTCCAGGGCAGGTCCAGATTTTGGAATTTTGCAGGTCCAGATAATTTTACTGTCTCGAGTACACAGACCATGCATGCAGGAAAATACCTGCCTTGGTCTTGATCTGCCTTTCCTCAGCTCCTTAACTCACCAATTTGAAAAGTAAATTTGGAAAACTACCAGCAGGTACCCGTGGATCTCAGTGAATGCAAACCTGCACTCAGGAACACTTCATCTACCTTTTTTGTGAATGCTGAAAGAAATATGCTGCTTCCAAATGCATTTGCACAGCTCCTAAAATGAGTGGTGTGAGAAGTTTCCAGCTTCTTCCACTGGACCCAGCAAGCCCCCACTCAGAGGCAAACACAGGCACCTAGAGAAGATTTTTCTGCCATGAAGCCACCAGCTGTGGGACCTTTGCTGAATTCTGTATGTAAATACAGACCTCCCAAGCCCAGCTACACTGTCCCTGCCATCTCTCCTGCCTTTGCAGTCTGCCTGACTATTCCAGCAGCACTTTCTTGTGTGCTCCCCAGCAGAATTAATTAATGTTTGTACAGCACTTTGAAGATGAAAGTACTAAGCAACTGCTAAATATCAGGCCAGATTCTCAGCTGGTTTAAAAACTGGCATTTGCAGCATGGCATCTGGGCCCAGCATCACCCTTCCTCATCAGAGACTCTGTAGAGAATGCGAAGAAAAAAGAAACAAAAAAAGGTACAAAAAATACACAGAGAAAAAACAATACAGAAAAAGAATACAGAAAAATGTGTAGCAAAAGCAGCACCGAAGTAACAACCTTCATGCTTTCCCCAGAGTCCCTCTTTTTGCAGGTGAAGAGTAGAAGTGTGCAGAGCCATGACACTGTTCTCCTCCAGCCCTGCTTAAAGCTCACCTGTGCTGAGCTGCCCACAGAGCCCGGGCACAGCTCAGCCAGCTGATGGACCCTGACTCCTGCACAGTACCCTTCCCACAGCCTGCACTGCTGCACACCCCAGCTCTTCACCCACTGCTGCTGCCTCCAGCAGTCTCTGGGTTGTTTTCATCTGGATAGGTGAGAGGCCTGCCCCAGGGATACACAGATGGCAACAAAATGCCTTCCCAGTCCTCTACAGGACACATATAATATGGAGATGCAAACATCAGCCTCTGAGGATGAGCCTGGGTGGGTTTGGCTCCAGTTCCTGAGCTGTGTTCCTGTGTGACACCACTCATTCCCCACAAGCTGCAGCCCTGGAGGTTTCACTCACACACACCTCCTGTGCTCAGCAGCAGTGTGGGGTTTGCAAAAGGCACAATCCTCCTGCAGTTCAGGGGCTAAACTTACAGCTCATGCTAGATTTTGGGGGGTTTTAATAGCAGGAATTGCTCTTAGGAGTGGCAAACACGTTGGATCTGGCTAAATCTCCTATCGCATCCCTGCTATCCAGGAGCCCAACTGAGGCTCCCAAAGCAGAGCCCCAGTGGTTCCAGCAGATCCATGCACAGGGGGGAGGTACTGCCCCTGGCCTTGCTGGACCTTGTATGTCCAGCTCCTCAGCTGAATCAATCCTCTGGGCTGTTCCCAGAGACACAAGAGCAAAGCCCTCAAGCCTCCTCCCCTGTGCAAGACTCTGCTCACTGGAAAGCCCAAAACAGGACAAGAATTCTTAAGGCATTAGAATGAAAACGTTACCCCAAAAACCAGAGATTCCAGTCAGTGTCACAAGTCCCAAGGACACTGCCTTTGCAACAACCCTGTTTGCTAAAGGAGGTCAAACCACAGAGCAAACTGGGGCCAGCAACGCCAAGTTTTTCACCTGTACTCCCTCTGTTAACTGCTCAAAACACGAGAGGAGAAGAGAGGATGCCCCTTACCCACCCAAAACCAGGGCACCTGCACACATCAGCACTCTGCCAGGAGCAGAGGCACAGATGCAACCAAGCAGGTTCACTTCCAAGATTTGTGCCTGGGGCAAAGCTGGGTATTTCCCCATCTGGCTGCAGCTCTTCCTTACCCCTGCTTTATGCTCCTGCTTTCCAGCAGACACTCCACTCCTCTGAGAAATATCCCTTCTGCCTCTTCAGCACAACTTGGGCTGATGCTCTGCACTTGGAGTCTTCATCTCTAGAGAGCTGGGATGAGTTTTTCAGAAGCACTTAGTGTTGACCTGCCCCTGCTCCAGATCAGTCTGATCATATTAGGTTAACTGGAGTTTCCCTTGGCCACGTGTATTTTGTGGTAATAAACTTACCCCAAAGGGATGCTGCAGCTTTAAAGGAAGATTTCTAGACCTGTATTCCTGCATCTCAATAAGGAAGCTGATTTCCGAGCTCCATGATGAGTCTTTTACTTTGAATATTTAGTACTGGTGGAACAGAGGTCAATGCAATTATATCCAACATCTGAAAAGGAATCAGTCCCTCCTAAGTTCAGTGCTGAAGAAGTGTTGAACTCTGGCCCTTAAGGCCCAGAACTCCAAAATCTAATGTTTAAAATTAACAGGAGTTTAGGGGTTTTTTCAGCATACATGAATGCCTCTGCACACCCAAATACCCATATAGGACTTTATCTTTCATCTCCTCCCCTTTGCAAAACAAAACAAAACCAAAAAACCCAAAAAACCCCAAACCTGCTATGCAGTAAGTGTTTTTAAATGCTACAAGAATTCCCTCTTTTCTTACACAAAAGCACTGGAGAACCACTTCTCAGCCTAATCTATACGGCACCTCCAGAAGGATGAGAGTAAGAGTTGGAAAGGTTTGGCCAGGAAGCTCCTCCAGCTTAGGACTAAATGCATCCTAACAGACCTGGTTGTTAAAAAAATCAGTCTGTTGAACCTTCTTCTGCTGCATTTTCTCTTTTGATATATTTCTTTCCTGCATCCATAATTGGTCTATCTAAATGATTGACAGTGGAGGTGAAGGAACAGTCTGTTAGTCTTGACTGTTGGAGTAATGAATAGAGAA
The DNA here is from genome assembly GCF_036169615.1 of Heliangelus exortis. Classification (NCBI taxonomy): domain Eukaryota; kingdom Metazoa; phylum Chordata; class Aves; order Apodiformes; family Trochilidae; genus Heliangelus; species Heliangelus exortis. Next base: position 1,059,060 of record NC_092425.1, read on the forward strand.
GCTGACATGTTAAATTTCTTCACCTCCAATTGGAATTATAAATTATAGACTTCTTTTACATTATCATAATACCAAGTTCATTGTAAAAATAGAACGATTCCTTGGGGGTGTATTTATAGTGAAAAAATGCATAGTTAATGCTGTACTTAGCATATCTTCATATTTTAATATAATTGGATCGATTGTTCCAATTTGATCTTATTTTTGGAAATAAAGAACCAGATCAGATCACCTTACCTTTTCCAAAAGTTGATCATTTCACTTCAGCAGGACATTCTGATAGTGCCAAAAGCTATCTGTAGCTTCACATACCCTCCAGCTACTTGCCAGGTTGCACCTTCCCAGCTTAGCCCAGGGCCACGTTTTTGAGTCTCTGCAGACTTTGCAGGGGGTGGCACTGAGACCTGAAGAAGTCTGTGAGAACTGAAGTTTCCACCTCACAAAAACCCCTCCAGTCGGCCCTCCTCCCTTCAAACAACTTCTGCTACACAAATCCTCAAGTTGAAATGAACCAGTTTCTGTGAGAGCAAACACAGCCCATCAATAAAAGCAAAGCAATGAGCTGCCACAATCTGTTTTGCATGGGAGGGAGGGAGGGAGGGGAGAGAGCTCTTCAAACTTCTGTCTGAATTGACATCATTCAACCCACGGTGGTACCAAACCTCAGGGCCCAGCCCCTAGAAGCAGTGGAACTGTCTGTGACCTGCAGAGGAGACAAAGGTGACTGCACTGAGGGATACAAGAGGAGGGGGTGTTGGGGAAGGGGTAGATGCAGTCACCATGGCCCCATCTCCTCCATCCCAAGGCAGACCCAGGCAATAAATCCCTTGGTCTGTCCAAAGTCTTCACAGCACCTGAGGTGGCTGCTGGAGCCACTGTGGGGCAGGGTCAAAGGGAGGTAACTCGGTCACGGTGCTTTCCTTCCCCTGGGTTTTCTATGCCTTTAATGTATATGGCCCTGTTGGCAATGCTGCTTCATACTGACTTTTTCAGAGGAAAAAAAAAAAAAAAGCCTCAGGCCATCTCCAGCTCAGTTAAGTGCTGCCTGCCCTGAATCACAACTGCTGCACGTTGATTTTATGAAATATGTTCAATTTCCAGAACAATTTTGACATGGGGAGAGAGAAAAGGACAGGGAAGACCAACACACTTACAATAAATTTTGGCATTGTTTGGAATTTCTTTCACCTCAGCAAAAAATCCTCCTAGGACACAAATAAATGTATGTTATAAAGTTAGCTGGATATTCTCCTAATAGTGCAATTAACTTATATAGGAGATAGGCCCATACAGTCTCTTGAGAATAGAGTCTCAGGCATATATAAGCACATAATATTGGGCATACTTCTCTCAAAATAAGGAAAGCTTCTGTCATTTCCAGTGTTGATAGTGGAAAAAAAACAAAGGTGTTTTAAATGCTGTGTTACTCTTGAATCTCAAGGGACCTCCTGAGCATGCCCCTCAAGGATGAAGCCCCTGCATCAACACCTGCAGCTCCCCTTTTGCTGCCTGAAGGAGAGGCAGCACTGCTGGGGAGCATCCTTTGAAGAGCCACAACACTGCAATAAGTTTGTTAGCAAAATGACTGAAAGGCTTTTGAGTCTTCACCTCTTGACACCATGGCAAGGAGCCCCTGCAGTGGTCTCATCCCATCCCAGCCACAGAGGTGTAGGGCTTGCCCCCTTGTTTTGCTGCCCTGCTTTGTACAAATTTTTCTTGGCTTGATTTCAGTTTTGTGGGGCTGGTAAATTGTAACCCTTACTCATCAGCAGGATGGTCTTCATTAGCCTGCTCCCCGTTATTTAGCATGACTGTAACTCATCACCAAGCAGATTAGATGCATTATTTCAGTCATATCCTCTCCTTAGCAAACAGGGAGGAAATGGTATTATTCTGGTAACTGTATAATGTTTGCCAGCAGACACACGAGGCAGATGTGCCCAGGAAATGCTTGCTGGCTCAGTGTCCCCTGATGGGTAAGTCCAGACACCCTGTCCATTCCCTAGGAATAACTGCAAAGAAAGCAGAGCCACCACACAGAGTAGGAAGCAAAGGAGCTGTAAATACTGCCACACCATACCTTAGCAGGTAAAGCAGTGGTTTATCACACACTTTAAAATTAATACTTGCTGTTTTGTTGATACCAATGCACTCCTGAAAATCCTGATACCTCATGCTCCAGTTAGTATGCAGTGACAAAGCCAACCCCCACAGCTGGCATTTCACCACCTATGTGACAGCCCAGAATGAAGTGCCCAAGTCCCCACCCTTTATGCACAGCCCACATTAAAAGTGGCATAAGCCACTTTCTCCTTATCAACAGCAGTTTTCTCATGCAGCTCTCACAAGCCATGTTTACATTTTCTTACAACAATTTTTCCCATCTCCTGCTTCACCTAAATGTAACTTCTCAACTGTATTACTGGCTTTCATTTAACAAAAAAAAAAACAAAAACCCCAAAACAACAGAAACCCAAACACCACAAAAACCAGCCAAAAACTCCTGCTCAACCCTAACATATGGATTGTAGCACTTGTATTCCTGTTGGTTCCCTCTGCACAGCAGGGCCAAGCAGCATGTCTCACAGGCCAGAAATCACCTGCTGAAGGTCTCCAGGTGTCTCAGCCAAGCAGGAGGACAAGACTCTTCATACAGGTGACTTGGAAGAGATGCAGCTTCCTCCAAGTAGAACCCATCTGAGATTTCACAGAACCACAGAATGTCTCTGGTTGGAAGAGACCCTCAAGCCCATCCAGTCCAACCTCTGACCAACACTCTAAGCTCACCACTAAGCCATGGCCCTAAGGACCAGTTAAATACCTCCAGGGCTGGTGACTCCACCACTGCCCTGGGCACTTTTCCAACGTCTGACAGCCCTTTCAGAGAAAAAATGTTTCCTAATACCCAGCCTCAACCTCCCCTGGTGCAGCCTCCATCCATTGGTTTAGGTTCCAGGTGGGGAATAGGGGGATAACAGGAGCAACACTCAGCACTGCACATTTTCCAACTTCCCTTCAGCCTACACCTTTTAATATCTGGAACATCTAATAACCATTATTAATTGCACCTGATAGAAACTTGCAGAATACATGGGGGGAAGACACAAATAACTCTGTCACATATGCAGCTGAGTCCCTGCTCTTCAGCTGGGTTCAGCTTTACCATGCAGAATCTGACCCCTCTGTTATACAGATGCTACAGCTGAGCTTTACAAGATCTGTCAATCTGCAAGACTTGGCACCAGAACCAGCCCAAGAGATGTAAGCAGCCATCTGAGAAGATGCTCCCCAGGAATTAGATTTTGTAAACAAAACATTTCAGCTAATTGCATTCTTGTTCTCAATGCAATGAAGACCCCATTTACCCAAAGCATTTGTCTACAGAGTGCAGATTCTTCCATTTAATGAAGGCTGATCCTGCCTTAGCCTCAGCTGGTACAGCATCAGGATCAACACGAGATTCTAATGCAGAAAGACACTTAATATCATTTCAAGTGTTTAAGTTACAACTTACAGCTATTAAAGCAAATCCATTTTACCTGTCCCTCCTCAGGCTCCCCAGTGACACAGATTTTAAAGTTTCCATGGGAAGAAGAAACTCATGAATGGCCCCACAGATGAGAGAAGAAAGCCTTTCACTGTTAATTACAGCCAGCATCCTCCAGACCAAAGCTGGTCATTTCCCTGGCACAGCACATAATTAGCAAGGCTCATTTTATTTCATTGCCATCACAAATTAATTCACTTTTTAAAAAGCAAGGTGGCTGCCTCCAGCAGTAGGGATAAACACGCCAGCCAGACAGGGAAATAGGGTTTTGTGCTCTGCTTGCAGTCCATGGCAGGAAAATCAAACAGGTTCCCTTTGGTGGTTCAGTGCAGAAATCAGTGCTGCTTGCCATGGCAGCCCTGACATCAGACTTTGCAGGGGACTCATGGGAGACAATCACCACACTCCCATGGATCCAGTTCTTCACAGAGAGAAAAGCTTCCTCTTTTGCAAACTTTGCCACTGCTAAGCCAGAGTGCAGACTGTGAACTTGGCACAGCAGTCAGGAGGATGCTCCCTGCCCCTCAGCCCTGGATTTGCCTCACTGGCATCTGGAGTATCCTTTCCCCACATGCTTTGGGCTCCTCATGGAAAAAGCAGGAGGGATGATAGGTGATAAGAGATGCTGCTCTTCACTTGCCCAGGAAAAATCACTCTCAGGTAGTGTCTGCAGGACTGGCTCTTTCATCCCAGGGCTCAGACTGTCCCTCAGCCTCCCTGAGGAGCAACTTACCTCCTGCAGAGGCTCCGGTGCACACTACCTGCCACCACCCCAGCTCTGAGCAAGGCACCTGAAACACTGGTTGAAACCCCCAGTGCTTGCCAGACAGAGCATGCTGCTGGCAGGTGTCGTTGGAAATGCTGAAGTTATTATCCTCATGCAGATTTTAAAAGGCTCCTGTTTATGCATGTAAATTCTGCAGGGCATTAGTGGCTCTGCTGACGCACAGCCAGCCCAGCTCTGGGGAGGGAATAAGGAGGAGCAACTGCCTGAATAATTGATGTGCTTTTACTCTGCCCCATGGCCCACTTATTACACTGCTCACTCCCTTCCACTGACTGCGGTTTCTAAATTAATTAGAAATCTTAATGTCATGACCAGACAGTCAAAAAAAAAAAAAGAAAGAAAAGAAAAAAAAAAAAAAAAAGACGACACCTAGAACAAAAGAAGTGAGCTCATCTTATGCCCTTGAGCCTTGGGATCTCTCAGTTTGGGCTGGATTTGCAGGGAATACAAGTGCAGTCTCAATTTCTGAAGCTCTGGATCCCCCTCACTGCTGATACAACAGCAGCACAGTGTGACATCCACCCCACCTGCAGAAAGCCCCTGTTTCGTGGGGGTGAACACCTCCATCAAGGTCACCTCCTCCAGAGGATGGAGCAAAGCCAAAGTGCAGGTGTCCCAGTGCCATCCATCCCAGTGAAAGGCTCCCACTGGAGCCTGGAGGAACCCCAGAGCTTGTGGCTGTCCTGCTTTCACAGTCAGCAGGGCTCAACGACTCAGAGGGATTCCTGGACTGAAAAAAAATAAACTGAGTGCAATCCCTGACCTCAGGGGACAGGAGAAGCTGATAAAAATGACACATTGATCAAACACAACAACGTGAGTGGCCCTGCTCTGCTACGTGCATGCCCTTATCTACTTACACTAGTGCATATGCTTCAACTTTAAAACAAAGTCTACAGCTTTTAAGAAACCCAGTGGGAAGAATTCCCCTCCCTGAGCCACACTGCATTAAAGCCCAGGTAGTTATGTCCCAAGTCCTTGGAAAGCACTTAACCATGATGAACTGGGACGGATTTTTAGTTTCTGACTTATAAAAAGAAATACTGATTTTACTGATTTTTAAATATTTTTCTATAGCTGCACCAAAAGCATAAATAAACACAAACACCTGGACATGTTCAAATAATTTTACACTGCACAGACAACTGAGACTCATATTTTACCTTCCTAGGAAAGAGCAGTGAATTATCAGTGAACCTCAGCCGTGAAGCACAATCTTTCTCTTTCCCAACACATCTCCACGATACTGAGGGGGAGAAAGGTACAAACCACCTCTCCTCCTTCAGAAATTCACAATGTTAAAGAAATCAAATTTTTCAATCCTTCTTTTTTGACATGGATAAACCAACCTACACTCAAAGCCATGAATTCTCTAACTTCCCAGTGAAGTTATTCTACCTCTCCCATGCATGTGAAGTGCAGGAAAATGACAATCTCAAAGCAGAGGAATGAGCTGGTGACGGTGACAGAAGCCTTCACAGAGTTTGAAATGACACTGCAAATCCTAATGGAAGAATCCAACAAAATGAATCCCGTTTGTTGGCACTTGGAAGGGAATTCAAAACACTGGGTGCCCAAACTACAGGCAAGTGTGTTTCTCTAAAAACTTAATGTATTTTGATCAAGTGTTTATTTGCTCCTAGTGTTTCTCCCTCCATCTGCTATTTTTCCCCTCCTGTCATAATTTTGCATCAAGTTGGTGCATGCAGAGTCCACCACAAAAAAAAAACCACAACAACAAGAAAAAAACAAACAAAAAAACCCCCTGAAGGATCAAAGCAAGTTGCAAATTGAAGCCATTTCAGTGTTTCAGCACCCTTCCTGAGAAGTGAGGTGGCACTTCTGTTCTTAGGGTGGGAAGATGGGCTTCCAGCAAATTGGCATGCTGATCCATGAAGAAAGCAGCCTTGGTCCAACCTATGATTTGTTTGCATTTGTCATCTTGGCTTATATACTGCCTATAAATGCATGTCCTAATTACTGGCAGCATGGCATTGCAGATGTAGTGACTACAAGATGTCCCCCACACGCACCTTTCAAACCCAAGGACTGAAGTGAAGTGTCTCCTAAGAAGTTGGGTGTTTGTACAGACACCTTCATCCCTCCCCTGAAGCAGCTCTATCTGTATCCTTCACACCTGTGTTTGTCCTGCTATACCCCAAGGTATACACCTTCACAGCAGAGATTTCCTATTGTTCCCCATCCTATGGCACCTACACACCCCTCTCCTCACCTTGAAGTGATTACATTAATTACTACAGAGACTACCTGAAAGGCTGAGCTCGTGTAGATTGCTCTGGGTTACCCACAGGAACCCTGAAGCCATGCACAGGCTGCAGGACAGACTTTGGGTCCTGATCCCTCCTCTGGATTGCTGTACAGCTGAAATGGGACAGCTGTTCTTCACCAGGGCCGTGCCCTCCCTGCCTCAGCCTTAGGAAAAAGGTGGAAGGAAATTCAGGAGATGCCAGGGGTATGGGAGCAGTAGAGCTCTCCTCACTGCTTTCAGGAGCTCAGGCTTTCAAGATGCAGCCCCTGGCAAAGTGCCTTATGAAAGTTTGATGAGCAGCATTTTGTTTAACACCAGCAACTGAGCCACATCCCTGTCGAGCTGCATTGCCCAAGCAAAATGTCACAACCCCAGAGGATCAAGAGACTGGGTTGCAAGAGGCAGGTTCTGAGGCAGCAGAGGAGCTCCTGACCCCTCGTGCTCCACCCCACCAGTTCCCAGGTCAAGAGAACACGAGGAGGCTGCTGTAACACTGACCAACACTCAGCCTCCTTCCATCCCTGCCCACCACTGTGCTCTGCAGGCCTGCAGATACAGGGAAGGCTACAGCCTCTTCTACTGGCAGATAGAAACTGGGATGACTTTTCCCTGTTTCACCTCTGGGACTGCCACATGCACTGAACAAGTCCATGGTGTGCTGTTCCCCACCATTTTGCTTCAGCATTTTTGTGCTCTGCTGCTTTTGTTTTCCTGCTCCCTTTCCATATAGAAATAATGTCAAGAAACCACCATGCCTGCACAGCTGAAAATACAAAAAAAAACCCCAGAACAGCCCACATGCAGAGGCAGTGCTGTAGGCTCATGCAACATGATCAACTCAAGCAGTTTAATATTTTACCACAACTAACAAGTGAAGCCAGACTATATAGCCCAGTAATTACCTTTCCTTGTTCTTCACATGCTAAGAATCCACAGACTCGTTCTTGCAGAGTTCCAAATTCAGCATTTCTGGAAACAATGAGAAAAATATAAAAATTCAGTAACACTTATAGTTGCCTCTGGCAACTTTTTAGGCACCCACAAACTTTCTGCTATGTGAGCACCAGAGGATCCAGCACTGAACAACTGCTTTTGGTCAACAGACCTGATTTTAAAAGGCCTGTAGGACGTTTTAATCACTGTGAAGCCCACTTCTGTATGGGAAGACAGCACTAGCATGCAACCAGCAATGGCTGGACAAAACAAATCAGTGGAAGCTATCACTACCAATTATTCCTAAAAGTCAGAAAGTCAAAATGGTTCCTGAACACACATTCAGGTACCCGAGTGCCTCTTCACCGTAACAGATTTATTTGTGATCTGGATATACTAAAGTTATGCTAGAGGGTTTAACAAAAATTTTTAGAGGTTGCTGCACCACAATAATAAAGAAAAACCTATTTTAAAAAGAATTCAAAATAAATTATGATTGCAAAGATGTTAATTCCTGTTCCTCAGCAGTTACATCCTAAATTGCCTCAGTTTCCTTAACATCTCCAGTGTTTTCTTGTATCTCCAGCACTAGATGCTAAATGTAAATTTATTTGACAAAAACATTAAACCCATAAGTTAGCATCCTGAAGTGCTGGTTCTGTTCAGGTTAATTACATGTGAAACACTGCTCCTTACAGACTGCTACGGATGAAACTTCAGTGGGATACAGTTTTGCCAGAGTTAAGATGGATGGCACAAACCCTGGGGCCCAACCCCATCCCAGTCAGAGAATCAGAAAATGACACTAAAAACCCAAACATGGGAAACAGCAACGAGTCCTCCCGCCTGACTTTTGTTTCCAACACAAGCCACAAGCCCAGCTCATTTTCTGCAGCCTGAAGAGGACACAGGTGACTTCATTTGGAAGAAGCATATTAAAATGAAAATCTGTGAAGCCTGATTACAACAGGATCCAGTGTTTACCTGGGGCAGTTGTTCCAGGTGGGGTGGCAGCTCCCTGAGCCCTTCCTATGGGGGACTGCAGCTGTCCCTCTGATGCTGTCATCCCACCCCCTGGATCATCCTATACCTTAAAAATTCTGCAGACCAGAAAACCTGGGCTCCAGCTTCACAGCCCAGCTGATTAATTAGTCCTGCTTTAATCTATGATGCCAAAAAAGGAAAGTTTCACCTCTGCAGGAACTCCCATGAGGATACGAAAAGGAGGAGGCTGAGGCATTGGTCCCCAACATATAATTCATCTTATTTATGAACTAAAGGAGAAATTGCTTGCATTCAGTAACCTTGGAAGTCATACAAGTAAATTAAAACTTAAGACAGGGCTGGAGAGCCCAAGCATCCATGCCATTTTTTTTGAGTGATTTCTCTTTAATAGGCAAGTATGAATGCTCTGTAGGAAAGAGAGACCTATTGCAAGTTGGCTGTCAGCAAAATTGCTTCTGTAAGCTATAAACAGGTTTTGGACCATCTGAGAAATTTACAGACAAACTCAGGGTAAGACCACTTATTATATCTGACTGTACAAATGGAAAATTCACCACAAGTTAGCCATTTCCAGCCCCTGATTTTTATCAAATACATACAGTTTCAGTAGGAAAAAACACTTTTACAAGTGCAGAGCAGACCAGGAAACAACTCATGAGGTCATCCATATACTTTATTTCTAGGAAAAAAGCCATTTGTTTAGACTACTCATGTTTTATAGCAAAACCTGCACCTGGTTCCAAGAAGCTTTTGGAAAATAACTCTGATTTGATGGCAGCAGTAGAGAACAGAGAAATAGTGGTTTGCCTCAGCTGAAGAAGTTAATGTTTGTTACCCCATTACCTTAAAATGGCTTCTGAAATTAAATTTAACAGAGATCTTTGTTTCACTTCTGATACCACAGATTTCACTTTTGCTTGGAGTGTCCAAGGCCAAATAGCAAAACAGACAGTGGTTTAAGGCTCCTCTCTCTTGTTTTAGGATTCAGCACATGCTCAGCTCCCAGCTCACCTTTATTTAATCATCATGTGAGTGTGCTGCCTGGCAAACCTCTCTTGCCTCACCTCCCCAAACATGCAGTCTGGAGTTGGCCTCTGCCACATGCTATTTCCACGCAGATTTCAAGTGTAGTTTGGGGAATTCTTGTTCTTATTAAAAAAAAAAAAAAAAAAAAAAAAAGGAACAACACAGGGATTCCTGCACAGCAAAGGTCTTCTTGCAAAACACTTGCTGGAGAGTCAGCTTTCACTGGCAGTGGGTTCACTGCAGGAGCTACAGGGATTTGGCATTAGCCCTGAAGGACAGAACATTAAACACACTAAAGTAAGAGACATTGCTTTACCTTTGACTCCTGTTAACACTCCCAGCAGTACAGAGCCTGCCCTGTACAGAAGGGAAACTCATTTTATTTTCTTTTATCACTTTCCACACCACTCAACTACCCTGCTCCCCTCTAACAGCTGCAGCACTTCTCAAAAAGGATTTGTTGTTTCTTAACTGGTTCTTCCCTGCTGTACTCTGGCTGGACAACCTGGCAGGTGGGTCACTGAGGATGCTGATGGAGAGGGGAAATCACCTTCTCTCCCTTGCTCCACCCCCTGACACCCTGGAGCCCTACCTGAAGAGACTACTGCTAAATGGATAATGTAAATGCTTAAATGTGGTTTGCTCTCCCTAGCCTGACTGCTGGGGTTCTCATGGCTAAATATTTCTAATTCCTCTGCACCCACCCAACCAGGACAAGGCCACACAGCTCGGCATCACTGGATGCCAGAAGGGCTGCATCTCCACGCCAAGCAAAAGATGGAACCAAGCTCCTCGTTCCTGGCTCTGTTCAAGCAGGACAGTGAGCAGCCTGCATTGTGTTTTGGGAGATGAAAACCTCTGTGGAGCAGCACAGAATCACTCCTGGGTGTTGCTCTCTGCATCAGCTCTGTGGAACCCACTCAGCATCTCCCACCTCTGGGCACCCTCCAGAGCCCTGCGGATCCCACCCAGCTCTCTGGATGACAGTGATTAAAGCTGCAATTATCATTTCTGTTAGAGATGTCCCCAGAGGCTTAGGCTGGGCTCAGACTTCATTGGTCACACAGCACCATGCAAAGGAACCTCCCTGCCTGACAGCTCCTCCTCCGAGAGACCAGGCAGCCACAGAACAGGAGAAAGAGGAGCAGAAACAAAAAGTGGTTGCTCAAGGTCAAACAGAAGGCCACTGACAGAGCCAGAACTAAGCCCAGCTCCTCTGTGCAGCACTCAGGAGACTGTGCTGACTCTTCAATACTCAGCTGATCAGCTAATACACTTTATTTATCAAGTGTCAAGAAGAGCTGAAGTAGTTCACAGTGTTACTTACTGTTCTGTGTTTGATCTTCTATTCTTGTGGTGGCTCTCCAAGCAAAGCTCACCATGACAGCAGAAGAGTTACCTTCCCTTCACCTTCCAAAGAAATGCTTCCCATACTTTTTTTTGTGCACATTATGTTCAAATCAATGGCTCTTCCATTTTCTGTTCTTCCATCAACGCTTTCAACAGGGAGTGATTGCTCAAGCACCCCCCTCTGCCTCACCTTTCCATTTTTTAAGGAATGGTCAATCTCAGTATGAACAATATTAATTGCAAATAGATCATTTTATCTTGTAGGCTTCTGTTTTAATGGGCCAAATCTCTACAGTCAGATTTAAAGTCAAAACCTCCTACATTGCTCATGTGTGGTTATCTAACAATATTAATATGCAACTAGTGACACTACAAACAGATATCTAACTACCCACTCTAGTTATGACCTTAAATATTATAGTTTTCACAGATTACTAGAAAACTCTAAGGCACTATAACTGCAATTTAATAAAACTTCCTGCCATACAATTCATCAGCAAAAGTGCTTCTGCTGTGTGCTTTCTACATGGAAACAACTGTGCAAAAAGAGTGAAGCTTTTAGTCTTAGCAAACAACTTCAGTGCATAAAATATTAAAAGCTTTGCTAAACTGATCTCTGGCAAGAGCTGCAGGCAGTTCATTGCAACTCCTGTTAGGAATGCCTTTGGTTTACCATTTAAAAAACATTAGAGTCTGCCACTATGGCTGTATATCACAGTGTTGTCCATTAACCTCTGTAATTTTCCAAGATAGTATATTGCAGTAACACAAATTAAGCTATCTGGCAAAAAAAAAAAAAAAAAAAAAAAAAAAAAAAGAAAGCTTAAAAAGATGCAATATTTAAAGTGAGCAGACAGGAAAGCTCCTTGCTGCTTCCTGCCAGAGACAGCAGGAGAAAGTCCAGTCCACTTTTCCTCAAAGCAAATGGTGAAATCCCATTAATTTTCCCTGGAACAGAGAGATCTGCAGCATCTGGGAAAGGATTCAGCCTAAATACATCACAGACATAACAGATGAATGATTCAGGGGAGAGGGGTCGTGGGTTCTCATTTTAACACTTCTGTGTAACAGGAATGGAGCAGCTCATTTCTGTGAGCTTGAAAAAGCTTTGTGGGCTTGCAGTGGGATTTTCCTCTTGCCATTTTGTGCCTTCTGTCTCCCTTTTTCTTCTTGTTCCTATGCCTGATGGCTTTCAGATCTGGATGTGAGTGTACAAGAAGCTTAAAGCCTAGCCCTGATGCCTACGATTGTGGGGCCCACATGGATGTCATTTTGCTCTCCAATAATTCATAGGAAAACTTTTACATTTCAGATAGTCTGAACAATCATTTTATTTTCACTAAGGCAACAAGCTGCAAGATCAATTACCACCTCTATGTTGTAGGGAAGTTTTCATAGCAAGACATCTAATTTATGTACAGAAAAGCAATCGCAGCAAAATGCTCATCATGTTTTCAAATCACTCTAATTTCCAAGATGAAACTGTACACTCACAACTACACCCAGCAACTAAACCAGAAAGATTAGCCTGGTTTTCTAACTGGTTTTGAAATACTTTTTTTTCTCAGTGGGATGAGAAAGAGACTTGAAAAAATTTTTTTTAAAAAGGGGGGCACGGGGAAGAAGAAAAAGAAACCCTAGCCCTATGGTAGGACTGCAGCACTCACCTAAGGCATGTGGGAGTCACACTTCTGCTCTGTGTCATGCAGAACACTCACTTAAACCTCACTGCTTCCCCTAGGAGGCCACTGGGATGCTCTCCTCCTTCCTGTATAACTACCTGGCTCCCTTCTCTCCTTTTCTAACACACCAAACAGAACCTCTACAACTCCATCCAAACCTATAAGTTTCTGCAAAACATATTGAGTTCATGGAGAAGAAGGTCAGCTCCATTTTCTCTCAGCTGGCTCTGGCTCCTGCCTGTCAGCACCAAGGGCTGCTGGGGTGAAGTCAGACTTTTTGTGCCTGTCTTTGGAGCAGAAAGCAGACATTATTTCAGACTGGTATCTCAGGGACTTTTCCCAAGCAATATTCTGGTCCCAGGTCGTTTTAGAAGCAAGCAACCAGGCAGCTATGTGAAGCCCAGGCCCTGGTATTGGAAGACCCAGATGATTCCCTGGAACAGTGAGGCAATTAGTATGGGAGGAGAAGGAAGGATGGAGTCCTGTCAGAGCTGATCCTGAGGATGTGTGTCACAGCTGGCTGTCTTCAAGGAGGGGCTACTGCACTGCCATGGCACTGACCAAAAGTCTGCTGTTTCGTATAAACCCTCTGAAAGAGCCTAGGAGATAGAAGGGATTGATCCTAATTAAAATGAAAAATCAAGGAGATTACACACTCTGTTGAATCTGCTTGATGAATCAAAAGCCTTCCTCATTTCTGTGTTCATTTCTTGTTACAAATGGGCAGTACTCACACACACACAGCAGTGATTTCACATTTGTCCTCACTCAGAATGTCACAGGCCAGCTGTAGAAAGCACCTGAAGAGCCCTGCTGCATTGCTGGGCCCTTGCAGAAGTGCTTAAGGGGTTGCTGAGTCCTTCCTCAGACTCCTCGTGGCTTGAATAAAACACACAGAGCCTGCAGCAAGGTGAGAGCCCAAACACTGCAGCTGGGGCAGGACCAGCACGGGGCAGGACACAGCCCCTCCAGGCCACGCTGAAAGCTCTGCAAGATGCCCCAGCAGCAGCAGGCAGGGGACATCCAGTGAGCTAAACACAACCAACATAAACCCACTGGATCCCTGCTCCCAGTCTGCATCACTCTGGTAACACAGTGGTGAAATACCATTGCTCAAGGGTTTTGCATCAAGAGGCTACTGGTGCAGAGCGCTGGATCACAGCAAGGATCTGCAGAAATGCACAACAGACCCTTCCAATGAGAGTCCAACTTGAGAGGTGAGGGATTTAAAGAGGAACAAACCATTACACTGCCACCAGCAGCTAACCAGGAAGTGGGCTGTATTTGCAAGAGAAGGGTCTCCTCTGAAGATACAAACCCAACTCATTAAAGAGAATCACATTCCAAAAAGATGGGGTGGGGGGCAAAGCCAGCCTAGGATAGGTGCTAAAGACACACTGAAATCCAGACTCTGCTGTGTTACTTGCTTAGACACCATTTGCTATGGTTACATTTTATTATACAGCAGTGAAAAATTACAAGGCAGCATCCAGTGTAATTTCCCACTGGGATAAGTGATACAGAGGCACCACTGAGACCTCAAACCCAGCACCAACCTGCCAGGCTCGATTCCATTTCCCATATTCCATGGATGCCTTTATAACATGTCATTAGGCTGACATTGATGCCTTCTGAGGGTAAACCATGGCACGACACAACCTGGAACACTTCCAGACTTTACCAGAACAACCCACACAAAGCAAAAGTGCCACCAGATACCAGCATCCAAACTTAGGACTTATCAACTTTATTTTTTCCATGCTAAGTCAATGTTCTCAGGTTTTTTCCAAAATAGAGAATCATATCCACATCTAACCCAAAACCCATGTATTTGCAACACACCTGCTATGGCCAGGGACACCTCCCACTTGACCAGGTTGTTCAAAACCCCATCCAACCTGGCCTTGAACACTTCCAGGGAGGGAGCAGCCACAGCTTCCCTGTGTTGGGTGAGATCTCACCACCCTCACAGTAGAGCATTTCTTTCTCATGTCTAACCTAAACCTCCCCTCTTCCAGGTTTAAGTCATCACCCCTCATCGTATCACTACACTCCCTTGTAGAAAGTCCCTCTCCATCTCTGCTGTAGCCCCCTCCTTCAGGTACTGGAAGGTTGATCTGAGGTCTCCTTGGAGCCTCCTCTTGTCCAGACTCAACAACCCAACTCTCTCAGTGTCCTCACAGCCCTCTGAGCATCTTTAGGGCCCTTCTCTGGACCCACTCCAACAGCTCCCTATCTTCCTGCCAACTCATGCTGAGCTTCTCAACATATAGAAGTGTTAGAAAGTGTTAATGAAACTTCTCCTGTGCATATATTCAAACCACACTTAGTTTTAATTTTGCTTTAGAGATTTTTGTCCTTCCCCAAAACAGTTTCCTTTAAAATCTACATGACTGGCTTCATCATGTGCTGGGACACGCCCAGCCCTGACACAGATCATTAGACAGCCCTATCCTGACACCTGGAACCAACACCAGGACCTGTTGGTCAGGCACTCCCCCAGCTCTGTACCACATCAGAGCAGAGCTGGGAAGGCTCTCAGCAATGCCATTCATAGCTTGCAGCTCAAGGGAATACAAGGGAAGGGAACAGTCCTGCAGAGATCCAACAGACCCCTGTGCAGAGCTGACAGGGATGCTCCCTGCAGGTCACAACTGAGACATGATCTCAGCATTGTCACTGCCACCAAGGGTTTGAGTACAATAATACTGAGTTAAAGGAGCCTTCTCTGCTCAGGCCCTGCTTTGAAAAGATCAGTTTTGCAAGAAATCAAGACAAAAGACTCAGAGATCTGCTCTTTAGCATCCTGCCTGTGGGAAGTGCCAAGATAAAAAGCCACAGACAAACATACAAGCATTAGCCCAGGCCCACCAGTGATTTGCCCTTAAAGCCACCCCCAAATTATGTTAATGTGAAATGAGGCGAGTGGCTCTTAGAAATCCAGGTGGGACACCCAGCCTGGGGGACACAGAAGTTCAACTCTGATGCTAGATGGTCATAATTAAAAAGCCCACCCCTGATTAGAGGGGCTGCCCAGGCCAGAGGTAGATCAGGGTCACTGGAAGTGGTGGGGAGGGATGCACACACAGCAAAGTGCAGCAGTTTTGCTCTAAAACCAGAGAAGCCCTGAGGCTGTTGTCAGGGCACTTCCTGCATCTATCAGGTTCTTTAATAATACAAAAGATAAGCAGGCAAAAGCCAAGGAGACATTCAGAAACATGCAGGGCTGCATGCTCCAGTTACTGTCCCCCCAGAACTGGTGTGCAAGGATCAGGAAAAGTTGCAAAAGTGCCAACTCAGTCTTTTCTGCAGGGGTCATATCCTGAAACAATTACGTTTGAAATAAGGACCACTGATACATCAGGGACTTGTTTTTAAGGAGGTCTTAAAAAGCATAGGCAGGGAAAACAAGTGTGGAGGGTTTTTTCCTCCAAGAACAATGTCAGGTGCATGGATTAGCAATGCAGCTGCCTTTCTTAGGCACTGCTCTGTGCTCCTGCTGCAGGCAGGAAAATGCAGGCTGAGACACCTTCTCATTCTTGCAGTGCTTACAGTCAAAGTGAGACAGAAAGTGGCTGCTTCTACTTTAAATTTCATTCCAAGACTGAGTCTAATAGAAGCTCCCCAAGATGATCTTGTCACACTGCTGAACAATTATTAGTAGGATACTATCATCCTCCACTGGAGTTTACAACCCCTAAAGCATCTTTATAAAACTGTTCTTACCAGAAAACTTAGCATCCAGTGGGACAGAAATGCAAAATTATCCTGACCTTTTCATTACAAGTGGCTCACCAGCAACAGTTCCTCCTTCACAAGGAGACTTTTTCTATTTTGGTGACATTAGTAAACACCTTTCCAGGTGCAGAGGAGAACCTGCCCACACCAGAGGGGGATTGACACACCTCTACCTGGCACTGCTGAGGCTGCACCTCCAGTGCTGGGGTCAGT
The DNA here is from genome assembly GCF_036169615.1 of Heliangelus exortis. Lineage (NCBI taxonomy): Eukaryota > Metazoa > Chordata > Aves > Apodiformes > Trochilidae > Heliangelus > Heliangelus exortis. The sequence continues at coordinate 1,075,610 of NC_092425.1, forward strand.
TCTGGGCCCCTCATTACAAGAAGGACCCTGAGGTGCTGGAGTGTGTCCAGAGAAGGGCAATGGAGCTGGTGAGGGGTCTGGAGAACAAGTCCTGGATGTGAGGAGAGGCTGAGGGAACTGGGAGTGTTGGGTTTGGGAAAGAGGAGGCTCCTGCTCCCCCTAAAGCAGGAAAAAAACTTTCCCAAAAGCAGAGGATCCAAGGAAACTGCACAGTCATTCCCTGCCCAAGTTTTCTTTTGGCTTTCTAAGGGCCAAAGCACCCCACAACTAAAGATCTGCAAAGAGGGCTAATTTGTGTCCTAAAGGATATCTGTAAATGCTAAGAAAATAATAAGTCAAGTGTAGGATGACAAAATCTGCAAGAAGAAAATCTTCCCAGAGTGTGCCCAGGCAGTCAGTGTGCAATGCTGGTGTTCAGCACCTTTTCCTGAGACATGAAATACTGATAAAGACAGGCATATAAAACCATCTCTGAGAACACTATTTTGGAACAGACTTCAACCATCTTTGGTTTATTACCCCAGATAGCATGATGTCATCAGAAGCCTTTTAATGTTTTTAAGACCTTTTTGCAGTTATTCTGAAATTATTAGGTGTGAATATGTGCATGCGTGTGGCATTTATTCCTGCAACCATGTGATAAACTGCAGTGCCAAAAGATAAATTGCATTCAGTTTACACATTTGACCTCCTTGCTTGAACTCTGCCTGCTAATCCATTTCAGCTGGGACTATTTCTAATATGCTGTACTTCCTAACAGCTTTCAAACAGCTGGAGGGGCTTTTTGTGTGTATTTTAAAACGGATCTCACATTAAAAATATTTTCTTCTCTGCACTAGAAAGTGGAACAGATCACAAACAGAAAGACCATGGCTCCAAGCACCAGGACTGAGTACCAGACACATCCTGAGCAAAAAGGTAGCAAGAGCTGCTCTAGCTGTGCAGCATCCAAACTTCTCTGATCTGAGGCACCTGCACCTTGATGGTCTCCTTAACATCTGTCACACATCTGTGCTCTCCTTAAAATCCCCAGCACCCATCTTCCTCCATCTCTCTGCAAGAGTTTCAGTGAAGGTTCAGACACCCAAGCCTGGTCTGCACCACCTCACCCCCTGTCAGAGGGTGAAGCATCACCCTGTCACACAGAGAGGGCTTATTCTGGGCACACCATTCCAACAGGAGCTGCACCCCCACCTGCCCAGCCCCAGCCACGCAATTCGTATGCTCCTTCCTTCTCCAGAAAACTTCTGGAATTGAGAACAAACGCCTCCATTTGTGTGCTGTGAGATCAAAAAGTGTAACCAATAATCAAGTCAGTTCTGGTTTTCCCTTCAGAACAGATTAATGTAGTTGAATTGTCATTGGTGTTCATCTCCCAGTGGTAGCAAATAACCAGAGCTTGCTAACACACATTTTCTCTGTGGCTTTGAGAAGGTCACTGCTTTCCAACAGCTTAATTTAGCTTTTCTTTTTTTTTTTTTTTTTAATTTTTAAATTTCCTTGCTTGGCTTCACCCTTATTTTTTTTTTTAAGGTAAACTGCTAAGTTTTGTTTGCAGTTAGCCAGCATAAACAAATCATCTTTCAACTCTTCGCCATGATATTTCAGAGCAAGGCCAAGAATAAGTGTTCTAACTACTTGCTCAAATACCTGTGAGAGAAGAGTCCTTTTCTTGCAAAGCTTGCATTTGACTCACCTGACCAAACACCAAAACCACTGCTCTCTTGGGTTCTTTCTGAATTTCAGGCAAAAGGGATGCTTCTGGTAGCCTTCCCTTTCATTCAGCTGATGGGTAGAGTCACTAAGCATTGCAAAGCACACAAATGAACATTTTAATTATGTGTTTGAACTCTACATACACCCTAAAATACCAGGACTCACTGGTACATGCTGCCAGCCTTAGAACACAGGTCAGCCCTCTTCTCAGCTTCAAATAACTGTGGGACCTCAGCAGTGTTCCTACAACTGATGCAGATGAAAATTAAGGGTGTGGGGAAAGGCTCTGCCCGACTTGGGTCTTGCTGAATCTTTCTCCAAGAAGTTTGATGCATCAGGTATACAAATACGAGTGGCTTAAGCAATTAGACCTGCGTGCTTTACAAACTCTGCAATCAAACATTCATTTCATTTGGCAACGTCATCAGGAGTCTAACACAAGCAAAAGCAAAGTAAAAATTCTGGCATTTTTACTGAGCAGTATCAGAGAAATAAATTATAAAGAAATGTAACTGCTACCCATTAAGAGACAGATTTATATGATAGCTAAAGCTTTCATAGTTTATGAAACCATGTCTAATAAAATGGCACAGCTGTGATTTAGTAAAGTGTTTAAATTCCTCGCTACAAATATTTTGTATCTGATTGGTCTTTGCTACCCAGTCACATATAGGTTTGCCTGATATATGCATCCTTTTTTGCATATGTAATGAGCTTATCAGCTTTGAATAGAAAAGGCAATTTTAAAGCTGTCTTCTCCTCAGGTCTGCACCTAAATATGCCAAATGCCAGATGACTCAATCACTGTACACAATGAACTCAACAAGTGAAAAATATTAGAGGCTGAGATTCTGTGCAGCAGAGCTGGAGGATGAAGAGCAGCAAGAAATTAAACAGAGAGGGACTGTCTTACCCAGCAAGTCTTACTGTGAATGGGGGAAAAACCAGTAAATTTCATTGTGGTTTTTCATCATTTGTTAAGACCACAGAGGTCAGGCATGACAGACCTTGAGCTGGCAGGCAGCATCCTCACTTTGCTACCCCCCAAAAACCAGAGGCTGGGGTTCCTAGAATCAATCCTAAAGCCAGCTGTCTGCAGTCACCTGGATCAGGTGGCCTCAGCCTCTGGAATGCCAATGGTTCCAAACCAGCTTTTGAGATCTGCAGAAGCTACTGGGTGCTCAGCACAGTGGGGATTCAGGGTGCTGTGTTTTAAAGCCTAACCTTGGGCAGCATTCCTCTGCACCCTGGCCCAGATTCTCCTGTGCCCAGGCTGGAGGGGACTGGTGGTTTCAGCTGCTCTGGGTTTCTGTGTAACACCAGCCAGAGGGTTTCAGCTCACTGCAGGCATTGCTGGTCATCCCGTGCCCTGCTCCAGAGAGTGGGAAACTAGAGGTATCTCCTGTTGCAAACAAAATGCTAAGGTTCAGGGAACAGCTACACCAAAACCTGGTAAGTCTTCTCAGTCTCATCGTACACCTGCTTTGCTGTGGCCACAAAAGGAAAAGAATCTGCAGGATCTGGTGCTGCAGCCACACCACAGGACTGGATATTAAGACAGTCAGCTGAATACTGCAATCTTTCTTTCCTAATGGAGTCTTTTCCCACTATTTTTCCTAAATATTTATATTAACAAAACCAGAAAATCACCGAAAAAGCTTTTTGTTCAGTTACAACATTTTGAAAATAAAGTCCAAAGTACATTCCTACTGGATTTAATTACTGGAATTAATTGTAATTCCTACTGGATTTAAACTGAAATTTAAGTGAACGTTTGGACAGCACCTATCACCTTCAGAACACTGTGCACATGCAAACTAGAGCATGATTTGTGGTCCTGCTCAGCACACGTGCAGCCCCATAACTCCCAAGTATTCCCAACATACTTCAGCCATGCACACCAGTGAGCTGAGAGCCACCCACCAGCACTGGCAAGCTGCAAGCATTTCAGATCAGTGACAGCTCTGGACACTACACAGTAAAATCTGCCTTTGGCTCAACTCTGTGCTTCACAGTAGTTTCCAAGTCAGAGTCAATTCACAGCCAAAAATTCAGTTAACACAGCTCACAAAATACTGTTCCATGCAGCTAAATAGCAAAAAAAAAAAAAAAAAAAAAAAAAAAAAAAAAAAAAAAAAAGGGGGGGGGGTGGAGAATGGAGAGTAAATAAATAAAAGTGTTTTAAAGACAAGATCAGTTGGACCATTTTTGCAGCTCCTCTTTTTTTCTGCAAATAACAAAGGACTTATTATGTTTATCCTCAAAGGGCTTTACAAGTCAGCTATCTCTTTTAGGCACAGCACTTCAGAGAGTAAATAATCTTTATTGTCTTGCACACCACTGACTACATCAACTGGAATGCAGGAAAGGATAGGGCACAGAACAGAGCTGGTACATCACTCATCATCAGGGATAAACTCAAGTCAGTGGCTACAGTGCAATGAAGAGGATCTGGTATTTCTGTGACAGGGGAAACACAGATGCTGACACCTGGGCAAGTATTTGCCTTTCCCATTTACCTGGCTTATAAACCTACATCCAACTGGGTATTCAATCCAGTGGCTTCAGATGGGAGATGGGATCACAAAATCAACTACTGCACAAACTTTGTCAAACCAAAGGACACATCTGTCCTTCTGAAAGCAGTCATGCTGCCAGTGTTCCCCACAGGACTGGAAGAGAGGAATGAGCCCGTGTTTCTAGGAGAAGAGCAAAGGAAAGAATTCCTTATAACAGCTGCTAAGGGAAGAAAAATAATTAGGTGGTTTTTAGTATAAAGGGTGGCCCTTTGACTACACACAAATCCTCTTTCCACCAATCATTTCAACTGCCTTTGAAGGCTTCAACTGCTTAGAGAGCTCACTAAAGAGACACACAGTATTTCCCCATTCACTCCAAAAGCCTCTTGTTTGCTGGATTATTTTCAAGGGCTGCAATAGCAGCAGTAAAGGCACAGACTGCCTCAAACCTTACACTGGGATCCTTTGCCATCTTGCTGCATTTAAGGCCAGAAAAAAAATTTTTTTTTTTTTTTCTGTAAAATCTGGTACAACTCTGCTCCAACAATCTGACAAGATATTGTATTGCCTCAGGCAAGGAGACGTTCTAGGAGGTTAGGAGAAATAAACTGCTCAGTAACGCCTTGCAACCACCCAAAGTCAATTTTCTTATTCAGATCTTCCCAAAAAGATGCAGCCAGAACTGTGCTCAGCATAATGATGCTGAGCTGCCACAGCAGAACATCACAGTCAGCCTTCCACCGAGGTTTCTCTACCTTTTCTCCTACAGGATTTCAAACAGACCAGGGAGAGGCCCAGCCAGCTCAGCTCCTTGCCCCAGGAGGAGGTTGGGCAGTAAGCACCAAGGCACACAGAGGCTTTTCACACTCCAAGCATCAGCAGCCCATGGAGGTGAAGAGCACCAGCCAGGATACAAGCAGAATAATATGTGGAGCCATATCCAGTGGCTCTGCCTCTCTCCCCACACAATTGCCACCTGACCATGCACACAGCAGCCCAGATGTTCCTCCTGTGCTTCAGAGCTGCCTCTGTGTCTCTCTCTGTGTCTCTGATGATGGCTACAGCTGCCTCCCACGGCCAAAAAGTGAAGTGAGATTAGGAGCAGGAAAGCCCAGCCTCTAAATTCTCTCATATGGAGACCAGAGGAAGGTGTAAAACATTAAAACCATTACTGAAGGATAATTAGACCTGAACAGCCATACATTTTCTCACACGTTTATAATCCTTCCAAAAAAAGGGAGGGGAGGGCGAGAAGAATCAAAACATGAAGTTAATTAATGTGATTTATCACTCCTGGAATTATCTCAATCACTACTGACAAAGACACAGCTGATTTCTGAAGAAGGGGAATAGGAATACTTACTTTAAAAAAAAAAAAAAAAAAAAAAAAGGAAGGTTTGTGCTAAAGCCTGATTCTGAATATGAGCCATAAAGACTCTGAATTAACCAGGCTCAGAGAGATCTTACGATTCCACTTACCCTTTCTAGGCACAGAATGGGGATTTTCAAACTATTTCAAAGAGGTTAAAGAAAATCAGCTGTGATTCAAAACTGGGGATCAGGGGGAACCAGATTTACTTCTTGATGTTTGAAGAACATCATGTGCTTAAAACTCTGCTCTTCAACCCCAGTAAGCACACTTACAGCAACCAACAACTGGAGGAGTTGTCAGTGTCAGTCACACACAGACACAGAGGGCAACAACTCTTTTTGTTATTCTTGGTTTTTTCTTTTTTTTTTTTTTTCTTTTTCTCTTTCTTTTTCCATGGGAGAGAAAAGCTTGATCTTTTGGACCTGGGATTAAACAGACAGATTCCAGCTCCTCATTACCTGAAAAGCTGGTACCCAAGGAAAACACAAGAGATCAAAGTTTTGGCTGCCTCTCAGCAGGGGACTGTGATCATCCTCCCTCTCCTGAGCTGAAGGTCCCTAGTGTCCTGGTTTCAGATGGAGTAGAGCTAATTTTCTTCTTAGTAGCTAGAATAGCACTGTGTTTTGTATCTAGTATAGGACTTGGTATGAGAAGAATGTTGATAATATTTTCACACTTTTTCTGTTGCTAAGAAATCAAGGACTTTTCAACTTCCCATGTTTTGCTTTGTGTCTGAGTGCAGCAGAAGCTGGGGGGGGGGCATAGCCAGAGCAAGGGATCCAAACTTCCCAATAGTTTGTTCCATGCCATGCAACATCACCCTCAGGACAGAGATGAGAGTTGGTTAGGAAGCTCTCTCTCTTCTGAGATGGTGATTTGGGGCTCTCCCTGCTACAGGATGTGCAGCCAGGGAGAGGCTGAGCACTGGCCAGCAGGTGGTGAGCAGCTGCACTGTGCATCACTTCTTCATGTATCCTATTCTAATTATTTCGATTATTAATTTCTTTCAACCTCAGCTCACAAGCCTCCTTACCTTGCCTTTTCCTGTCCTCTCCAGGGGTTTGGGGGAGAGCAGGTGAGTGGCTGCAGAGCATTTAGCTGCCTGCCAGGATGAAACCACAAGAGGTAGGCAGTGCCTGCCCATGTCTTGCTCCTGCCTCAGCACCCAGCTCAGGAAGGGAAGAGCTGGAGAAGCTGCCGAGGAGTCCGTGGGGTGGCACGCTGCCTCCACGGGATGTGGCAGCACCTCTGGCCACCAAGAACATATCCATCCTTTTGATTCCTACCTTGCAATAAAGCAAACCTGTACTTAGCCTTCCCATCAGGTGATGAGGCTGGGTTTAATCAGTCTCTAATTGCTTTTAAAACGATACATTCCTGAGAGTCACTAGATCCCTCTTGGTCATGGCAATTGGCAGCTCTACAGAAAGCAATTCTGAGAACCAGATGACTTTACTTTGAAGAAAATAATTTAAGAGCCATTGAGTCTAATATATTCTATATCCATTCCCCAGTAAGTCTAATAACAGATTTTTCATGCAAAAACGTTAAGGTTTTGTTCAAGTACATCTGCTCGAATCAGGATGCAACTAAATTTGCAGAAACCTCAACAATGAGTCCTGATGGTGTAATAACACCTTAAACTTCTCAAGGGCATGACAGGTAAGACTTCTTTCAGGTTTTTTTTTTTTTGCTGCTCCATTGAATTTTTAATACAGCTGGAGCAGATACCGAGTTTAAGGACTGGGACTGTTTCCAAATCAAGGTACCTGCAGCTGGTACTGAAATACAAATGCAAAATGCCCATCAGGTGTGTGAGCTCCCTATCACCCATCAACAGCTGCCCAGACTGATGGCCTCAGGAGACCATTCTGAAGCCAACACGGTGGCTCTGTAAGCAGAAGGGTGAGGATGGCAGTGGTGCTGAAGTGGAGGGAAGCAGCATGGAAGATACCATTCATTATTTTACTACTAGCACAGTATCCCAAAATCCTAGCAGAGTCCTAAGTCCTGCTGCTGAGTACTACACACACACACACAGTAACCCCCCTCTGCCCTGAACAACATCTACCAATATGTCTGAGGACAAAGGCCATAAAAAGAGGCAGTAGTGCTGTCCCTGTGGTGCAGATAGGCAGCCAGGGCAGGGGGTTAGTGAGCCTTGTGCCAGGTCAGCTGGAAAATCAATGGCAAGGCACTGGGTCACCTGGATGGCAGTGCAGAGCCCACTACAAGGCCACCTCTCCCCTCTCATGACCAGAGGAGTGCTGCTAAACACTGCAGGCAGGTACTGCATCCATCCTCCTGCTGCACTGCTCCCTGCTACTGTGAGCTGGTAATTCAGCAAGGAAATAGAAAACAACCCCTCCAATGGTCTGCAAAAACACCCGAGTGTTTCAGAGATGTGCTCTGAGGATTACAGGACCCAAGTGATACGTGAGGTTATCAAACAGATGAAAAGCATGGAGAACAGATGTCCCCTAAGGGATGCAAAGCCTTCTGCTCACCTCCCTCATCAGTACCTCTCCAGGTACAGAACCCCACACTACACTTGGGATACACTCACTCTTAGCAAAATCACAGAGAAGCAGGAAGGGCCCTGCTAGCAGAGCAAACTGTGACACAACCCAGGAAAGCCACTGAACCACGACAGAAGGAGAAAGAAACTCAAAGCCACAGTGCTCCCTGGAGAAGCCCATCCTGGCTCACCAGGGTGGCTCCACAGAGAAAGAGAAAAACTAAGCCCATCAGAGCTACCCCTGGCCCCTAAATGCACGATGACACTGCGTGTGTTCCCTGCTCCCATCAGCCTCACCACCATTACTGCCACGTTGCCCTCTGGAACAGTGGAAGACTGGGAGCCCTTATAACCCTCAGGTTTCAAAACTGACAAAAATATCCATGAAGTTAAAGCCTTACCTGCTGCAAACACTTGTAAATGCTGTGATGGTGAGATCTGAGCAGCAGCTCTGAAGCAGCTGCCTAAGCTAACTTTACATTGACTGGGTGATTTCTTTTCTTTGGTGACAGGATTTTTCAGAACTAGAGATCCCTTGTTTCTTGGGATCACCATCACAAAGAGAATACATCTCACTGTTCTGCTTTTCTGCCAATCAAAGCTATTTATCACAGAGGCTGAGAGCTGACCCAATAATGGGATAAGGATTCCTCACCTACCAAGAATATTTGCCAAGACCTGATCATTAGGTTCTCAGTAAGCACATAAATTATTTACTTTTGACATCACACGTTGTAAAGCCCTTTCTCTTACTAAAAATCATTACTAGACTCACGTTGCTCTTGAATGGATGAAGATGGCTACAGAGAAGGGGTTTTAACACTAAAAGAACCAGAGAAGCTGTATCAGCTCCTCAGATGAGGCAGCTCAGTGCAGCTGCTGACCTGATTTCAGACACATCAAGCTACTTTGCATCAGCTGAGCACTGAGCCCAGCAGCAGTAGAGCTGGAAATGAGCAAGCAGATGCAAAAAAACCCTCATTTGGCATTAAAAGAATGAGTGTAAGAGTCTATTTTGAAGGTTCCTTACTGCGGGTGTGAATTTTAGGGCCCCACCAATGAGAACCTGGCTTCCAGCCAGGCTCTGTGGATCAGAGTCTTGTGCATACTGTGCCCCAGGGCTCTATCAAAGCATGGTTACCAGGATGGAAAGGGTTTTTCATCCACATGTTTTTCCTGCACATCCCAAGGAACCAAGATAAGTGGAAGGGAGAAGGACCAAAAGGGGTTAAAGTGCTGATGTGCTCCTCTCCCTTCACTCAGGTTAGCCAATCTCCAGCTCAGCAACCACCCTGCAGAATCTTAGCTCAGAAAGCAGCTTGGTTCTCCAGACTTTTTTGTTTTCATAGTTCTGGAAAGGAGAAGATAATCCAGACTGAAGATGATAACATCCATATTTAAACAGCTACACATATTTTCAGCCTATATCAGGAGCACAGGGAAAATAATAAGGAGCTCCACTTTCCAGGCTTACCATGCTAAGAGGATAAAAAGAGAACTCTTGTTAATGCTTGTGCCTAGATAGTAGAGCATTACAGTTTGGATTCACAAAGGGATTTAGGACTCTAAGTCCCACTGAAATCAGGAAATGAATGGGACTTAGGCTCCTAAGGGCCTTTGTGAGTCCCAGTCTAAGTGCCTCCTCCTTTTGAAGCCAATGGGAACAAAGTCATGGTATTAAGCAAGGGCAGAGCCTGCCCACAAAGCTGTAACTGTATTAAAGGGCCAGAGGTTCTCTGGTGACAAACAGGAACAACACCCTTGGAGAAGAGACTTGGGCCTGAGTGCCTCTTAAGCTTCTACAGTGCTCCATCAAACAGAGCTGAGGCAAAGCCCATACCCACCGATGACAGCTTGAAAGTGAATTAAGATTTCAGTTCAGGTCCTCAAGTCAGAGGTAAAATATTGCCAGTGGGAAAGAACCTGTGCCATCAGCAAGCCTGGAGCATGCACTGGGACTGCAGAAAGGATTTTGGGTGGGCAGGCAACAGTGCAAGGTGGTGCAGTTTCACCAGTGAGCCTTACTTGGGGTTGCTGTGACTGAAGCTTGAACTACACAAACATCCCCTGAACTACACAAACTTCGGAAATGTTCTGGAAAGTAAACACAGTTCAGATACTTGTATTTCATTTGGTATCATTATTTTAAATACACTTCAATGAAGATCAGAGGCACACACAGGAGGAAACCAGGTTTCCCAGTCTAGAGGAGAATAATTGTGTCACTGAAATTTCCACAGTGATAAGGGGAGAAAAAATCTGTACTCCCATACAAAGGCTAAGAGAAATAAAAATACATTATCTAAGCAAGTGTCAAGTATTTAAATATTATTAACTGTTAATCAGCCCTTCATTGTGCTGGTGTGATACATCCCTTTTGCTCATACAGCTCCAGGAAGACTCACAAGTAACACCAGGGTATCCCAACTGGTGACCTAATGGAAATCATATTTGCACAGTGAATCCCTCTCTGACCCTGCACTCAGGCTTCAGCTCCCCTTCCCTGGACCCACAGATCAAGAATTCCTGTGCTGAGGCTAATCCATAAACTGGGAAGTGATCAGCACCGTCCGTGACACTTTTGTGTTTTACCTTGACCACAGCACAGGTGGTCCAAGAGGACCATGAAGACATTTTACATGCCTTAGCGTTTCTGACAAATGGTCTTTCCTTAAAAAGCTGCCCCGAAATCTTCCAGTGTGCTCTGCAGAAAATTTGACACGGGGTCAGAGCAGATTAATCTTCACTGCAGCAATGCTGTCTCGAGCCCCAGAGCATGTAGCTAAAGCTGCCTCTGCTCTACCCCATCAGGAGGAGTGGAAGGAGAAAAAGAAAAAAAAAAAATAAAAAGGAATCAATAAACACTAGCACTTCATCTCTGCTCAATTTAGCCCTTTCTGGGAGCACAGATAATTTCTGATGGCAATTGTCCAAAGTGTCCAAATTCAGACAGTCTGATAGCCCTTTCAGTGGAGTTAGTCCTGGCAGAGACAACGATCAGGCCTCCCCCAGGAGTTCCATTCAATGAGTGCCGCCGGTGACGGCGCGGCTCGAATCGGCGCGCGGCATTGACCAGAGATCAATTTGCAGCTTCAAGTATTGTGGAGAACACACAGTACACAGCTAAGCTAAAGGCCGGGACTAGGAATTCAATAGCCTACCCAACCATGTCAAATAAAAGCCTGCACAGATAGATACCACAGTTTCCAACCCCTGAAGCTCACGTTTTTAAAGGCACACTCTATGATGAAACAGAGCCCCCGAGGAACTCCGGTTCAACGTTACGTCCTGCCTCACCATTAAAATTTCCACGCCCTTCCTCCGCCCCAAATTGATTTTGGGTGATGCTTTTTGAATAAAAATAAAAAACAAGACAACTTGCCTCAACAGCTCTTCCTTTCATCCTATATTTCCTTAATAAAAAGCCTCTGAGCCAGGTCCCGAGTCCCCTTCCCGCTGCAGGTGCCTCATCTCCCAGTGCTCCTTTTCTCCACCACCAGCCCTGCAGCTCTGACCCCACATCAGCTCTGCCTCTGCAGAAGGAGAACAGCTGCTGAGGTTACTCTCCTGGAGGAGTCCATGCTGCCATGTGTAGCTGCTCACTTCCAGCCCTTTACTCTTTTTAGACAAAATAACAGCTTTGGGCTAGGAAATACAGCCAAAGGGAGGAAAAAAAAAAAAAAAATAAATAAAATAAAAAGGTGTGTGACTTCAGGAGGCATTCCTTTTCCAGTTGTGCTCACTGCCATGGATATTAGAGGATCACCAGTTCTTCTTTAGAGCATTAAAAGAGGATCCAGGGCTCTATTCATCTCAAGCTGCAACAGCTCTGCAGCAAAGAAGGTGAAGGTCCATTTTTGGACACGCAGTTGGCACGGGCCCCTCTGCCAAGTGCCAGCTAGCAGAAAAAGAGCTTTTCCTTGGGGAAAGCTGCACCAAAAGTCCTCTTCTGCTTTGCTTTTCTGCTGGCCCACAGTGCCTACTTGGTGCTGGAATCCAGCATCACTGCTGCTGAGGGAGGGAGCAGGATGCAGAGAGACATGAGCAGCCTTGCACAGACACTCCCAGCTCTCCACAGGCACCTTCTGGACAGGAGAATTTGCTGCAGATGGAGCAGCTGTGCAAACGCATGGCTTGACAAGCCAGCTTAGGAACATGGGGTTTCAACCTGGACAAAAAAAGTCCATTTTACTTGCAGAAGGAAAAACTGTGGCACACCTGTGGGACTAGGTCTGCCCTGAGAAGTGACACTGACTGCTTAGTCCCTGTAGTGAAAGTGTAACTCAGCAATGGTGACAGCTTAGCTTTTTCTGGTGTGCAATGGTAGAGAGCTTAATCTTGTAGAGATCAAAAGTTCTTGATTTTTTTAAATTAAAAATTTTTTTTACGCTTCTGTTGTTTACAGAACCCAGCTTACAAGTTCCACGGGGCTCAAAGGGCAGTAGTACAACGTGTCTTTTAAAAAGGAAGACAAACCAGAACGTGGCTTATCTAAAAAATCACATCTAACCACACAAAATGGAAATTCAGCTCACAAAGTCACCAAGTTGTAACAAGATGCACTGTAGCAACAAGGCACAGATCTCCAAACATCTGCTTCCCCACCTAAATGTCTAGCATAGCCCTAGCACAAAAAGAAATAAACCAAGAGAAAGTCCCAGCTGCAACAGAAGAAATTCCCATCCTTCCCAAACCAACAGCTCTACTGACTTGACTCGAGCAGAAACCAGGAGCTCATAGAAACACTTCAGTGCTTTGCATAAGATCCCTCTGTTTCTCTTCATTCTCTTATTTTCTGTTTTGTCCTTGTTTTCTTTAAGCTGTTTAAGTCCTCTTCTACACATGGCTTTTTCCAGCTGTCACTGTTTTTGAGTCCTCTTCATGTTCTCTCCAACCTTCTTCCTCTTAGTAAATTAAACATCAAATCAAGACTAATTTGGTGATCAGTGGGCAGAAAGAAAAAGTTCATGGTCAAGGGAAAACTGTATTAAATGATCCCACACAAAGCAAAAATCAAGTAACCACGATAAAACCAGTGCAAACCAACCAGTGAATTGAGTCTTCAGAAACTCAGTTTCAGGACCCCTTCTCTCCAGCCATCCTCAAAGGCTGATGCATGCTACCTGGTTAATGGTTAAAATGCATGCCAGCTGCAAGTGGGGAATTGGTGTCCTGCAGTGCCAGAAAATTACTGCTGGGTGACAGGGCCTGCAAAATTAAATTGTATTGCTTTAAAGGAGAAGAAGATAAGAGCACTGCTAGAAAATGCAGGCTGCTATACAGGAGAGTATAATACACACAACACACACCAGGATCAGAAGTCTCTCTCATTATTCCACTATTGTACTGTCCAAGGCATGTCAAATGAATTAAGGAGCTTCATAGTGGCTTAGAAGTAGAAATAATTTCAATTTAATAAATATATATATGTATAAAGACATGGCCTGAAGCTTCACAAATCACAGAGTTCCTATTATTGAAAATACTAAATGAGAATTTTACCTGCTACTTGTATAAGTTGCCTTGTGCCCCCATGAAGAACAGATGAATTGTTCTTCATTTTCTAAACCCAGCAAACTACACCAGGCTTTTCCTAAAATATTTCTGTGCCTTTGTTTCCAGGTCCTCCATCCTGCAGTGCTTTATGTCAGGGTGTAGCACTTCTCCCACGGGTTCCCCCATTATTGTCATGCATCAAATCTTACTATTTTTATACTTCCTTCTACTGTAACAACTATCTTTAATCATCTAGTTGCTTGTTTCAACAACTACTCCTTTCAGAGTGCAATTTGCCATTAGAATTTTTTCTTCAATGCTGCTTACTGGCCCTTCAAAAATAAAACCTCTTTCAGAAGAACCAAGCAAGACTTCTAGTAAGCACGACTCAGAAGATGGCTACTTTGCTGGAAAATCAGTCATGATTCCTAACTTTAATCCATTAATTCTTATCTTCTGAAAAGTTGATCCCCAGATTGCCAGCTCAGCTACCCAGCAATAAAATTTTTAAAAATATGAATTTTTATTTCTGTAACATGAAAGTCCCTGTTAATTGCACAAACCCAAGCAGCAGTCCTACAGACTGGTCAAAGCTCATATTAAAAGGAGAAGGGGTGAGAGCAGAGGAACAATGCAGCACGACCCCTCTGTGTACCTGGGAAATTTGTTGCCAGTCAAAACGTCAGCACTCAGAGGCTCAAAGAGACTGTGAAAAAGCTGCAAGGGCTGCAGACGCCCAATTTAAGCAGATTCTCCTTCTTGCTTTTACCTCTGCACCTTCCCCATGACGTGATTTATGGCCAGCCTGACGGAGGTCAGCCGGCTGCAGTTAAGATACCAAAATAATTTGGTCCGTCACCGAGGAGCACCCAGCCCCTCCAGAACCTGTTCTGCATTAAATTCCATGCCTAATGATGGATTTCAGTGCCTCGGGCTTCAACTGATCAAGGCTCTGTCAATAATTCCCTGGAAACAGCCTCCCATCCTGCAGCACAAGGGTTCATTTTTAAGAGCCTGTGCTGATTGCTAACATGTGTCCTCGCTTACAATATTTTATTTCAGGGTGAAATTCGGATGCAGTTATGATTTCGAGTTTTAAAACACTGTAGCAGTAGATTTGAGTGGATAAACAGACTAAGCATAGTTAAGAGTCCCACTGGAAAAATCTTAAAAAGACTAATTTATGAATATGCAAACACTTCCATGTCATTCAATCCTGACAAACTCCAGTTGCACAAGCCTGCAGGATGAAGCAATCTGATACTAAACAAAGCCACAAACTGCAACAAGAGCAGCTTACAGAGAATACTGACAAATTTTACCCTGTGCAGAAGAAAGTTTTGTTTGAAACATACTGCTGTTTGGGTTCTCCTGCTTCTCTGAAGACCTTGTATATTGTTCTTTGGACAGCAGTTTTCCCACAGTAGTTTCTGACATCTGCACTAAGCTGGCCTATGCATTCCTACCCTTTCCCCTCTAAGTAGCATAAACAGAAGTGGGATTTTTTTTTTATCCTGACCAAGTCAGACAAATAAAAATACTGTTAAAATCGAACAGATTTTGCTGCTTGTTTGTTTGCACGTAGTATGCTTATCACAATTAAAAATATACCTTTCCCAGTGGCACTAAAGATGTGTCAGTGGTGAGGTTTAGAGGGTGATCTCCTCCCAGCTGGAGGGGGACATCAGCAGTACCAGAGCAGTTATGAGGTCGGGGAGGGATCCCAGCTCCACTGGGACTGGAAGCCAACAGGGAGCAACCACCTCTCTTACCAAAACACATCCCTGCAGTCCAGGCTGAGGTTATTGATAGCCAGGGTGTGTGCCCTGTGTACTGCTCTGCACAGCCAGGGCCACCTCCTGACCCAGCCACCCACTGGATTTCAGCAGCTCTTGCAGCTGCATTGCTGTCATTTCATTCCAATTACCATGGATGATAAACCAGGGGCTGACAAACCTCTGACTGAGCCCTCCACTCACATTAAGCTGCTTTCACAGAAGTCATGGCAAACAACCAAAAATCACACCTACATTATCAGAAGGCACTGCAGGAGGCAAGGGGGGGGCACAGGTAACGAGGCAGCTTCTCCTCCAGGTAGGAGACACCAAGAAAGCTGCATGACCCCTGCAGCCACCAAGGCAGGGAATGTCCTGCCAGCATCTCATCAGGGCAAGGGACAGGGCTAATTGCAAAGCTGAAGATCCCAGAGTCCCTGCCAGCACAGCCACCCCTGGGTGCAAGGTGGATGAGACATAAATGTGGCCACCCAGGTCTGAGGGTGAAGTGGAAGGATGTTAAGTGCCACGGGGTGGCCTTGCTCCTTTGAAACCTATCCATGCAATTTCTGCTTCCTCTCTCACCAGCCTGCTTGCAGACCACCACTGCAGAGCCATTTTCTCATTTGGCCAAATACACAGATTGTTTTTAGAAATTGATTTTGTCCCTCAGAACAGATAAATAGCACCTCCCTATGGTACCCTGAAGCTCCCCTGGATCACACACAGTTTTAGGAACAACTCAAAGCAACAGATTAAGAGGAAAGCATGAACCAGGGTTGACTGAGAGTGCCCCACCATGGACTCTGAGGACATCCTGAGATCACTGGTGAGGGACAGTGAAGCAGCAAGAGGAATGTGGTCAAACCAAGAGTACTGCCAAAATTAAAACCTCCATCATCATGTTTTGTTGAGGAACACTGAGAGAGCATGCCTTCTGGCTGATTTATAGGCAAAGCTGCTCCACTCTGGGCTGAGAAAAAAGCAATCCAAACAACATTTTAGTTCTGTTTTGCCCTTTGGTTAAAACAAAAAAAAGTGCTTAAATTCAAATAGCAGACAGAGAGAGAAGGGGGCTGACGCACCAGGCATCTCTGAAGGATGATGGACCCTCAAACGTACAGCTCTAGCTGCAAGTGCTACAGAATGCAAAAAGGTAAAGTTACTTTTCTTCATTTTTAAGAATCTAGTAACCCAAATATTGATTCATTTTTTCCTTGATTGCTGAAAGATGACTATTCACATTTGAGTATTTTTGTGAAGTCGCAACAGCAAAAAGATGATGATGACATTTTGGAGAATGTTAAACATTCACAAAGGAGAATGGAGAGCAGGAAAACCACTGGACATGCTACCAACCACTCCTTGCTTCCCTGTCCCATGCTCAACAATTGCTCCAGGAGCTGAAAAACAAAGCATAGCTCATGGGCTGTGACTGGTGTCATCTTGCATGCTTATGGCATGTCCACTGGAGTAAGGGGCTTCTCCCACCTCAGAAAAAGCACAAACACAAAGAGAGAAGAAAACCATCCATACAAATAAAGACTGAGCAGACAAAATGAGCAAGAGGCAAAAAAGCCATGGAGTGACTCGGAGCTACTTTACCAATAACCAGGCTGGAGCTGCTGGACATGGAGGCTGGGGTCCAGGTCACCTGGCAGTGCTTCAGCTATGTGAAGGCACAGGCTGAGAGCCTCCTCTGCAGGGCTTCAGCAGGGAGGTGTGGAAATAGAAGGGATAAGGCTAGGAGCCAAACTGGGGGGTATGGAGGGTGTGGAAGGAGGGAGGAGAAGGGTCTAGCTACATAACAATCTAGGAATGCAGCTTGTGAGGCTAGGACAAGCCTGTTGTCTGGGTTTAGAGTTGCACAAGGGCTTACGAAGCTCAGATCTCCACCACCACCCCTAAGAAACACCCCAGCAAACCATGCATGCAAATAACTGGTAGTTCTGTTGACACAGGATGCCCAACTAAGAGGAGGTTCCTTTGGGCTGGCAGCTCTTCAGCAAGAGAGGAAAAAAGTGTCTCTCCTCCGGAGGTGCAACGGGTGAGGATATTTTCATTGATTCAAAAAAAAAATTAAAAAAAAAAAAACAGGCTAAAAAAAGACTTGAACACAAAAATAAAGTGGCCAAAGCATGGTGGTGGTAAGAAATGGTGCATCATTTGAAAACACAAGGTCTTTGTGCTTCTTCAAAAAGATTAACAGCCCCAAATACAATTCAAATGCTTTTCCTTTCCCTTTCTTTTTTTGTTACCTCGTGTATTTAGGAAAAGGAGTGAGGCCCACTGGGTGAGACAACAAGAAACCTTTGTGCAGACCTTGTACGTGTGCTCAGAGAGAAAATCCTTGCTGAACCTTTCCAGACCCAGCCTTACAACTGGCTAATGTCAGCCTTTGGGGAACATCTGCTCACTTTCCTATCATCCTCCTGCTCACTTTAAAAACAAAATAAATAAATAAGGGAAATAACGAGTACATTTTCTTCTGTGCATCTCCCATAAAGACCTAAATGACTTCCTCTAACAGAGCGAGCAGTTTCCACACGATCAATAGCAGTTTCCAGTCGCTTGTGGCACTCTTTGTGCAGGGGGGGGGGGGAGAGCTCAGGAAAAGGTGGCAACCTGGCAGGCAGCCTGGCAAGCTGCACCGCGCCTGGAAAACCAGAGGTGGCTTTGCCTTGCTCAGCTGAAGCGGGACGGAAAGTGCAGGCAGAGGAAGGAGGCAGTGCCGCGGGCAAGGTGTTATCATGTCAGCTCTCGGGGCAGCACAGACATCTGGACAGAGCCAGGCCGGGGGGATGGCAGCACCCATACCCTGGGCTCGGATCAGCCCCTGTGTTTGCATACATCTGCACAGGAAGCTGCCTCAAACGGTTTGCACAGGAGATGGGAATGAATAATCCTGGTTTACATTGTAAATTACATCCCTTACCCTAACTGAAGAGGAGAGGGAAGCATCACACTTGTATTATCAGCTCCTTTGATGCACGGTCGGGGAAACAAAACGGTGGCACCAAACCCCATCACCTGGGAGTGCTGGCAATCTGTTTGCAGCCCTGCTCCCACCCGGTGAGCCATCACTCCACTTGCTGGGCTGTTATTCCAACACCTCCACACATCTAGGCCAATACATACACCTGCAAAATCACAAGAGGTGAGCACCACAAAGCCTCCTCTGAAAGGACTGCACCACGGGAAAGATGTCTGCAAAGGAACACGACGTGGTTCAATGTGTTCAGAAACTGGGCAGAGCTGAAGTGTTTGCCCCTACTGAGACATCCCTCAGAAAAGGGGATTTCCTGGGTGCCCAAGCTCATTCTAACACAGGTGCTGAGCAAAACCCAGCCCTGGCGGCCAGGCAGGGATGTGTCAAAAAGCAGAAGACAGCCACGTTGTTCTGCACATGCAGGAACCTCTATTTATTATTTTCTTATTATTTTAATGCAGAAGCAGTTGCCCCAGTGCTTATTATTTGGCTGAATGAGCTGAAGTGAGACTTCCCAGACAGCTGCTGACATAATGAATGATTGTGTGGTGAAGCCCAGCATGTGAATGATGAAGAATTTTGAAAGGCTCTGGAATTTGTGAATAACAAAAGTAGCTGCAGTCCCCAAAATCTCACCATTTGTTCTCTGCAACAAAGGAGGACTCAAAGGCCTTTGTTTAACAAAATTATTCAAAAACAGGATACGAAAGGAATTAAGGGTTATCTCTACTGGCATAATGCAGCAAGCAAATTGTGTCCCCAAGTATTAAGAGTTATGAATGTATTCTGTTGAACATATTGTTAACTGAATTACTACGGTGCTGTTTCTTTTATCCTTTTTCCAGTACTGTTACCATGTTTCCTGTGTCACTAATTCTCAAGGTCTTAAGGCCTTTCAGCCCAGACTCTCACTGTGAGAGAGGGATCTGCTTATACCATGGGAGACTCTGGTCCTCTGACATAAAAAGGGTGAGCATCCAACCAGGTAAGACCCTTTCCTCCCAGGGCTTGCATCAGCCATGGTCCCTTGGCTTATCCCACCTCTCCTGCAGCATCAGAAATAACCACAGTTACATTTATCTTCGTGTTTGATAGGCATTAAAAAAAAAGATAAAAAAAAATCACAACCCTATTGTTGGCATTTCCAGTATGGCACAAGAGCTTAGTGGTGCAAGGCACTGGACAGTCATGGGAAAAACCACAGTCAAGGGGAAATGAGCTTTCTAGTGTGGGAGCCCTCACTGTGAGGATTACACGTGAACTCAGGCAGAGAGGAGCAAAACTGATGAAGATTCATGCTGCACTGACAAGTGCTATCCAAAGATATATAAATTCAATTAAAAGACTCTGTTGTTGGAGGAATAAACCAAGAAGTGTGCTGTATCAAGGAGTGGAAAGCCAGCTCAACCGTGAAGGTTGTCAAGCATGAGAAATGACCCAGCAGAGATGAGCAATGCTGATGCTGAACCCTGAGGTGGGCACCATAAATCAGAAGGATGGCACTCCTGGGCAAGGGCAGGAGGGATGGACACCCACTGAGGGACCAACAATTGCACTCTTCTTTGGGAGAAAAATCCTCTTTGAGATCCTCACCTCAAGTGCTGGCAAGGCTGTGGCACTCTGCACAGGAAGAGCTGTGGCAAACCCCAGGCCATGGCTTACACTGGTAAATGTAGGGATTCACACGCTGGTAGGGACAAGCACAATGGACTCCTGAGCAGGAAATGATGCTGGTTTTCTTCTCCTGCAGTCAGGAATTCCTGATATTAGAGCCCACGTTCCCTAGTGCAGCAGCTGGAGTCAACACAGCCTCTGGTGCTGCTTTTGCCAATGGCCTCAAGCCCGTGGCTGCCAGCAGGGCAACAAGAAGTGCTGGTGCCAACCTCAGTGCCTCCAGTCCACCTGAATGTGGCAAGACTTACAAAGGAACCAGGGTTTCACCTTGGGATGCAACTCCCATCTGAAGTTGCCCTTCCATTAATTTCTACAGCCTGTCTCTCTGAGATTAAACACCGATGAGGCTACAATAAAAATGGAGCAGGAACCTGTGGCTAAAGAGCATCTTCAGCTCCTGGCCTGAACGAGTGCCCCAGGCAGCAGTATCATCCAGAGAAGAAGGCAGATTCATGAGCACATCTTTACAAAGATTTTAGTCCCCTTTGCTAACACTGAGTGCTAGGTTTTCTTGCTGAAAGTTATTTTTTAATGAATGCTGAAATTAGCACTGAATATTCCAAACCCAGGAGCTGTGCCAGAATTTTAAAAAATAAATAAACCAATGTGATTCATGATTAAAAAAAAAAAAAAATCTCAAGATACGACAGCAGCATTGAGAAGTTGCCTCGAGAATATGAGATGAAGAAATCTGCTATCAAATTGTCATGCCCAACATGAAATACAGCCCCTACAAAACAATGCAGGCTTGAAGAGGCTGAAGAAGTATGCTTTCCAAGCAGTGGTTTCTCCTGAAATACAGTTTAACACCTGTTATTAATTCTGCAGCCTGGCACATTTGCACCATTACTTCTTCTGTCTCAGCTACAAATCCAAAAGATGGCACCCAAGCCTGACATTAAACTATGGAAACACTGCAGGCAGAGTTCAGCCATCCTACACCTCCAAACAAAACCTTCTGCTGTCTACCTCTACATTACATTTTCAAAAACCTCCTGATTCCAGTCCCAGACCTATCACCCTTCCCTGGGAACTGCATTCTAGCCTCCTGCCTTCAGCAGTGGTAATGTATGGATGAAGATGTATGGCATGGCAGTGACTGTGCTCTAGCTGCTGATTTCCATTGATCACAAGTATTTAGCCTCCAAAAAGGCACCTGGGTTCTCTGGTGGTACAAGCAAATTCTTCACACTTTGCTTTCTAATATTGCCAGAATGGCAAATAACAGCACTACAAGTACCAAAAATGCAGGGAGCTGACAGCAAGTAAAACAGAGGAGCAGAAGCCCCCTGAAGAGAGCCACTCCTCCCAGCTTGGGGTAAAACCCTGCACCCCTCAAAATCCTGCATTTCCTGGGGATCACTGCACTGCCACAGCCTGGCACTGGGCACCACCTGAACCACACCACCACTGGGAGCTCTCAGGGCACAACCACCTCAGCATCTGGCAGAAAGACTTCACTGTCCTGACACAAACATCTCTCCTCTTGGTTCTGTCACAGCTCTAATGAAGACCCTGAGCTCACCCAACACGGGTGCCACAGCCTTCAAGCCATGGCTGCCCTAAAAGCCCTTCAAACACCCCACCAAGGGAAGCTGTGTGGGATGAACCAACTGGGGTGACAAGCCATGGGAAAGTGGGTCTGCTCTGATCACCCCAGCACCTTCAGGATCCCACCTGCACAGCAGTACCAACAGGAAGCTGAATTCCTGCCAGGAAGAGCATCCCACCACTGAGACAGGGAGGAAGGTAACAGAGCCAAGAGCAGCTTGGGGAAAACACTGAGGCAGAGTCAGGCACTGGTGGCTATTGTGTACTGGTTAGACTGGAATGCCTGGGTGCCTTTCCCAGCATCGCCCTGCCCTCATCCTGCCATCAGAGGAGAACTGGGTTTGGCCCCCGAGTTTTTCAGCCTCCTCTGATCTCAGTGGTTATTAATGTGTGGACAATAGGCTTAGCCCCCGTGTCTCAGCTGCTCTGCCCTCCAAATGACCTCTAATTGGCAACAGACACAATGGGAGACAAGGGACGATTCAGAGCTGCTCCTGCCGACCATGTCACTTCTTATTTACACTCACCAAAGCACAATCACTGCTTCTGCTGGGATTAAAAAAAAAAAAAAAAAAAAAAAAAAAAAGTTATAAATTCACTTTGTTGGGGCTTTCATTAGTATCTGACCTAAATACATGCATTTCTAGACTACTTTCACTCTCTCTCTCTCTGGGTAAAAACTACTCCTGCTGAAGACATTAAAAATCAGACTTCTGTAACTCAGCTTCAGGCACCTGAGCTTATGAGACTGCTCAAAACACAGAACTACCTGCTGGGCTTGAACAAAGGTGTTCAAGTGAGAAATGCAGCAGCCTCCCAGGTCTGCAAAGCAGAGCAGAGTTTATTTAACCTCCTGTCAGTACCCACCAGCTCTGCCACCTGCAGGAGTGCAGAAAAACAGTGTATTTCCCAGGTGGCCCTGAAGCCAGGAGCCTCTACGTGGAGCCAAGGTTTTTGCTTGGAGCTGGTAAAGCAGCACTGGTCTTAAAATCTTGTTTCTTTGATCTTCACCATGATTTTCACCCACGCAGCATCATTAGCCAGTAATGAAGCTTGGTGGCCATCAGAACAAGTCCTCTCTGTCCCTCACCTCCTTCCCATCCTCCTGGCTCCTGGTACAGTTTGATGCATGCCCTAAATATCAGCAAAAGCTTTTTTTTTTTTTTTTTTCCCCAGGAGAGCAAGAGGTTACCAATAAGCTCCACTTGAAGGTTCTGCTCAACAGTTCAGCACGTTTCACATCATAGCATTTCCCTCCTGTGTCTCCATCATTCTCTCCTTTCCTCAGGGACTGTGAGGGCTACTGAAATCTATTCATCTTTTCCATGTATGAGAACAAAAACACCTAAAGGGAAATAGAAAATTATTTTATTGCAAAGGTGGGGACAGAGATCCAAATGAGGCTTCTATTGTACATGGAGACTCAGGTCCAGCTTAAGTGGCTTTTCACTTACATCCATGAGCAACACAAAACAAACAAAGAAAAATCCATGCTGATAGGAAAGCCCTGTTTTGCAACAACATTTCATTTTGATACTAGTACAATAATGGATTTTTAATTAAAGAAATTACCAGATCCAGTAGGTGAAACATCATATAGGGAAATAAAATTAAAAAAAAACTTCTTAACGTGTGGAAACCTATGGTTAGATGCCTCAATAGGGGTGGTTCCACTTGCTAACCTGCACACACCAAAAAACTTCCTAGGAAGCCAAGGTGGCAGCACTTAAATGTGTGTTATTAGCTCATGGGGAAGAACAGACCAAGAGACTAGGGATGCTCAAATTCTGTTTCCTCATTGGTTATAAATTGTATTTTCTGTTGACACTTCATAAATGATGACAGCTCACTCAGAAACCTGAATAAACCACTCAACTAAAGTTAAGAAATTATAATAATTATAAATTATAAATAATTGGATGCTTTGACAGGGATCATACAACTCCCAGTAAATCAGAACAAAAAATTAGCCAGACATGAAGAAGAGCAGCTGTCCATGTTTCCATTTTGAGGAACGAACAGGTTTTAACAGGGTTTGTCTGACAGAACAGTCACAATCTACTCTCTGAAAGTGATAGTTTCAAACCCCAGACATGCCAAAATTCTTACAGTAAACCAGAGGACAGTAACAAACCCCAGGGTCAACTGACACTCCAATTACTCACAGAAGAGGACTGTATTTAAACCAGAGAGCTGTCATACTCCTCCTACTGCAGGAAAAATTACCAGATGGACTGCATCATTTATCCACCAAGATGGTCAGCACCAGTGCATAATATATGAAAATTTTGCACTTCATGTGATGGTGGAGACAAACAAGAACTGCTGACCTGCAGAGCAAACATCCTTTTGCAGACTGCTCCAGCACCATCCTGATGACACATGGCACACAAGATTAGAAAATACAGAGCTAAGCAAAGCTTTGCTGCATCAGCCCCTGGACAGCAGAGTGCCAGGCAAGGTGAAGAGCAACAGTGAAAAGCCAGCATGGTGCAAGCACCTCTGCCTCCCCCTGGAGCTGCCAGCAGGGCTTGTCAGCTGCCAGCTGTGCCAGCTCCTCCAGCCACCCAGCAGAGAACCATCACATCATGGAATCATACAACTGCTCAGGATGGAAAAGACCTTCAAGATCATCCTAACCCTATATACCCTACTTCCCTATTACCCTGCTGCCCTATAATGGGAACAAGAACCACTGGAAAAGTCAGGAGCAACCTCGTGTCACTAGAGGCAAGGTATCAGTCCATCAAAATTAACAGGGTGACAGAAAATTCCCCCTGCTGTAGAAAAGCTGGAGGAATGGCCAACGATAGTTTTGGACACAAGAGTCCCATTCACCTAAATCCATGCCCACCTCAGCTCAGGAAATATCTGGGGTCCATACTCAGGTCCAGAACTTTCCAGGATGGGAGGCAGAAGTGCAGGCATCCCCCAAAGGACACAAAGGAGTCTGTGGCTCCCCAGACAAGGCAGATGACATGGAAACCCATCACCCACCTCAGCAATCAGGCCTTAGCTGGCCTCAGGAATTTGTTCCAGCTTGGGATTGGTTCATGCCAGAACAGACATCTGCCCTGTTTTCTAAAGCCAGAATAAAATTCAGCCCTTGCAAATACAGCTTCATGCTCATACTGCATTTTGCTCATTTCAAACACACTGTCAGTGGAGTCTTCATAGCAATCAGGCTGATGCCATCAGGCAGTCCAGAAGACAATCTGGGATTGCTATAAAAATCACTCACTAAATGTTTAGTTGAGACTTGAAAAAAGTTATAAGAGAAATCAGGACCCTCAGTGCCGCAGCAAACAGCCTCTGCACAGAGATGACCCCAGAGAAACGTCCAGCAAGAGAATCCTTCCTGAACTAACTGTGCTGGCTTTCCACCCTCAGAGCCCCTTCTTTGGGGCTGGCAGGACTTCTTTCCCAAACTTCAAAGCTGCAAGACCTCAGAAATGCTCTGTTGGGTTTACACTGGCCAGCAGACCCAATATATTGTGTTGACACTGGCAGGCAGCCCACAGATTCTCACACCTGGCCAGCAGACTCCTGCAAAAGCTGGGCTTTGCTCCAGAAGCTGCTATCTTTACAACCATTTCAAAGAAAGTATTTATTTAACTATCTGGAAGTTTTCCCCTTTGAAGAAATCTGGAGGAGGGACTGGTGATGTCTGGAGGATTTCTGTAAACAGTGTTGTTAAGAGGGGGTGTAAGTGTGCATGTGTGTTTAGAAGGGTTATGGTATCTCTTCTGTATTTTAAGGCAGGAAAAACCGTTCAGAAATGCTTTGAGTGAGAAGCAAAGCTGAAGTCTTGAGGAGTAGAGGAAAGATAAGTGAAGCAGGTGAACCCCTAAGCTTTCCTAACAGCATCCCCAAGCATGCTAGCTGGCAGCAGTATTAAAAAAACCCCACCTCTTAATTCCTAAATTTAGTTATAACAATTGTTTCAGTTCTCCTAGGAATCAAAGTAGGCTCCCTAGGGTGAATTTCTTTCATTTTCCTTTTCCCAGCTGGTGTCAGGATTTGTTGGTATAAAGTTCTATTATTTGCAACCCCCCAGAAAATTTCTGCCCCACTGTGGAGGCATCACATGAAGCCAATGGAAGTACCTCAGCAGGATAACACCTCTGTTCCAGGAAAACAATGCTTTACAAATATTATTACAGGCAGTCAGAGCCTTCTAGGAAGCTGAAAACCACCCCAGCAGGGCTGTGATTCAAGGAGTGGCCCAATCCAGGGGTGGCACACGCCTGGCTGTGACCCTGGCTTGAGGCATCCCAGGGAGCCCTGATGGAAGCTGAGGAGGTGGGATGGGAGAGCCACGCTCTGTCCCACCACTCACAGCTCACTCAGCTTCTCACACGTGGTTTTTTTTTTAAACGTTCTAACATTAGGGTCAGATTTTCAAAGGAACCATCTCCCATCCAGCCTCTGCCTTTAATGATTTCTCTGGCTGGACCCCATCAGCAGCCAGAGGAGGCTGCATGCAGAAAGCAGCCAGGAGAGGACACATGAGGATTATTTTAGGAAGGAGTAATTTTCATCCCGGATAACTCCTAAGGAGAAAGTGCTCCCCACACAAGGCACTGTTCCTTCTTCCAAAAGTACATCCAGCATTTCTGCAAGGAAACCCTTCTCAAACACAGCACTAGGAGAGTCACTGCTGTTTCTACCCCAGATGTAAGGGTAGAATAAAAAATTAAATAATAAAAAAATAAAATAAACACAAAAAAAATTTAAAAAACGGTTTTAAAACAAAGTAATTTAAAAAAAATGCATGTCCATCCTGCAGCTCCATGAGCAATTCAGCTCCAAGATTTTTCTGCATGCAATGCCCTGCTGACACAGACCTTGAGCCAGGCATCCAGCAGTGGCCTCTCCACACCCCAGGAGCTGGGCTGGCCCTCTGCAGCAAGCAGGTTGGGAGCAGGGGCACAGAAGAGCCCTGGATCAGTCCCAGTGCAATTCACTTGGGAAGTCAGAGAAGAATTGATCTGCCTGCTTTTTCTGAGCAGTGATAACATATGTTGTATCAACTGTGCAATGCTTTTCTTACACCCATCCTTTGTAAGTAAGATTTCCAGATCAGTTTAAGGAAAGCAGAATCTTGTGCCCTACCTTTCTCTTGGAAACACCAGAGAGCCTCCGTGGCTTCTACCATGAAAAAGCAGTGAAAAATGATGGCTGGTCAAAGGAAGGGGATTTTTATTTGTTTTAAATAGCAAACCTGCAACCATTCCAGGTTATCAGCATCACCTAAGCAACCCAGTAAAACAAATCCCCAGAGCTTTCAGCGATGGGCTGCCTCCAGAGCTGTTAAATGTGATTTTCAAAAGTGCTTCAATGACATAAGCACACAAATCCCACTGATTTGTAAAGTGCCCTAAGAGCCAGAAAGACTTCTAAAAGGTGTTAAGGCTCCTATTTCCCACTGAAATAAAAAAGAATTAGCCACAGACATTCAGAAATATTCCTCAAAGGCAATGCAGAATTAAACTGTCATGCTATTTCAAGAAGGCTTTTTCAAAATCCATATATGAACAGTTTTCTCAGTGCTTATCATTTAAGGAGCAAGAGAAAGAAGAGATGGAAGTGCTAATACAAAGCAACTGAAAAAACCACATTTTCTCTTTCTCTAGCAATGCTTCCCTTGCATTACAGATTTTCAGAATAGTCCTGAAAATCACATGGAAGCAGAAAGTAAAGACAAATCAGTAGAAAGACTGAAAAAGCTCCCCAGGATACTTAGTCAAATATCTACACGTAAAATTCCTGCTGACATTTTCATTTGCATATTGCAGGGTTTCCTCACTACATCTCATTAACACAGAAACCCACAAAGCAAGACTCCCATGGAACGCCTTTTGTAGCTACTAAAGCAGGAATGGAAACACTCCTTTCCAAGGAGGTTGTTGGGTCCTTTGAGATAAAAAGAAAAGATCCCCGGGCAGGGTTTCAGCAGGCCACAACAAGCAGTGTTTAAACAGGGCACATTGTTCATGGTGGAGAGGATTTAAATACCTGGCTGGGCAGCACAGCCTCTGTGGTTAAATCTGTGATGTACACACAGGACTGAAAATCACCTCGTGGGCATCTACTGAGCTTTTCCCAACCCTCAGGGCTGCCTTCAAACCCTGCCTAACATCTGACCACAGCAACAGGTTAATACCACAAAATAATAGCTATATATCTACATACAGAAGATATACGTGTTGTATAATCTCACTATAATATAATAGCTAGTAAGATAAAGCCTTCCAACTCTGGGAAAACTGCTTTGGTGGCAGTGGGATACTGATACAACCCAACTTGGTGCTCTTGAAATGACAGCAGTGGATCTGGGGGGCTCTAGGGGGGGTCTGTGCCTGTCTCTAACCCAGCAGCATTCCTGGCTAAACACTGCCCTGGGGCTGGGCAGACAGAGGAATAAAGTCAACAACCCAGCAAAAAATCAGGTGGCTCAGACCAGGAACATCCCCGAGTCATTTGGGGATGTTTCAGTGCAATCAAGTAAAGGCCTGGAGACAATGGAAAGCTACCTGTGTGGGAAACGACTGTGTTTGCTGGGGTTTTAAGAAAATATAGTCTAACGTTTTAAAATTTAGTGCTATCAGTAATGAAAGCAAGAAATAGCTCGCTAAACCAGCCGTAAAGCTGCTCTCCACAGAAAACACAAAATAGGAACAGTTTCCATAAACACTCTTGGGGGGGAGGGGAAACAACAAAACAAACACAAAGCTATTTTGGAGAAAAAGGAATCTGTTAGTTACACTGCCAACATTTCTGATTAAACAATTTACCCAAAACGACTATTTTATAACAAAACAAACCTTGAAAAAAAAAATAAATTATTGAAAAACATATGTCTTCTGCAAAGATATCAGACACTAGGCTTGTGCTCTATTTCATTCCTTTTAAGGTTAAACAACTTTTTCCTGTTAAGACTAAACTGAGACTTGAAGTCTAAAATTACTGCTTTTAAAGTGCCAGGGTAGTTTCATAGCAAAACTCCTGTGCCAATTCATTCAGAATATAATTTTTTATATTTTTTTCTACGTGTCAAACCCCCCAACACTGAATAATTTCACATATTTGTATTCTGTACCAGGCAAGACCATGGGTCACCCAGGAGGAGCAATTCCTGGAGAAAGGCAGCATGTTCTAACGGGTTGGGTTGGAAGGGACCTTAAAGACCATCCAGTTCCAACCCCCCTGCATGGGCAGGGACATTCCACATGAGCAATGTGACATTCCACAGAGAAATCCATGGTTCCTTCCCATAGCACTGCCATCAACTCCATCCCAAGTAAGGAAGAATGGGAAGATTTCTATCTTTGGAGCTGAGCTGATTATTACAAACACTGCACGGATCTATTCCAGCCTACTTCATCAGCCTTCTTTGCTCTTTCCCCTTTTCCCAGATTTCTTAGCTCACGTGACACTTGGACTCATTTCTCCTTACACTCTGCATAAGCCATTGATCACAACCCTTTTGCTTTCTTAAATTAAAAGGGAAGAGAAACTGTCCTTGTCAGGATGTGTTGCATGAGAACTACTCCCAGTCAGCAAAGGATATTGCTTTATTTCTCCTTTCCCCTGACTTTTCTTGCTCCCTGTGAGTACTCATGCTTGGTTTTATTTTCTCATTACTAAGAGATGAAGCTTTTTCCCTGTTTCTTCTCAGTTTTAAGATTTCTATATTTTAAGGAAGCTGCAAACTTTAAACAGCTGGACCCAAGAGGACACAAACCCTAGTCAGTGAAAGACCACTTTGGATGCATTTACAACGTGACAACTGAGTCGTTCACTTGTTTGCAGAACACCAAAGCAACCCCCTAGCTGGGAGCTGGACAACATTTCCAGGGTGAGAGAGCTCCCCACCAGATTCTCTGCTGGCCCCAGCAAAGCACTGCCAGGGTGCAAAGCACAAGGACTTCCCACCACGAAACAGATAAACCCACAGATGGATAAATGTGAAGAGCTTACAGAGTCAATGGTTCACGTGTCACATTCAGCCTCCTGTTATTCCAGTGTCAGGAAAGCCTCTGCTCTGCTGGGCAGCTGAGAGGGTTGGGTTGGGAAACAACAAAACAAACACAAAGCTATTTTGGAGAAAAAGGAACCTGTCAGTTACACTGCCAACATGTCTGATTAAACGATTTACCCAAAACGACTGAAAATTCCACCTCTGTGCAACCTAGGAGCAAGCTCTCAGGAGTGCTGCCCGCAGCCTGTGGCCACACCAGCAGGGAGCAACTCGGCAGCACTCATCTCTCACACAGAAATAAATCTCATCAGCCCCAGTAATTTCCTTAGGATAGATTGCAGAAGAAGCCTGGAGCAAAATTAACTGGATATTCTGTCAAAGCCATTAGGCCAGCACCAAACTCAAAGAAAATTATGTTCACTGATGTCTTCATATTTACTTTAAAATGCAGTCATTTTGACAGGCTCATGAGTTAGAAGATCTCATTTTATCAAAGTCTTCAGGGACAAGAGGAGCAGAATTACAACACACTGCTGTCTCAGTCAGCAGAAAGATCACAAAATTACTTTACAACTGACTTTCAAAACTATAAATTCAGTTATTTTGAGTAATTTCAGACTTTAAAAATGATACATGGTGCTTCAGTTTGACCAAAAAAGCAACAACTTTGGTAAGTATGATGGGGACACAATTTTCCTTACTCACAAAATAAAATTTCTGCACACAACCACCTTTATGTTTTTCAATTCAAGAGCAACTTGAGGAGCAGAGAGTACCAACCAGACCTCATTTGTAGTCAAGCCACCAGCATTGCCCAACTCAGCATCTTCAGAGGGAAGCAAATTCAAGGAAACTGAGAAGCAATAAAGAAATAATCTTTTCTTTATGCTGCAAGCAAGCACTGTGTCCTCACCCCCTCCAGCATGGTGCTCCTGGGACAGCACTTGGGGTGCTGCCTATGATCAGCACCCTGGGACATTAACACTACCAGAAAGCAGAAACCAAAGGAAAGGAAGAACTGGTTTAACTTTAATCTGAGCAAAACCAGATTTTGACTGTCAGTAAAGAAACAGGAGTGAAGAACAGCACCAGGTGCATCACCTTGTAGTGTGGGATAACTAAAAGCCACTCCTGTGCTCCAGAAAAGAGCTTCATCTGCCCAAAGGCTGCACAGGCTCCTGCTGGACCTGCTGAACAAAAACCTTCTCCAGATTCACTGGGTACCAGCCTAGGTCTCCTGCACCTCCCAGCCCATGCTTTCCATACAGAATGAGTAAGACACCTGAATTTCCAAGCCTTTCAATCCTCTGGGTGTTATTAATTGCTCCTTGGCAGCAGTCCCTTTTGGGGATGACACAGTAAAAAGATAAAATCAGGAAAGGCCAACATGGATACCTGTCAAGGGTGTGATTTCCAGAGCTGCCCTGTGAAAGCACCTTGCCAGTGATGCCAGGGAGGAGCTTTGGAAAGGTTCATCTTCCCTGGGGAGCCAGTGCTCCTGGAAAAGGTGCGTGCCTGATGCAGAGGATGGGAAGTACCCACTTTACTGCCTAACACATAAAGAGAGGCTTACCAAAGCTTCCAAGCAGAACTGGCTTGTAAATAATCTCTACTCCACAAACCCAGTATGGTACAATTTAAAAAGAACCTGGTGTGTGTGACACCAATTCCCTGGCTGCAGTCACCACACTCCCCAGTCCTGAAACCCCCGTGGAGCTCCACGTTCTGCTGTTTCTATCTGGGTGCTGTGCTAGGGGCCCACAGAACCTGGGCTTCCCTCTGCTGAGACCTCCCACACAGACTTCTCTCCTGCAGAAAAAGTCACTGTGAGCACAGCTGTGTGAACCTGGCCTCGCTGCCAAGGAGAGGTGCTTTGTCTGGGTTGGGCTTTTTTTTTCCTTTTATTAATTTCTGCCTATTTCCACTTTCAATATTGAAAACCTGATGTCCTTAAAATTAAAAAAAAAAAAAAAAAAGAAAAAATAATGAGAAGTAGGAGCTCATGTCATCCTTCATTTAAACGGATTTATTTCTTAGCTCCTGCCTCCATTGCATTTTTATGTCATTTTCTACTTTTTGCTTATTTCTTTGCTGGAATTTTTAAATTAATCCTTTTCTTCATACAGTCTCAAATTAAAAAAAAACCAAAAAAACAAACCAAACCCAGCCACTCTGCTTGCTAGCATCAGACAAGAACAACCCAACTGATGTACCCAGAATAACACTGCCTGCCTGGTGGTTGCAGTCACCACATCCAGCCCCTGAGCAGTACCACAACATTTTCCCTTCCTCAAGCCATTTCCAGGGCAATAAATGCTCTGGCACTGGAAGCTGAGGATTTATCCCAGGAGAGCAGGGACAGGTCTGTAGAGGGGCTCACCCTGCAGGCACCCAGAGCCACCATCCCCCAAGGCCAAGCAGAGATGATGGGGAGCAGGAGCCAAGCACCCCGGGGCTGCTCAGGGCACAGAGATGCTGCTGCTTTATATCTGAGGTGAGAAGGAGTTATTCCTGCAAGCCCAAGCAAGCTCAGGAATTTAAATCCCTTCCTGGGAAGCCACAGCACTGTCCTGCTGTCAAGGACAGCCTGAATTCAGCAGGGACTAAATAATTAGGTAAAACACATCTTGTAAAATTATCAAAGGACACCTGATATCTGAAGGCTGCACAGTATTGAAATAACTGCAGTATCTGCACAACCTGTCAGAAGCAATAGAAAGAAATTAATGTTGCTGTTCCTAATGCTGAAGTTGTCTTTAAACCTATTAATATCATTGTAGCCTTGGACCCAGGGAGGAGAAAGGTGCTGTGTGACATCTGCGCTCATTACAAGGAAGAGGAATCTGGTCAAGCTGGTAGATACTGCATTTCAGGCAGGCAGAGGGATCTGAAAAAGCTATTATTTCAGGGGAAAAGGGGGAAGAGGACTGGGCTGCACCCCAAAACTAAAAGAAAATGAGAAAAAACCAAGCCTCTCACATCTGGATTTCCCGTTTGAGTAAAACTAAATACTGTTCCCCCCTGCACAAAAAAAAAGTTGTAATATCTATGGTTTAGAAAACAGACTTTTTTAAAGAAAAAAAATTAACATGGTTCACTATAAAGACATAAAGTGGCAAAAATAAACTCGAAAAAGGAAGCTTGTGGTCAGAACAGAGAACACTTGACTTTGTTGTAATTAAGATCAACTTTAATGGTTAAATGTTGATTTTGGCATCCTGTCTCTTTCCCAGAAGCAGCCACTTAAACTTTCTGAGTAACATCAGTGTTTCAAATTGCCCTGAAAGTGAGATCATCAGCTCTTAAGCTATCCCTCCAGGACCTGTGAAGCAAACAGGCAAATCTGGGGTGATTACAGGGAATACCCCATGCAGTGCAGGGACAGACACGTGCAAGCTTTATTCACACCGATTGTGCAAACGTCTCTTACCTATGGGTGCACATCACCAAGCACGTGAAGAGGAACTGGGTGACTCCAGGCTGCTGAAGTGGGCAGTGGAGCACAGGGTAAACATCCATCTCCCCAGCCTGACAGGCCTGGGATGACCCAACTGCATCTCCCCAGGATGGGTTGGGGTGCACGTGTGGCCTGCAAGCTCGGGCCAGAGAAGCCCATGCCCACACTCCTGTAGTTACCACTCCTGATGGCAGCTGCTGCCACTGCCAGGCTCTGCCTTGCAGGAATCTATTTACCATCTGATGCTGCAAAGATCCCCTAGCATGTAATTAAATCCAGGGAGGCCTTGCAGGAGGATAAAACTGATGCAGTGCTATGTGAGGTCCAGCATATATATACCCACCAATGGTATGGCCCATATGTGTGTGTATAAATATATATATGTGCAAAACTTCATTCCATCACACACCCGTGTCTTCTGGCCATAAAGCAGAGGAGCTCGGAGTGCTGCACACACAGGAATGCTGCTGATGTGACATTCTGCATGTTTATTCTCAATGGATATTTGTGATTAACTCTGTGGGACGGTTCTTTTGTAGTGCTGCTGAGACAATATTATCAAATGGAAATAACTCCCCCTCTCGCAGGTGGTCTGCAGATTCTGTGCTCTGGTAAAAGCTTAGTTACAAATTAACTTGGGAAACAGGGTAGAAAAGACGAGTCTTAGTAATTTAATTAAAGCTCTGATACAGCACAGTCCTCCTCCTGAAGTTTTCCTCTCTCCTAAGGGCCTTACTGCCACTGAAGGACAAGAATGGCCAGAGACTGGGGAATAACTCAAAAATCCCACTGATTTCTGTGAGGTCAGTAAGTCAGAGTAACTCAGTAACAGCCTGGGCAGCAAAACATTTGATTCCTGCCAATTGCAAACATGATCCTGGACACAAACAAATACCTCTGTGCATCATTTTTTCCTAAGAATTCTCAAAAAATGAGTTTTTACTGACAAAAATTATTGGTCAAAATGTCACTTACAGAAATTCAGATTGATTATGCCGCAAAGAATAAAATCACCACCCTTCTTACCACTCAATGAGACTAGTGAAGTTGACTCACCAGTGTTTATTTAAAGTTGAGCACTAGCTTCTGATTAAAAATAGAATGAAACAAAGTCAGCTGAAATGTCAGCCATCACCCCACCCCTCATCTACAGCATCGTGGATTAGAATTTGAAAAGGAGATACAAAGATGTGTCTGTCTGCACACAGCCTGGATGTGGAATGCACTCAGATACCAAATCAGTACTCCCAGCCTATGCTCTAAATTTCATTTTTTTTTTTTCCTCCACAAATAAATAAAAAAGTGACAGGACCAACTGTGCAATGAAGTGACCACTCCAGCAAAGAAGTGACCCACGGCCACCCAGATAAATAAACCTACACACACGGCTCTGCCTCCCTCCCAAAAACATTTGTGTTCATCTTTCACTGACCCAAAGAGAATAAATTCAGACTCCCACCTCTTACTGATGGCAAATCACTGCAGGGCCAGCAGTGGCATTTCTCATCTCTGTGCCATGGTCCCAAGCACCCCATCCTGCCCAGCACAGCAGCCTTCCTCTTCATCCCTAAAGCTCAGCCAAGACACAGCCATTTTGCTTCCAAGGTAACTCTGTCTGCTCAGCCCTGAATGCAGCAAAAACCAAAACACAGACCTTTAAATAGCAACCCCTCCTCTGCAGTTCACTGGATTTGTTAACTGAAAGAGGACTAAGTGATAATAAAGGGGATAAATAACCAAGGTAAGCCCTATGAGCTTTTTGTGCATTGCAGTTGATATAAAGCCAGTCCTGACTTCTCACCACCCTGATGGTGTCTCAGGTGCTCAGTGCCTGAAGGTCACAAATCAGCCCCCAGGAGACCAGGCAAAGGATCCAGAGAATAACAGATGATTAAAGACAATAACTCTGGGAGTCTTCCCACTTATTTTTGGGTGCCATCATATTTTTAAGATCCATAATTAAAAGTTTTCCAGGCAGGAAGGAGGTGAAGCAGCCAACATGCTGAGATTCCCCAAGAGCCACATGGATCTAAGGAATGGGGCCTGACAAAAAAGAGCACACACTAAAAAAGCACACAATAAAAATGACAATTAAACAAGGGGATCTTAACTAGCACAACAGCAAATGCAAAATCTTTCTTTACAGTGGGTCTGTACAGAACTGGTATTAATGGGGTCCTGATTCAGGTTCAGATTCTTGGAATTACCACACTACAAATAAATAATAAAAACCAGCATGAGAGCAAGAAGAATTTATGGCCTGTCACTGCATAGAAGGAGGCAAAATAATAATAATTTTCTAAAAAATATGTAATGAATACTGCTTGCAACACTTTAAGGATAAAAGCACTACTGACAAAGCTGGCTCTCAGAAAAAGATGGGAAGTTTGTCCTTGGATTTGTGTCATTCTTGGTCACACCAAGATACTTGAGAGGGCTGGGTAGGGTAAGTAAATTCCAAATAAGCCAGAGAGCAATAACACTGCCATTATCAGAGCTGGGAGGCCAGATCTCCTCTACGTTGCACCAGTCAGAGGCAGATGCCAGCTGCTCAGAAAGGCAGAGCCCCAATGCCCCTGGCTCTTAGCAAAGCAACCCTGCATCAGAGCCCAGTGTCACCAAACTGGGACACCTCCTGTGAAACTGATGCTTTGGGTCCATTGTTTTTAGCTAATTATACAGTTATCAAACATATCACTAACACTCCAACACTGAGCAGGCCCCTCCTTCAAATCAAAAAAAAAAAAAAAAAAAAAAAAAGAGTGGCAGTGTATGAGCAAACAGAGATGGATTCAATAAAGTAAAAAAAAAAAAAAATGTGACTGTCAGGACAGGAAGCCCCAAAAATGCACCAAAAGCCACCAGCAGGACAGAGCAAGGAGGTGTAGAAGAGCACCATCCAGGTAGGTTGAAGAACACTGAGAAACACAAGCTGGGTACAAAACTCCTGGGGCCACCTCCCCACCACTCTCCAGCCACTGAGAGCTGGGAACACCTAAAAATTAAACCATAACCTCTTCATCATATATCCCGAGGCAGGAGCTGATATTTCCAAGCACCCAGTGAGCTGTCAGCTGCCAGAGGGAACTGTTATAATAGAGTGCCTATGAGCAGCTAAGTTCCATCATAAGCTAGTAATAATATCCTATGATGGAGCCTTTTAATTTATTTTTAGTGCTGTAACACCCCACAGCAGCAGAATACATTTCCAAATGGGTCTGCTGGCTCAGAACCCATCACTTCTCTTTTCTAGAAGGACAGGCTGCTGGCTTAAGGGTAAGGAGAAGCACTGAATATTTACAGCAAGGCAATTGCTGGGGATAACCTGAGCCTCTGATCACTCTGACAGTGGATCCACCCTTTGTCATCACAACATGAAGTTTGATCACTCTTCTCTTGCAAAGAAATAGTGCAGTTTAGATGCCCTGTGTGAAGCCAGATCTGAAAGGAGGTTGCTCTCTCATTTTCAGACTTCCCCTGCAATGGGTTATTTCATCTTCTACCAGGCAAAGCAAACCCTCACAAACAAACTGCTGGGATTAAGCTGTAACTTGCAATGTCCTCTTCTCCCTGCTGCTTGAGTCCAGAGACCAGGGTAGCCTGGAGTTCACACTGCATGGAAGTTGCACCAACCAAAATGACAGAAAAACATTTAAGTGCTAAGCACCCAGGTGTTCTTCTCAAAGCTCTGTCACATGAGCACACGTGCACTGCTGCCCTCTGAAACTGCAGCTTTGAGTGACAACAAAAACAAGTGGGCAAAAGGCAGAGACCATCCCACGACCCAAAGGTGAAAGCCTTGGCTATTCATAGCCCCTGGGAAGAAGGACACAACTCAACTTTACCACATTTCTCTTCAAAAAGGTGTGTTTCAAGTCTCCCACTCCAAACACGCAGGTCCCAGGCATGCAAAACTCAGGGTGCTTCTTCCACAGCCTTGTCCCCAGAGGTCATTTCCCTTCACCTCCTTCCCATGTGTGCTTTTCTAAGCAGCTGCCAGCACCCTAGAAGCACTAACACAGAGCTTTTTATCACCTAACTGTTGTGATATCCAAGCAACCTTTCTATTAGCTTTAGAACAGCCAGACTCACACATTCTTCCCCACACATTTTGTCAACAGGAAGGCAAAAACCCCAAGCATGGTTGCAGAAGAGTTCTGCTCATCTTTGGAGCCCCACAGCACATCACAGCAGCTCCTCCATCTACGCTCTCATCTTGCTCACCTAAAGCTCAGATTTCTTTTTTTCTTTTTCTTTACTCCTCTACTTGACAGCCACAATTTCTGCAGCCATTGATCTCTGGGTCAGAGACAAGGACATCACAACACTCAAAGAGAAAACCAGAGCTGGAGAAAGGTCACAGTCTTATATGTCAAGAAACTTGTTTGGTCCGGTTAGATCTCAGACTGCAGGAGGCGATTTTTACCTCTCCAGACAACCATTTAACTTAAAATAAAATAAAATGTAGCAGGTTTCATCCAAAACTGCAAACTATCAGAGATCCCCTTCATACAGTCTGTGCAAGTAAAGGCTTCGCACAGCACATGGGAACCTGAATTTCTTTAAAGTAACCACATCACTGGCAATATCCTTAAAATGGTGCCTTGCATCCCACACTGGTACTGAAGGTATAGGCCATCTATTTACAAGAAGAAGTCTTTCTGAAACATAATATTTTTATCATATTTATCTGTGTAGTTTCTAGCCAGTTCAATAAAGTAAGAAAGATCTCTGGTGGAAACACACATTCTGCTTTCAAATCTAACCAGATTTAGTCCTAGCGTGCTTGAAATGGGATGAAAAAGACAAAGCTGCCATTCATAAAAACACTAAACCAGTTGGACAGGGGTTGCTGGGAACCCAGTGGGATTTTATCCTCCTACCTACTTTGCCAGACCAGTTCTGTAGGCTCTGGGTAGATGCTAACAACCATATGTTTTGTGCCAACTCTGCTCTAAAACCTGCAGGATTATCACAGGTTATTCAGGTATAATGCCTGAATGTGCTGGGAATCCAGGAGCCACCAGGCTGCATCTCCACCCACATCCTCCATGGGCACACATCTTCTGCCAAGGAGTCAAAGCTGAGGCAAGGATCCTCCCAGTGACTGCTTGGTTCCCATCACCACCACCTGGGCAAAGGAGGTCAAATACTTCATAGAATCACACAACTCTGCTGGTTAAAAGGCACCTTAAAGATCACCTCCTTCCAACCCCCCTGCACGGGCAGGGACACCTCGCTCCAAACCCCATCCAGCCTGGCACTGGGCACTTGCAGAACTGAAGCAAACTTATAATGGGCCAGCAGAGATGGAGAGGATAGGAAAGCTGCTCCAAATGGCAAGTGCTCTAAGGGAAAATACAGAAATACTGAATGTGCTTTAATGGCACAAGGAAGCGTCTCAAGAGGACTGGCACAGGAAAGCTGCCAAGCTTCTCTGTCGAGAGATTTCATCTTATTCCTTAAAAGGTTTTATTTTAAGACAATTTCAGTGACCTTATTTAACAGAGATTATGTTATGTTTCAATTAATTTTTACAGCATTATAATTAATATTTTGGTGTCTGCTAAAAAGCGTGCCGAGCTGTGTAAAACACCCTCGTGCATGGCAAGATGACAAGTCTGTTACTGAGGTGGAAGGGAGGAGATAAGAGCCCTGCAGCCTTCCTGGCAGGGCAGGGCAGGGCAATCCCTTCAGGTGACTGCTCCTCCCAGGGGCAAACACACCAAGGCAGGAATGTTTCTCCTCCAGTATCTGATCCACCATCATTGGGATGGGGATATTTCCTCAGGTTAATGAATCTGCACATGCACCCACAACAGAAGCAGAGCTGCTTCACACCACCTGTTCAAATAACTGAGCCTCAGGAGGTGAGAACAGCCAAACCACTGCACTTATACACTGCAGCTTTTTCCCCCCCTCAGAGACCTGAACCTTAGCTCAGCTTGTCTAACACACCAGTTCCTCTGCACACTGATCACTGCTCAAGCAAACCACTCTCATAACCCTGTAACAAGCTGCTTTTTGCAGGGCTCCTTTCTGCTTTTTCACCCCTTGGCTTGCAGAGGGCCAGGAGACACTGCACAATCCCACCCCTCCCACAGCACAGGGCCTGAGGGCTCTGCTCCCAGCACATCCCAGCTCCCAGCACATCCCAGCTCCCAGCACATCCCAGCTCCCAGCACATCCCAGCTCCCAGCACATCCCAGCTCCCAGCACATCCCAGCTCCCAGCACATCCCAGCTCCCAGCACATCCCAGCTCCCAGCACATCCCAGCTCCCAGCACATCCCAGCTCCCAGCACATCCCAGCTCCCAGCACATCCCAGCTCCCAGCACATCCCAGCTCCCAGCACATCCCAGCTCCCAGCACATCCCAGCTCCCAGCACATCCCAGCTCCCAGCACATCCCAGCTCCCAGCACATCCCAGCTCCCAGCACATCCCAGCTCCAAACACATCCCAGCTCCAAACACATCCCAGCTCCAAACACATCCCAGCTCCAAACACATCCCAGCTCCAAACACATCCCAGCTCCAAACACATCCCAGCTCCCAGCACATCCCAGCTCTCAGCCAAGACAGAGGCAGCAGCTTCACCACACTCACTCCCTGAGGCCAAAGATGGTTTCTATACAGCCACCTTAACAAACAAGACCAAAATGATGGGACACAGAAATAACCCATAAAGCTCCTGGGTGTGCTGTTACTTGTGCAGCACTGCTTCTCCTCAGTGCAACCTCCAGCACTCAGTTTTGATTTCTGTTGCTTTCATTTCAATGAGCCCCAGCTTTTGAAAGCTTTTGCAGAGCAGGATCACGGCATGAGTGTGTGAAGAGGCTGACAAGGATGCTGCTAGACAGGCATTTGTGTCTCAAATTTTCTGGTTGTCAGGGCTCACTAGCTGTAAGCACATCAGCTGCACTTTTTAAAATTTCAAACAAACAAAAAATCCTCACTTCTCACATTGTTCAGAATTCTTATGTTGTGCTCCACAAAATTCATCAGCTTTTCAACATTTGAGCACAGACATTAGCATGTGCTTTAATCACTAAACTTTTGCAAGAGAGGATGGTGGGTGCTGCACAGCTAAGTACCACTGAAAGATGCTGCAAATGTTCTTCCTGAGTTTAAAACAAATTCTCAAGGAGTAAGGGGAGGTCATGCAGTGGAGAAGAGGAAGAGAAACCCTTTTTTAAAAGAACAAAACTTGTGTTTGAGAACTGCTAACTTCCACAATCAATGAGACAAGAGGCAGCAGCTTCTGAAGGGGTTGCTGACTGCAGTGTTGTATTGGGGGGACCCAAGGCCAGTCTGAGGAGCCCCAAACAGCCACTCAGGACTGGTGCTGGTACCACTCTCTCCAAGGCATTTGCTTGTGATGCATCTTTGCAGGCCCCATGCAGAGCTGTACATTGCAGTAAGACTCTGCTCAATGCACTTTGCAATGTTTTTTCTATCACATTTAAGTACAAACACATGCAATTCACCTTAAGGGGGACAATAAAAATCCCCCAACACTTTTTTGCACTGTTCCTTAAGAGTAAAAAAATATAATAACCTCTGATAGTATGTATGAAAATGGAAATGGTCTTCCCAACCAGTCTTATCAAGGGTCCCATTAACAATAATCTCAAGATTACATTAACTGCAACTTATTTACATGAGTAAACCATCTCCATTCTGAGCTTGAACCAAGTGCAGGTTCCAGGACAACCTTTGGATCTGTTTGAGTTCACCTTCCAGAAGCCATGCACAGCATTATCTGAGCTATGCAGAGCAGATGAGGGAGGGTATCAGCCACAGGCAGGGTACCATCAACCCAGAGTATTTATGCAATGACAGATGAAAGAAAATGAGGTGTGACCTGATGAACAAGGCCTTGCCACGAGCAGGTGCAGACACTCATTTCTTGTTTGTTTTTTTTCAGGGTACCTCCCTTACAGCTGGAACAGGATAATAAATGGAAGAATTCAGAACATTTCAAGGAGGTGATTAATGGTCACCTTGAACTCCAGCTTTTTTTTATTCCTCACTCTGAAATTAGGCATGTTACTGAAAAGCCAAAAGCAAACCAACAAAAAAGCCCATCCACAACAAACACATGAAAAAAACCCCAACAAAACAAAAAAACACAAACTTGGTTTGCAGCTGTACTGAATGGGCACAAAAAGCACACTAGATCCTCTTTTTTTTTTTGACAGGTCAGAGCAGATTACTTGCTAATTACACCGGGGAAAACTCAAAGTGATTACAGCAGACTCTTTCCTCTGGTTCAGAAGAGGTCTGAGCCACACACTTACATGACAAATAATCACACCTACATCTAGTGGTGGCTGCTTCAATAAAATAAAAAAAAAAATATAAAAAGGTCCCTCACATTTGGACATGTGTCATTGAATAATCTTTTTCCTTTTAAATGTGCTACATTGTAGCTGAACACTGTATCTGATCTTTCAGGCTGGTAAAAAGTTCTTTCCTGCTGCTGACTGAAGGAAATCACATTACCGGCACTGAGACCCATCAGAAATATTTTGAACTGAATATGTGAAATGTTTTTAACTGAGTTCAGATCAATAACTCCACTGCTGTGGTTAGTTTTATTGAATTGTGCATCAGAATAATATCATTTCAATTACATTATAATGACAGGACTGCCCTCCACTCTGAGCTGGATTGATACACCTGGGAGGTGAGATGTACTGCTTCTCCATCTGACAAACCAGACACCAGCACTTTTAATGCTGCTTTATTGATGGCCACTGATGGTTTACACTGCTACCTATGTACCATGCTCTGCCCTCAAAAGGTCAGCACCTGGGAAAGCCTTCACCTCTGGCAGTGTTTCTTTTTCCTTTTGGAAACAAGGCAGTGGAGGGAAGCTCAAAAGCAATCACAAAAAGCCACCCAAACCAGCAAACTTTACATACCTAGGATTACTCCTGGCTGTTTGCACAGACACAAGCAGGGATGTGGATGCTAGAAGGTTGGGTTGGGGGGTGGTTATGCCTACAAACATTATTTA
Organism: Heliangelus exortis; assembly: GCF_036169615.1. Taxonomy (NCBI): domain Eukaryota; kingdom Metazoa; phylum Chordata; class Aves; order Apodiformes; family Trochilidae; genus Heliangelus; species Heliangelus exortis. The sequence continues at coordinate 1,117,683 of NC_092425.1, forward strand.
TACATGCAAGAAAATAACAATCTTTATTGCTTCTCCCTGGTGGCAATGCAAGAGGCAGCAACCTGTCATCTACTATAAGCATGGGAATTTCTTTTACCTGTAAACATTCAGCATTAAAGTGGGAGGGGAAAAAATGCTTTGCATTTGATGCTCATTTCTGTGTTTCCTCCCCAGTTTTTTTAAGCATTATTTCCTAGCTTCACATACATAAGTCTTCTTTCTTGTCCTGCTTTTCTCTAATAGACTTCCAAACCACAAAGAAGTGGCAACCAGAAACAATGTGTCACTCTAGCACAGCACTTGTCAGTGATGATTTTCAGAGCACCTGACAAAGGTAGTCACAATCATCAACCCCAATTCAAAGGGGTTTAGATGCAGTCAGGAAACCAAAACAGAAAGGAAGGATACAAGCCAGGAATAGGATCCTGCTTTTCTATCCAGCCCTGGGAACAGCATTAACTCATTTTGTATTACAACATTATGGCCATTACTGTAAATGTGCTGTGTAGAAGGCTCCTTTTTTCTGCAAGCCCCAGAACTGCAACCTCTAGACCTCCATTCCTAAACTGCCTATCATCAAGTAGCTGTTTCATTACTTCCTGTGCCTGGGTCCCTTTGGATACCCCTGACCTAGGAGAAATTCACTCCCTCTTGCTTCCTCCCTTGCTCACACAAAACCTCACTTCTGCAAATGGGAGCATTCAGTCAATGTACATTTCTTCTTTAAATTCACCTCAAGTGGGACCCTAAGAGCCCCAAAACTCACCTGCTTCAGTCAAGTCTCCTCTGCTCCCAAAGCACTGTTCCCAGAGACAGTGTCCACACACACTGCTGCTGTGAACTCAGCCAAAAAACTCTTGCCACTTTGCAGCCTTCTATTTAAGAGCAGCAGAGTATTACAAATAGAGATGTGAAATCCTGTCAGGCCACCAAAACTGAGGATTCAGCTGGCAGAACACCTAATTTTCCCATCAGCAATTGATCTGCTAGGCTTCGTGCCTTGATCATGATACTTGTGGGTTTCACTTTTCCAGAAAAAACACTACAAGTATGCAGCCAAGTGCCAAGTTACACCACTACCTATAATTTGCCTCTCCTTGCTGCCAAGCTGAGCCCGGGTCTTTCTCTATGCCTTCAAATGCTAATTACAGCTCAACACACATGCTAATCCTGACATCTGCTAATTAAAAGATCGCATTTTCTGCAGAGTCAGCAGTGCTATTAAAAGGAAACCATTAATCAGTTTAAAATAAATTAAAAGAAAAAGAAAAAATCAAAGTCAACAAAGCAGGAATTCTAGTCCTAGGCTGAACTAATACTGAAGTGCAAAATGGCAGTACTGGAGAGCAAGTGTCAGTACCTCCTTTGAGAAAATCTGATACTCAGTAAAAACGTGATTTTTCAGCACTGTGATTTCTCATTTCTCAGTAATTGTCCCCTTTCTCTCTCTCATTCTTTCTTAAATCCCTGCTTCTCTATAATCACAGCACCTCTGAAACTGACGACCAGCCCTAGCCAACACCTCAAGCTATAACCAAATCCAGACACATACATTTAAATAGCAAAGATGTCCCACTTCAGTTTAACAGGACCCATCACTCAAGCTCCCCAGCTCCCCCATTCCTACCCCAAATCCTGTAGCTTTACATTCTGTCCTGGTCCTTTTTTTCCTTTAAGGGATTACCAGCTGCCTAGCACTTCCATTCATGGATTCTGGAAGAGCCCCCCTGTAGAACAGCTTCAGTGTCTCCATGGAAGGAGCTGCCAGCTCCCAGACTCTGCTTGCTGGGTGCTCCCTCACTGAGTTTCTGCAGTGCTTGGGAACCGTGGCACAAGTGCCCACAGATGCAGTGCTTCTGACCTGACAAGGATGTCCTTGAGTTTGGGAGTCTGCTCCACCTCTTCCAGCAAAGGTGAGTGCTGCCCACGTAGGTATTTCTGTTCTTCCAGCACCTTTGTCTTTCTCCTTGGATGTTTTTGGCCACCAAATGCCTTGGGTTAGGCACTCAGCAGTTCTTATTATGTTAGCTGCTCCATTCTGCAGAAATATATTTGCATTTCTGGGTGAAGGAAAAGATGGAGGTCTTGAAGAAGTTCTGTCTTCATTTACCTCCACTCCACAGACATTGAGAAGGTGGGTCAGTAGCTCCTGAAAGTCCTCACAAGTTCCAGAAAGACAAATCCAGACAGTGTGATGAGAAAGATGATGTCCCACCACAAAACATTCAGAAAGTCAGCATGTGCTGCACGAGGGTTTTTTACCTGGCCTTTATCAGAGACAGGACTCCAGTGGCCAAGGAAATGAGAATAAACTGGTAGTAACTGCAGATTCTGAGCAGATGAATATAAGGTGCAAACCCCAATGGAATCCCAAAAGCAACAGCTCCTAAGAAGCCACTTTTTAATGTTTACTATGTAAACATGAGCCACAAGAAGTTGCCTCAAAAACAAATTAGCTTGTCTTAGTGGGGCAGTACTCCTACAACCTCCCAAAAGAAAGAAACAATCCCAGCAAAATAGAAAAGGCCCACGAGCGACAGCAGCTTCCAAGCCAGCACTGAGCCAGCAGCAAAATAAAGCTCTTTAGCACTAGCATGCTGCTGTTTAAAATTTATTTAAAATAGCCTGCACCTATTGATTTTCTGTAGTATTAAGGGAAAGAAAAAAAGAGCCCTTTCAATTTGCTATGCCAGCTAATATTTGTATTTATAAGGAAACCACAAATCAAGTTTAACCGCTTTTTTAGCAATGCTAATATGAAAATGCTCTTTTGATGTAAGGTGCCAAAGGTTTCTTTCCTTCAGCTTCTCAGTTACATGTTACTTGGCACTTCAAAATTTCCTCTCTCGGGAAGTTTTACACTGTAATAGATCTGTGGCTAATAATACGTTGTAGCCAGTTATACATTACTGATGTTAACAAAAGGCCTAACAAAGTTACCAGTATCACTCTGCACCGCAGAAGCTCTATTGCCAAGTCTGACTTAAATAGAATAGGCAATTCAATCCAGAAAAAAAAAAAAAAAAAATCTTAAACTATTAACAAAACTAAGCTATTCATGTATGCAAATTAAATTATAGATGTGTATTTCAGTGGTCTAAAAGTCTATGTGCTTACTGCACTCACCAATCTGTGTTGTGATAAGATGAGAAGGAAATGGTGACAATTCAGATTTGTTATCACTTGGGACTGCAAAGAATGCATATGATTTGTTAGCAAAGAGGTTATCAGCTTTCACTGATTTTGAAGCAAATCATTTGAGACCTCTCCTCCTCTGGTAATCATACTGAGCAAGAGGTTGAAAACCGACAGGTACCACAGGGCACACCAACCTGTACAAACTCTTAAATAAGGTTTTTTACTGCAAAAACACTTTTAAAGGTGGAAAAGGAATATGTGATAAAATATTAATCTCATTGATCGTTCTCTGAAAAAACCCAAAACTGTTACAACCCAATTGCAGAGTATATGACATATCATGGCTACCAAACATCTCCTAAAAATTAGTATGCTGGAGCTTTTTAGTAAAGAAGGCCAAAAAAACCATCCCAAACAACTCAGTGTCAAGCTTCTTGACTTCTGAAATCTAACCAAGTATTTCCTGTGATTAGGACAGGACAAGAACAAGACATGAAAATTTAGGCAGTCAATAGCCCCTAATTTCTCCCCTCCCACCCCCCAGCAGAGGGAATTACTCTATTATACTGAAAAACACCATACTAATGCTGCCTCACTGAAAGCACCCAATCAACTCAGGGCAGGCAATGACACACAAGGCATCACTTTCCAGTCTGAAGTAGAATTTACTAACTTATTGCCTACCTTTTTTTTTTTTTTTTTCCTTTTTCCTTTTCTACTTCCCCCCAGCCTCCACAATTCTCTATGAAAAAAAAAAAAAAAATTAAACAGCAAAGGAGAAGTGTCAATGCAGCTGTTCCTAATGTCACAGCACTGCTTGCATCTAACACAGAAATGGTGCCCATGGAGTCAGAACTCACCAACCTCCCCAGCAACTGGTGCCAGCATGCTGAGCTCTCAGCATTTGAGGTACAAGTCTGCCTCAGAATTAAACCCAGCAAAGTCTGCTCTCAACTGCAAGGCAGAATTTAAGCCCCATTAGCACATCTGCCTAAATGCTTTGTTGAATAAAGACTCTGCACATTCACATCTCTTCTTGCTATCATTTCTCTCTGGGCAATCACTAAATCACATAGGATCTAATGACCTAATTAAAACATTTCTAAATGCTTACAGCATTTGTGATGTCAGCTTTCAATACAACTAATGGCAAATGAAGGTTAATAACTCTTAATTATCCCCCTTTTTAGATTTTGTTTTTCAACTACGGATTGAAAATATGAAAAAAAAAAAATCTCTGCAAGTAAAGAGCAAGCACATATGCCATTCCTGAACACTATAAAATACTATCACAAGTAAAACATAAGCTATAAAGGCCAAGTATTAAAAATATTCAAGGTATTCTAGCAGTTCAAATCTTAGACACTGCACATACTTAGAATTTCAACTTTTAAGAGAAGAGCCACCAGTAGAAAAAGCTATCAAAATACTGCCTTACCAATCCATAGAAATGAGATGTCTTGCTAAGGTATTTATTGAAGTACATCCTCTAGTTTGTCATTGCTTTATAAACCAGCTGCTTTTTTGCTATGACTGCCCTCTCTCCTATGGATGCCTCACTTGTATTTTTACATACTTTCTACACCAAGCAAACAAAAAGGTCTGGTGATAATGCAATGCCTCCAGACTCTTTTGGCTCCATCAACTCTCTTTACTTTGCTTGGTCAGTATAGTTAGGGCATAATGATGACCTGAAATTAAGTATTTGATGCACTGATAGATCCCCAGCAACTGAAGCAAATCAACAGGAATACTCTGTGACCAGACACAAACAAATCGTTAAAAATGCTCTAAATCTGTGAGAGATCATTGCAATGAAGCACTCACACAGTTCCATAAACCTCTGGCAGTCATAAACAAACTTAGTAATTCTGCTTCGAGACATTGATTATGAAGTCTAAGTGTTCCAAGTTAACACTGAAATAACATTCTTAATCCCATGAATCAGAACTGGTCATCTCCAGAAAAGGAGACTAAAATTTCCAAGAAATATTTTTTATTTATTTTTAGGCAGTGACTCATAAACATCTTTTATCAGATTTAACCCCATGTGGCTTCCCTTCAATTTTTTAATTTGATTTGACAATTACGACTGTAAAGCCCAAATTGAATTCATAAGGCACAATGAAGTAAACACTCAGTGGTATCTGCTTTGTTTCCATTGTTCATGTAAAGCTTATTCAGAAGTTGTTTTAAAATGCTCCTTCATCACTAGCTGACATTCTGTATTTAAATACTTCCAACAGCTCACCTTTTATTTTGAGAAAGTAACATATGCCATTGAAGAACAAAGACATTTTTCCCCAAGTCCTTAATAAGGGCAAAAAATCATCCAAAACATGACATCACAGAAATTATACCAGCTCTTAACAAAAAAAAAAACAAAAAACCCAAACATCACATCAGAGCCAACAATGTGTTGCTACTATAGTACAGCCCTAAAAATCCCCACACCTCCATCCAATCCCAAATGAAGGGCTGTTCAAGGATTCAGTTGTCTCCTTAATAAAATTAAAAGCAACAGAGCAGAGAAGAAACCAGCACCATAATGTTAGGAGCAGTGTGAGTGAATTTAGTGCCATCTAACTGCAATGTTGATGGCTTCAGACATGTGCTGTGCATATATACATCTGCTGTTAAAATGCAAGACACCAATTGCTCCTCTGTCTTTTTCCAAAGCTCTGTGCAAGTTGGAAAATTAGTTTGAGGTTCAATTCTGTCCCCTTTTATTGGACTGCATTAGAAGCAGAGTGAAGAAAGAGCAGAACACATCCTGTTGGTAACATATGCACGTATATACACACATAAACATACATTTATATGTATAGATTCAGGAATAGATATGTGCACACATTGCTACACACACGTACACATGTGTAATATATATATATCTGCACTATGATATGCTATGTTCAGTGTTCCTTAGAGCAGGAGGCCTGTCCTGCACACTGGGGACTGACCTTCAGAGCACTACAGCTGGAAACAGGAAAGCTGGGAGTGCCAGCTTGAGAAAACCTCACGCACATTTTGGGCAGCTTTGCACTCCCCACACTGTCCCAAAGCTTGTGCTGCTACCACACAGCTATACAAAAATCAGCTGCAAACCAGCCAGGAAAACAATCCCAGGAAAAAAAAAAAACAAAAAAAAACCACACCACAGAAAGAACTGGCAAAATGAAGGGCCTTGATTTAGAGGTGGAGGAGAATCAGCTAAGACTTGCAATGGAACATTTGTCCATCCTGTAGCTCTTGGAGATCCAAGAAAGGAAAGTAGACATTTTTATTTTACTTTTTTATTTATTCTTACATGATTAGCAAGACTTAGGCACACTGTGTTCTTGGGATCTAGCTTCTTTAGAGAAACCATCAATTTGCCAGGGATCAGGAGTTTAGGGAAAAATAAGGAATAAAAAAGAAGGGACAAAAGCATGCAATGGGAGTCCCACTGTGAACAAAGAGGACTGCACAAAAACTAATAGGAGGGATCACCCATATCCCACCATGCTTGCATTTATTTTTGTGAGATTTAAAATACAGGCCTTACACCAAATCCTACTCTTGCCACTCCTCCTTGGGGTAAGCAACAGCTCCTTGACAAGCTCCATGCAGACCAGGGGGCATTTCAGTTCCTGCCCATGTACTTTCCACTGGATCAGCTTTGCTGCACCAGCATTTCATACAGATCATACCTAACCTGCAAATGTACTGTGAGCCAAGGAGAGTCATTTCTGGTGTGGGATTCACCTGCTCCATCTCAAGGTATCTGCAAGGTAAATGTTTCTAGCTGAGCTTGTCACCTTCCTTTGGAGGCAGTAAGCAGAAATAAGCCTTTCAGGGTGCAACTTCTCTGACCTATTTTAATGTCTAGATGAGAAGGAATGGAATCATGCCTCAGAAGTGCCTGCCTCTTTCCATTAGCTAGAATGCCAGTTTAAATTATTAGCTTACATGTCTGTTCAGCCAGATAAACGAAACCTGCCTCATCCTTTTGCCTCTAAAAAACAAACAAAAAAAAAAAAAACAACCCTGCCACAATCCTGAAACCTACCCCTGAAAAAACCCAGAACACCAGGAAACCCACACAGGCTAATCCCAGGGCAAAAGCAGGTTGCAGCACAAAATAAATAAAATTATAAAATTAACAATCAGCTAAATAAACAAGCCAGAATAATGCCTGTGTCCTGTGCACCACAGTTCAGCTCTGCAACAAAAGTTTGCTAACGAGCCTGTCAGCCATGCCAGGCTTCCTGCCAGCAGCCACCAAACCTGCCCAGTGGATGCTCTGCAGCTGCAGCTCTGCACACGCTGGCCCAGAATGACCAGGCAGGCAGCAGGAGAGAAAATACACACCAGCAGGATTCAAACATGACACACTCCTTTTGGGTAAGCTAATCAACAAAAATAAAAGTTTTGTGTCTTTCATCTCCAACATGAAACAGGTGTTATCCCTGGAACAGCAACAACTTCTCTGGCATCTCTGAAATTCACAGGTATGGGAACACCAGGATTTTAGTGAAGTCACTGTGCACAAATGCCACGAGTGTGCAAACAGTTTTCCATCACTGCCATACACAGAGGTGTCTAAAGAGACAAGACATGAAATGATAAAGGTCAGCACAGGGACAGAAGAAAGTTCAGCAGATGGATCAGGTGGCACAAGGGGGTTAACCAGTGCCACGCTGGTACAACTGAACTCAATACCTGCAGGCAATAGCCCTGTTATCATACATAAATAATAACCTGCAAGTTATTACTTGTAGGAAAAATCAAGTGACCAGAAGTTGCACTTCTTAAAGAAGCTTCTGTTTCCCACATTTTTTAGCAATAGTAAAACTTACCACTAAATTACCTTTCAAATGTGTCTCCAAACTGAGCAAAGCACATCTTTGAAAGCCTCTTCAAGCAGCTTCACTCTTTACTTTTACAGGAAAACTCTTATTCATGCTAACATGCAGGAAAATTCAAGTCCACAACACAGGTCTCAATTAGCAGCTATTTTTAATTAGCCAGCAACACTATATCCAAAGTCTGTATGAGCAGCAACTGGCCTGAACCAAAACACAGTTTTTGAGGAAAACAAAGTGAGCCAACACAAGAAAACCCCTGCTGGCCTCCATCCAAGCACACAAACTAAGGGCCACTTCCAGACCACATTGAAGATTTCCTAGCATTGCTCAAAGCCAAATTAATATGGAAAAAACAGATCTCAGTTTAAAAGCAGAAACTGACTCTTCACTGCATCCTTCTCTGACAAGCGCAGTATAGAGGCAAGGACAAGAAAATCATACCAATATGAAAGGACATGAAGCACATTTTTCTTTGGCCTGATATTCTAAAATGTAAATAAGATGGGCAAAATAAAAGGAAGGAAATTTTTTCCCTCCCTTCATAAGCTTTTTGCAGACAGAAAAGAGAGGCAACTATAGGGCTATCTGCTCATCCTCCTCCAGTGGCACATGCCAGTCTCTTTTGCCATGATGTAACAGCACCTAGAGCTGAGCACCACAGCACAAGCATTGCAAGGCCATGTCAAGATGCCATGACATGATTAATTGGTGGCTCTCAGCATGTCTTCCCTGATGAAGTGTCTTGCCAGCTGCTGAAAGCTCAGTACCGAGACCACAGACCTGCACTGAACAAAGCAGTGCTCCTGCTCTTAGTTTACCTCACCCTTTTGATGACAGATGTCCTACTGCTTCGTGTAAATAATTGCTCCACGTTGCAGTGGCATCAGGAGACACACATAGATCATCTCCACATGCACAGGATGCCTGACGTAATGAGTCTGGAAATGGTGGAGAAACTGGGGGAAAGAGTTGTCTCCCAGCTGGGCAGAGGCTGGGGTAGCCAGGCACCAGCCCCTGCTTTGCTGGAGGAGCAGACACTGGTCAGGGCACAGAGAGATGCTCACTTCTCCCCTCAGTCAGCAGCACGTTGGGAAAGGGGCTGGAAATTTAACATAACTACACAGCCACCTTTGAAACTTACTGCTGCACACACACAAGTTTAACTGCATGGTTGAGATTAGCCCCTTATTCCCTAGCATGACAAACATTAGGTGTGCTAGGCAAAAATAGGCAAAAAAACAACAGGAGTGGAAAGTAAGCAATATTACCAAGTGGCATAATTAGGATGCACAGCAGCAAGACACCTTGTTCTGTCTCCAGCATGGACACTTCTCCCTTCTCAGGTTTTGTGTAATGCTTGGCCAGATGGGTTTGCTCCAGTCAGTCCTAGCCTGATGGTGTTTGTAAGGAGAAACCTTCCACTTCCTTGTGGAATTTGCACAGTATTAGTTTCTGCCACCAAAACCACTGGCACATGTGGGACCCTCAGCAGAAACTGCAGCCCCAAAGCACATACATCTGCACAAAGCCCTCAGAATTCCAGGTGGAGAAATGGAATGATAAAATACCTCTTGGTACAGGAGCAGCATTGTTCCATGCACCTTTGCACAGCATGCACCAGCCCAGCCAGCATCTATGGAAAGCCTTTTTTTTTTTTTTTAAACTTAAAAATACTGGTTTACCTTTAGGAGAAATAGAATGCAAGCAAAAATGCTACCTCCATTTTTAAACAGTCGCCCCCCAAATTCATCTGTGATGGATTGCTCTTCTCAAGAGTTTGAAAATATAGGAAATGATATAGGTCTGCAGTATTTACATGAAAAAACAGATATTATACCAAGTTACCATCCTCAGTTCACAAAGATATTACCAGGCTCAGCTCAGTAACCACTACATATGGAGCTACTTAGACCAAGTAGCTTCAGTAGAAGAGTAGATGGCAAGTAAACTTCAGTGAATTTTCCATCTTCATTTTCCTGACTGACTTCCAGTTTAAGCAGATCATAATGGGACCATTACTTTTCCTAGAAGGCTGTGCTTTCATTTGCAAGTCCCATCTGCAGAAAGGATAATTTTTAAATGCTTGGGTTTTTTTTGAGGCTGGATGATAGCCTAGCTCCCCCACAGATACCCAAATGAGCCATGGCCTGTCTGAACACCCCACTGAGCCCATGCCAGGCCCATGAATGCCTGTCACCCTTGCACAACCACCAAAGCAGCTCCAAACACAGCTCTCTCCTTGTCCCTACCCTTTGCTGCTGCCCACTGCCATCCTAGAGGGATGACTTCATGGCAGGCTGCTTCACCACCAAACCATCCCTGAGGACACCATCCAGGACACTCAAGAGAGCCATGCTTGCTCCCTTAGTTCCCTCTCTTAGTCTGATTTAATGGGACTGTTATGAACCAAAGAACTGCTTGAGGGTATCAGCACTGACCCCAAGAGTCAACTTATATGCATCTCTGGTTTGTTGCTTCTGCATTTGTTTGTTTTTTTCTTTTTTTTTTTTTTAATTATTTCCACATAATTTAAGCATTTTAGAAGCTCCAGCTAAAGAACAAGATTACTGATACAGATAGATATGTAGCTGCATCACTGGATATGCCAAACAATATGCCAACAGGGAAGTCCCAAAGCATGCAAAGCTTGGCCCAAAAATAGCTCTGTGCAGAATCAGAGGCTGATTCTGCAACATATGATCATTTTCCTACACACACACCCTATTCTCACTCCTGTGCACTTGCATTACCTTCTCCCCCAACCACATGCAACTCCCTACAAAAAAAAAAAAAAAACAACAAACCAAAGCCCAAATCCCAAAGCACATTGTGCAGCTATCTCACTGTCACATCTATTATTCAAGAAACATCTCATTGAATAAATGTCTGTTCAGAAGCTCTAAACAAATTTCATTTCTGATCACCACTGTCTGCAGCCCAGCGGGCCATTTCACCAAGATAAGATCACACATTTAATCAAATGCTTCAAAAAAGAAATACACACTGAGTTTGCTTAATAACGTCAAATAATAAAAGTGCAGTGCTGGCAGCATACTAATTTTTACTGCTCTTTCTTCTTTGAGGGTTGTCTCAATAGTCAAGGTCAACCGTACATGGGATTTCTTCTAATTAGGTTTTCTGGTAAAAGCTAGACCTGCTTACTCTCACCACTCAGCCACAGTTTTCCCTAAAATGAAGACATCTCTCTTTCATTTTAAATTAAATCATTGCAGTATCCCACCCAAGTGTGACAGACAGAACTGCCTTACTCTGCTAATTCAATAGAGAACGTAAATGGAAGACAAGAAACAAACCTTTGTGGTCATGGAGAAACCACCCACACAAATGTCTACAGTATAAAAGAAAAAATATTTACAGGGAAAAAACCATGTGTGATTATCTGCTTATCCAGCTGCAACAATTCTGTGCTTGACTACAGCCCAGCAGAGACCCGAGTTTGAAATTAGGAGTGAACTTGGCACCCCCAGGTCAACATACACTTTGCCATATATTTTTCTGTAGTTAGAAGAGGTGAAACGAGATCAAAGAACCAGTATTACGTTACTACTATTGCAAAACACATCTGCTACTACAGAGCAGATTTCCATGATATTCTTCACTAATCTTCCTATTACTTCGGCTGTTAATTTTTATTTAAGTTGCCAGCTTCACCACGAAGCCTACTGCTGGAACAGGCTTTAACCCCAAATTACATTAACTTGGAGGACCCCTGCACCCCTGCTGTGCTCAAGCCCACAGCTTGAAAAGGGTCAAACAAGAGCTGGCATCCTCCCCACCTCAGCCTGGCCCATGGGTTATGCTAGGCTGCCCTTTGTGCACGAGGGATGAGGGAGCAGTCGAGCGGAAAGGCATTGAAGAAGACAACCCTCCATCTGCTGCTCCCAAAGCTGGAGGAGACAAAGAGTGAGGCACCTCCTGAACGCATTCCCCACCATATCCTGTTCTCCACGCCACCAACGCCCCCACAGACAGCACAGGGCTTCGAATTCTCCCCTCAAATGGGAAAATCACAACTTCTCTTGGGGCTAGAATAAGCAATTGCACCAGTACCTTTCTGCAGGTGCTTGATTTTCACCCAACACCTCAGCCCCACTGCAAACACACAGCTGTGTTCCTCATTAAAACAAGGAGATGTGCACAGGGGTAATCCCCAGGTCACATTTCAACCTTCCTTTGGGAAGCTGACTACGTTCCAGAGGTCCTCCCTGCTCCTGCGATGGAAATGCACTGCACAGGCTTCAGAGAGACTCGCTGGTGACCTACTTAAAGAGATTTATAAATTGCATTACTATTGTAATTTTGGGTCGCTCATCAAAAGGTCAGAAGTGATCATGGCTCTGCAGCATAATCGCTGTGTTTCAGATACCTATCAGGATGAATTTTACACGAGGAGACACGCATAATGCTGGAGCTGCACCAAGTCAAGCAGTGACTGTAATATTATTGTCCTTCTCAAAATAAAATAAAAAAAGGGAGGGGGGGAGGGAAGACACAGCCACACACCTGCATCCATTAAAGATAATCCAAAGTGACATTTTCTTGAAGAGTCTGTCTTGTGGGAGCTGCAAGTGCAGTAGTCATATCACCATTTCCCTCAGAAGAAAGCAGGACATATGCATATTTCCAAATTGTTAAAAGCCTTGATTTCAACAACCTAAATCCAAAGTAATAACATTTCATATCACACAGTTCCAACAAGGGTGAGCTGAGGGTGAGGCACAATTTCCAATACAGCAACCTGTGGTGTACTGGAAACGAGAATGGCTTTTCTCTGGATAAGCCATCTAGCACAGGATCACAGACCAGTGCTGTGTACCTTCAGACAGCCTTAACATAAAAAGTCATTCAGGACAGAATCCAAAAGCCTTTTTTTTTTTTTTTACTGCAGAAAGAAAGGAGAGGTGGGGGAAGGTGGGGGCAGACAGCAAAACCACAAATTAAATGCTGCAAGAGAATACATAGCCAGAAGTGGCAAATAAAGGTTTGCATTACATCATGGCTATTTCTGGATACAAAATCTGCAGCTTACATCTTGTTGGAATAAAAGCAAAAAAACCAAAAACCACCACAAACCTGTCCCCTTTGAAGTGAGTGATGGGAATTTGCACCATTTCAAAATGGCCATGTGTCAGTCAGTAAAACACATAAGAAGGCAGCATGAAAGAAAAGGAGTTAACATGATCCCTGAAATGCTCCTCAACATTTTCCAACAGTAAAACTGATTCAAAGAAACAGCTACAATGGTGCTTTTTTTTTTTTTTTTTTAACCCTTTTCCTGGCAGTCTTCAAGGAAAGAAAAAAAGAAAGAAAAAAAATGAAAAAAGGAAGAAAAAGAGAAAAATGAAGAAAAAAAACACAGAAAGAGAGCTATTGAAAATCTCCTTGCAGGGTCAGCTGTCACTGGAATGCATTTACGTATTCAGGGTACCCACCCATGCAGAACATCAAAAACTGGGCGCAGGTCCCTCCCTTATTCTCAGGGGCTTAATCCAAGGCCTGGCTTGTGAGAAGGTGCTGACCAGTGAGGCAGCACAGTGCCTCTGCAGGGCCTGGAAGCAGCAGGACCCCCAGCCAAACAGAACCAGGGTCACTTCTGCTCAACACCTCCCTCTTCTTCCAGTGTCTTCAAATACAACACTCTGGCTACATTAAAAACACAAAACAAACCACCAGTCAACAGATGTGCAGCTCCCAGTGCTAGGCTCTTCCAAGCTAATTCCTCATCTCACCTAGATCAGACCAAAGTTAGCTAGCACACACCTCTAACACCTGTGATGTCTTTGAAGGAAAATGTTGACATCCTGAAGCAAGCTGCTAACAGCACAGTGAGGCTTCTCTTGTGTGCTCTGAGGGCAGTGAAAAAAATCTCTCTTTAAGGCAGCCTTGGCATCAGCAACTTCAGAATGGGAACAGGAAGATACAACAAAAAAACAAGAACCAGCACTAACTCTGATAAACCATGTGAGTGCTCAGCATATCTGGAAATCTAGTGGTTTCATTTTAGTGTTGCTCCTAACCGAGCAGCTTAAATTTTAAAAATGCAGGCCTGTGCACAAGTTTTTTGTTCTTGTCCATCACTCCATTTACCTCTCAAGCACTCAAAAATAATCAGAAAATCAATAGGGAGAAAAGTTTTTCAGGCAACAGAATTAAGAAAACTCAATGTATCAGCACCATCATATCACAGACAAACCTATGTACATGCACACACAGACATATATCATTGGATACACATGTTTTGGGTATAGGTGCAATTCTTAAGATACCCCTTTTTCAATCCTCCATGTTTGACAAAAAAAAAAAAAAATCAGGACCATGGCTGTTCCTCAAATTTTAATATAAATGTGTCTGCATAAAATAAGATACACTAAGACTGCATTAGTCAGAATGTTTCTATCCCTCTAATTTTAAACAGTGTCCATTCACTCACCATCCTCTCCTCTGTAAAAAGGTGGAATGGGAAAGGGACTTAGTGCAAAAATTCATACGTGACTGCTACAAGCAAACTACTTGGTACAAAACTGCTTAAAGTCTTACCCAAAGGTGCCAGGGTTAGACCAGACCCCTTTTCAGAATAGGTACCTTTGCACAGGATTAAATAGAAGGGCAATTCACTACCACATTTTAAGCACCACCTCTACAAAAGCACAGATAGTTCTATTTATTTGACTTTGCTTTAACTTGGCATTAACTGGCAGAAAACATTCCTGTTGCTCCTTTGTATTTATGGCATTTCACTGAAATTTTAGAAATGCTTAGCTCCACTGGTGAAGTTTAAAATCCATTACCTTATCTGGTGTAAATCAAAGCAACTGCAATCAAGCCAGTAAAGCCAGTACAATTAGTAGTAGCAAAGTTATGACCCATTGTACTCAAAACATTGTGCAAAATATTTCAAATCTGTTCCCTTGTCAGGCATCCACTGCACTGAACCAGAGGTGTGCTACAGACTGATGAAGCATTAGGTTTTTAACCACTGCAGTAGCTCCTATTTAATTACTCACATGTTGACTAAGGTGCTTTAACAAAAAAAAAACCACCCTGCTAGTGAGGCCATACACCATCTGTAAAAGTTTATTGCTATTAGGCATTTAAATGAAATATCTAACTTCATACTGCCCAGTTAGGAGAGTTTCCAAACTCTTGCTTGCTTCCCTCAGAATGGCATCTGTTCCATGACCCTTGCAACCGAAAGCTGTCAGCTCTGAAATGGAAGTGTCTTGATCTTAATTTTTCCACCGTTTTCACAAGCAGATTTCAGAAGTATGCAGAGATTTCAAGTCTTCACCCTCATACACACTTTTGTTCAGCCTGAAATGCCACCTCTAGCAAAGACACTGCAACACAGCTGGAAACATGATGCTATCAAGTAGGGGAATGCTTGTGTAAAGATACCACAGTTGACTTTCTCCAGCATCTTCCCCTGGCAGGGAAGCTACTCCAACACCCACAGTGGGAACCCCACTGCAGGTGCAGCAATACCACCCTGGATAGGAGTGGGCCTGAAGAAGCTGAGATGAAAACCTTAAAAAGAGAGGAAAAAAAGAAAAAAAAAAAAAAAAAAAAAAAAAAAAAAAAGATACAAAGAAAAAGGCCATTTAAAAATGGTTTAGTCCTCATTTCTCTGCCAAAGGAAAACAGGTTTCAGACAGGCTAGGAAAATTGCTATGGTAAGCACATCTTAATAAGTAAAACAGTAGACCAGGACACAATTAAAAGAAAGTTTTTATTGCCTGAACAGACTACCTTTCTACAGCTACAGATGCCTTGTGCAATGACTGATAAATGCATCTGCCTTACAGACAGAATCAGAGGGCTCTCTGGGAAGACTGCTGAAGGTAATGTTACGGTGTCAAGGTGTCCTTAGAGAAGTCATCTTAAAAATGAACACTTAATTTGCACCCAGTAGACACGTGGGTTTCAGACTGAGTGCTGCAGAGGTTATCTAGTGTGGAACATAAAGCAAGAACTACACCACAGGCTTGGAGGCTAAAAACAGGCAATGGGACAATGTCCTAGAATCACATCACAGATCTGAGTAAGAGGTGGTTTCCTTGCCATTAAAGTAGCCAGGTATTAAAAGTAGATATTTAAAAGCAAGCTCCTCCCTCCTTCTACACCAGCAGCCTGCTCTGAGAGCTTCCACTGCCTGCAGGCACCAGGATGGTGTCAGGGACTGCTGGAGCATCTCAGCACCTACTAAAATGAGGACATATTCACACACATCCCAAACAGGGCCTGAACAGCCTGATTCGGAATGGTGGTGAGGATCTGACAAGGAGGCATGACTCCAGAAGATGGCACAGAAGCCAGCACACCAGACTGCCCTGCCTGGGACACTTAACATTCCTACAAATTCCCCAGGGCAGAGTGACCTGTTACAAGTGACACATTTTCTGGCCCTCCATCCTACCAACAGAGGAGAGCATTGCCTATAGCAGAGACTGAAGCATGTGTACACCCAAAGTACAGCATCATGGTGCATTTCTAGCATTCACATCCGTGCAGGAGAGCATGTACTGAAGGAGAAAAGGACCAGCAAGGTGTAACAGGGAGTCCACGTGAACTATGGTAAACACTTCTTCAAAACACCAGTGGTCACAAGTGTGACCCACCCCAACGAGCAAGCAGCCCATCATCAAAAGTGGCAGGAAAACACTTGGTTTTGCAGGACTGCCTTGGCCTCTCGTTATTTCCCCAAGCAATACACCAATATCATGATGCCTACCTCTCAGACCATCACCACTCCAAAACAGCAATACTTGAGTTCTTCTTCTAAACCACTCATGATGTGCAAGAATGCTCTAACGCATAAAAAGTTTTACCAAAATCACCACAATCACAGCACTGGAGTGTCTCTACAGCCACCAAGTAATGTAATTAAAAGGGGGGAAGGAAAGGAATAAAATGTATTTACATCATAAAAAGCCTTAGGCCCATCCTCCATGTTTTATTTTTTCCCTGTTCAGTTCTTGCTACCTGAACTCCATTTCTTTGATCAATTTTCATCCCACCCTGTGTACTGTTTTGTGCATGAAATAGTTTCCTAGTCGATCTACACCAGTCCAAACACTGCTAGTATTAAACTCTGTAATTACAAATCACCCATTCCCAGGACTACTCCATTCACAATGACTTCACTCTGCTGTGCACATCTCACTTACTCATGGTGATGATGCATGCGTTCACACTCTGAACCTGAAACCCTGATGGCAGCATCAAAGCCCTCCAGCTGACATATTGACCAAAGCTGAGGATCACGCGTACACCTCTCCAGACCTGGCACTTCACCTGCCTCTAAATCTTTAATCATTTGTTTTTATAACAGCCCTGTGATGCTGGGCAGCATGCAAACACCTAGCTCATCACCAGCCAGCTCAAAGCATCTGCCTGCATCTTTACCCACAAACCTACTTGCATTTAGGAAAGGGGACCAGATTTTTTTTTTTTTCCACCAGCAGGCAGGGCAATTTGTTTCTACTGTGAGAAAAAAAAAAAAGTCTTTCCTGCAATTAACACCAGGATAGTTGAGCCAAACACCTCCACCACATCACCCCTTGTGTCCCCATGGCATCCTAACCTGTGGGACCCACAGCCAAGCAATGCAGAAAACAAATGAAGGGGATCAACCTGGCAGCTCTTGGGGTTAAATTTCCTTGGCTGAAACACAAGCTGCTCCACCACCTCCAGAGGGGCACCAAGAAACCAAAAACCCAGCTCCAACTTTTGTCAAACAAAACATTTTAAGTAAGGACTTGCTAGCTTAAAACAATAAATACCATTAAAATCTCATTGCCCCACAGAGCAGGACTCAGTGTTTTCACTGTCATCAATCTGCACTGCCATTTACCTTGCTCTGGAATTAAATAGGAAATTAAACATATCCTCTCCTAATAGCCCCCAGAAGAAAAGGGAAAATTCACATTTTATTGAATAATAAAAATTATGCTCAGAAGCCAACACTAATTTTATAAAAATTTCTGTCCTTTTGCAAACAGACATACCAGAGATCTGTATCCACTTTATTTTTTACTGGCAGGTAAAAAGACAACAGTCACTTTATGGTAAACCAGGCATAAATCAGGAAAACTACTCTTAAGGAGCTGAACAGCCTCAACCACAACAAAGGGCCCTGACTCCTGCCTTCTGAAAGGTGTTTGGTTTTTTTTACCTTTAGGAAAAAAAACAAACCCTGGTGTTACGGGAGAGCCCTAACCTGAACTTTGTGACCCAGCACGGGCACGGGTGGGCAGATTTTCTCTTTCCCCTGTCTGATATTCTTAAGCAGCATCTGCAGACTTTTTGACAGCACCCTGTTTTAACCTACACTACCTGGTTTACCCCCATAAAAAAAAAAAATCCTCCAAGGAAGGATTTTTTCCTAATACCGACATTTACATTTTTTCCTAATAAATACACATATGAAGCCTGTTCATATCACAGCCCCCTAGGAATTATGATAAATGAGCTCTACAAAGCACACACTACTCAATACCAAGCAGGCAGCACTGGCTGTGCTCTTCGGGAGATGGCATTCCACAATGAAATTGGAACTTACTTATTTTTACCTCCAGGGAAATTTATTTTTTTTTTTTTTTAAAGTCAGCTTTGAAAAATCTTGATCCAACCCTCTGGAATTATCGGTGCTATCATACAAAAAGAAACTTCAACTAGCAGCCTATCCAGCTGCCTTCCATCAAAACACAGATAGCATTTTCACCCTTTTTTTTTTTCCCCTCCTGCCTGTAGCAGCTAGATGCCTGGGAATCAGGACTGGAAGACTGCAAATGCTGCTACCTCCTAATAAGTGATCTAAGCCAGAAGGTAAATACAACAGATATGGTCTTTTTTTGGGTAAATGCTACAAGCAGAAAACAACCCATTGCTATTGCTGTATTAACCACTGCAGAGAAGAATCAAACAGATCAGGAACAGAAGAGAAAGAGAGGCTCCTTTCCTACCTCACCATCCCTAATGCAAAACTAAATATCTACCTGTCTATGTGGTAATCAGCAGGAAAAAAACCCACTTTAAGGTATTGGGGATGCTACATTTGTTTCTGGACACAAGACTGGTGATCAAGCCCTTGAAACCAATGACTCCAGATATCCAGGACACAGTTTGGGGCATGGCACCTACATCTTCGTTACCAATAAAAGCACCAGCTGGAGGTAAGCTCTGTAGACTGGGAAAGAGAAAAGGGCTGCTCCCTGGCTCACAGCAAGGAGCCATCACCAGCCTTACAACCATATTTCCAAGTTAAACAATCAAAAGATGATTGCGAGGGGAATGCAATTAAATAGTTAAGCAAAGAAATAAACCAAGAGTTCAGAAATTTTACAAAAGCATTTAAGGGAAAAGAAAAAAAAAAAAAGCAATTTTCTTCTTCTAGCTATACATACCAGCCCTTATGAACAAAAATCCCTCAGATGAATGCCAGCCCTACACTGCTGGAGCCAGCAAAAGCAATCTCCCAGGCAGGAGGTGGGAAGCTCTCAACATCTATGCAATGCATCTACCTGGACCATACAGTTCCCCCTATGGCTGCAAAGCAAGGGAAGCTTTTGCCTACCTGTAACCCACAGCAGCTGGGCTGGACACATACCTCTACCTTACCACCCCATAGCCACACACATGCCATCCTCAACACGTCCTCCCAATTCAAAAACCTCCCCACCTGTGCCTCAAGCCCTGCCTTCTGCTATTCAGAACAACAATTGCTCCTCGAGGCACCCTTGCAGCAATAAAATAGAAATATAGATCCACAAAGGGCTGGGCACGAGGATGGAGGGTACACATTAAACTCGGGAACTCCTCAGTGCAACACCAGAAAACCCAAGGGTCCAACGGGGTGTAGAAATACAGGAGAAGCAGAACAAAACCCACCAGGTCTCCTCCATCTACTCACTGCCTTCACCACCCGTTATGCACGGCCAAACCCAGCTGGAGCCTACAAGGCATTTCCCCACTAACAGAATACCCCTTTGTCCCCACCGCCTGTCCCTCCTCCCTCCACCACCCCCCACCCGCCAGCACGCAGACCCCGAGAGACGCTTCCCCCCTTACCTGGAGGATCCAGCCCCCCGAAAACCAAGTATCCTTATTACGAAATCAATCCAAGCGTGTGCCCAACGCAAGCGGGCAAGGGCGAGACTGACGGGCAGGCAAGGGGTGGTGAGCATCCATCCGCGGGGAGGTTTCTTACCCTTAGTCACCTCCGGCTCCCGAGATGCGAGTCCTCATCAGTCCCTCAACAACCTGCAGCAGGGAGCTGCTGCCACAATCCAGCCATTAAAACCACGGGTGGGGGTAAGAAGCAGACCAGTACCAAAGGCCCCAGCAAGGAGGAAAAGGGGGTGGGAGTAAGAAGCACGGAACGTCCCTCAAGGAAGGAAATTTTTAAAAAATAAATTTAAAAAACGAAAAAGGAGAAGAAAAACCAAAAAAAAAAACCCCAAGACTAAGAAAGAGTCTCTCCTCTTCCGCCGTGTTCTGCTACACAGGCTCCCTCCCGGAGGACGGAGGGTGTGCGGAGATGGGGGAGGCGATCGTTCCCTCTTCTCCCCCGCCGTCACCGATCCCTCTGGACCAAAGCCTCGCTCCGATTTACCTCCTTCAGACGGGCAACTTCAGACCCAGGTGGTGTCTCCAGAGCAGGCACCACCGGTCAGACGATTCTTATGCGGCAGTCATTGCCTATGCTGCTGCTGCTTCTGGGGAAGAACAGCCGCCGCCGAGGAGACCACCAGGAAAAAAAAAAAAAAAAAGCCACACCAAAAATCCGGGACAGAAATCTTCCACCATCCCCCTTTTTCTCTTCCCCCTCCAGCACCAGCCGCTCTTTGCATCCGCTCCCCTGCCCGCGGCCCCTCGCTCCGCCGGGGGACACAAAGACGACGGCGCAGAGGGAGGCCGGTGGTCCTCAGCTCCCCGGGCTCCGCCGCCAGCACCCCAGGTCCTTCCTCCTCCTCCTCTTCCTCCTCCTCCTCCCGCTGCGGAGACCGGGAGTCCGCCAGCCCCGGCGCGGGAGGGCGGCTCCGCGGGCGCGCCCCGCGCAGTGCCTAGCGGGCGCGGGGGGGCCCCATGGCCGCGGGCGGGCGGCCCCGCCGGCACTGCTGGGCTCGGTTCCGCTCGGCACAGCGCACACACACGCACCGCACACGCACGCAGACGGGGAGGGGCGGAGGCGCTCCGGGGCGGTGGGATCCGCAGCACCCGCGCCCGCCGCAGGGCCGTGAGCGGGGCCCGGTGAAGGGGAGGAGGAGGAGGAGGCGGCGGCAGCGGGCGGTGCTGCGCTGCTGCCCTGCCCGGCGGCGGCCGCACGGAGCCGGGCGGGCGGCGAGGCGAGGGGCGGGGGAGCGGCGAGAGCCCGGATCTGGGTTGCGCGGACGCGGGCTCCACCTAGCAGCCAGCCGGCACCGCACCGCCCGGCCCCGCCGGGGGCTCCTGCCGCCCCCCGGCCCCACACTGCGGGGCAACCATCCCTCCCCCCGGGGCCCTCGGCAGCCGCCGCCACGGGCTGCCCCACAGCCCCCTCCTCCCGAAAGAATCCCCCACCGCACAACTGCCCGCTCTGCACGGTGCTTCCCCCCCAGGCAGGTGGCTACCGGGCACGAAACCATTCCAGACTGGATTCCCGACACCGCGGTTGGCCGCTTGGGCTTTTGTTCCAAGCGAAGCAGCCAATTGTAACCTGCTTTTCCAGCACAGAACCGATACCTGCGTGGCTTTCACCTCTCGATTGGACGCTCTGCCGATTGCTGCCTTCCTAGAAAGCAAACCACAACCTGCCTTTCTGGCACAGAACCATTCCCCGCTGCATTCCCCGCCGCCCAGTTCCCTGCTCGCCCAAGCAGCCACTCCTGCTCCTCACAGACCCTATATCCCTGCTGCCAGCACCGGGATGGGGCTCAGGCCAGCCCCACAGCAGCCTGGGGGAGGGACACACACGGACTCCATCCCTGCCCTGGGGCTCCCAGGAGGCGGGAAATGTGAATCTCCCCATCTCCAGAAAGCCCAGAACATCCAAAACAGGGCACAAGAAGACTACCTTTGTTTCAGCATTCTTTACATTAAAAGCTTGCAAGGGATCTCTGGAAATAATGGAGATTGACATGTGATAAACACTGTGCTCCCAGACCACACTGGCCATTTGCTTTTCATTTTGGAGAGAAAGACCTCAACAAATCAAACTCTGTGCACAAAACAGACAAAACAAAAATGCAAAGAGTTTTCCAAGTGCAGACACATACAAAATGCCATACTTCATCTCAGTCACCAGACCCACCTGGGGAAACACTGCTGAACTCCTGGCTTTGAACATTAAAAAAAAAATAATAATAAAAAAAAAAATTGGAGCCAAGAGCACTGGAGGGGCCTCAATGAGGCCACCTTGTCCACACCAAGTGGGGTGTTGAGTCCACCCTATTCCATTTGTTATCCTGCCCAGCTGTTTCTTTAACAAGCTCTTGAGTATCTCCAATGATAGAGACCTTCCAGGATCACCTTTTCCAGTTGGCTCAAAGGAATTAATTAATATCTTGTTTGTTAACTCAGACTGAGTCAGGAATATGCTCACACATGTTCCTAGGGGCATCAGTAGCTAGGCACAGAAAACATTTCTTTTAGGTTAAGAAGTGCTATGGAAAAGCAAGACTAATAAATGTAAACACTATTTCCCCAATAAAAGAAAACTGGGCCCATCTCACTGACATTGAAAAATAAAGGAAGGATATCAGCTGTGGTAAAATCAGGGTGGGAACTGAAGTCATAACCATTCCCAATAGACCTCTGCAAAACCCTGTTAGAGAACACCTGCCCTTTCCCACAAGGCTGCAAAATGTCCCCAGATGTCCAAGTGAATGACACACCAATATTCTACAAATATTTACTTTTAGAAAAAGTAGGCTTTAAAGCAATTTAAAAGCCTTTGTGCTTCAGGCTTTGCATTTGGCTCATCAAAACTGCTCTTCCTTGGGGGAAAAGCACCAAAAGAATCTACTGCCTCATCCTTCAGCCCACCCTTTTCTGCAACAGCCCTCCTTCCAGAGGCAACATGGTGAAAAAAAAACCAAACTAAACCAAACCACAAAAACACCAAAAACCCCACAAAGAATCCATCAAAACACCCAAATCTTTAATATTACCTCTGCTGGGATGCTCAAAGATACTAGATTCTCCAAGACACAATTACCTCTCTGACGATATTCCTGACACATGCTCTGAGAACAAAACAAAGCCCTAGAAGCTGAAATTATATTTGCTATGTATCTTTAAGCTCTATTTTCATGCACAGGTGAGAATGAAATCAATGTTTAGTCACTGAGTGGAAAAAAGACATAGGACCACTAGGCTTAAAATGCAGTGTGTTGTTTGGGTTTTTTTCCTCTCATAGCATCATGTATCATGAAGATGGGAAAAAAACAATGACTTGTGAGGGCAGGAGGCAAGGAAGAGCTTTGGAAGGCCACCAGCCTGTTGGGCTATCATTGCTCATCAAAATCATGTTTCAGGCTTAATGCTGGGAGCCAGCCCAGAAAAACTTAACAGAAGTTTCATCAGGTTGTGCAGTCATCTCCAGAGGCAACAGCAAGATTATCCCCCAGTGATAGTTTCCCAGAAATCTGTCCAGTGAAACTTGAAAGATGTCCAGGGATGAGGTTTCCACCAGTTCTCTTGAGTGATTACTCCCTAGTTTAACATATCTCCCTGTTTGGAAAACTTTCTTGCTGTTCACCTTACATCTTTCCGTCCTTAATTTCATAACATTACCTGTGGTTATGGCCTCAATTCATCAATGTAAACTTAAATATAGGTATGGGCTTAAGATCCCTTAAAATCCTGTGTGTCAGTGTTCTGCAGGGCTGATGGGTATGTGCACGTGTCTAAGCACTGTGCTGAATTGGGATCATGCATAATCCAAAACAATTATCCTTCTTTTACATTTTTCCAAACCATTACCCTTTTCTTACTTAAATATTGATTAGATAAACTATATACTTAAGCTACTTAATCTCTCCTTGTGTATCAGTCTTTCCAAGACTCTGATAATTTTTCCTCTTTGGACCTGAATTCCCTCAAATGATTGTGTTTTGTAAGGATGGGTAATGAGGTATTGCAATTTAATGCCTTATTCCAGGTGTGATTGCATAAAGAGCAGTTATTCTCTGTAGTTGAAGGATATAACTTATCTGTGCCAGCAATCCCAAAGTGCATTGATTTGCTGTGCTGCTCTATCATTTTGTAAGACTCTCTATAATCTACTCCTATTCTTTTCCATATCCATCAACCCAACATTCAAGCATTTTTGCTTGCAGAGGCAGCTGGCCCTTACGTGTTCAAAATCAGTGTGGTGGTTTACACCACAACTTGTAACAGAACCAAACTGCAGCCTTAGAGGTTTCCAGAACACATTCTTCCATAGCAAAGAAAATAAAATTAAATTGCTATTATTTCAAGTTGTATTATTTGAAAGTGTTCACCCCGCATTTTGCATTCCAAATCCATTGTCTTCTTTGGGGGGAGTTGTCATAATACCCTGATGTCACATTTCATAGAATCACAGAATAAAATCTTAGAACCTTTCAGGCTGGAAAAGCCCCTTGGGATCCTGGAGTCCAACCACCACCTCTACTCTGCAAAGTTCTCCCCTAAACCACATCCCCCAACACCACATCCAAAGGACCCTTAAACCCCTCCACGGATGTGTGCAGGGGTAGATGTACTTCAGATGAGCAAATGATTCCAACACCTCTTTGTGAGTGTGGGCCTGTTTTCTCCCCTTCCCACTTCATATTTAGCTTAAAGCCTTGGCAATGTCCAGCTAACTCCTGCCCCAAAATCCTTTTCCCCCTCAGAGACAGGTGCATCCCCTCTGCCACCAGCAGGCCAGATGTCTCATACAGCAGCCCATGATCAAAAAACCACAAAACCCTGCTGATACCTCCAGTTACCTAGCTATGCAGGCTCCTGCTGTTTATACCTTCATTCTTCTTTGCAACAGGGATGGAGACAAACACTACAGTTGCACTCCAGGCCCCCTATCAGCTGTCCCAGGGCCTGATGTATCTCTTCATTGCTGTTGGACTCCTTGCAACAATCTCATCACTGCCAACCTGGAGAATCAGTAATGGAGAATTGTCAGAGGGTTTAATTGGGGTAGGAAGGGGGTTTTTGTGCATCCTTGCTCCTGACACCAGGGAGGCAGCAGACCTCACTGTGTAGCAAGTCTGGTTTACATATTGGACCTCCTACTCCCCACAGAATCAAATCCCCTACAGCAAAGACTCATCTTTCTTTACTGCAGATGTTTTGATCGGTGGGGGGGGTGCAGCTAGACCCGGATGATATCTCCAAGCAAGGAGAATTTTTATTCTCGCCATTATCCCATCCCCCCTGCAAGGCACTGTACCTGCTGCTCACCTGGGAAGGTGCTGCTGTTGGGCAGACTCCTTTGCCACGCCTCTTGCTCGGGGCAGGGACCTCTTGCCATGGTCCCCCGTCTTAGAGGGCATCACCTGGAGCGGGTTGGACAAAGGACAGGGAGTTCGTAGGGGTTCTCTCCACCAAGGTTCCCACCAAGGAGGCAGAGTTTGTCTCTGAGCATCTATTTTCCTCTCAGATTCCCTAAGGGAATGCCTGCCTACCTGCTCCCAGAGCTCCTGAGGGAAGGGAAGGGAAGGGAGTTCAGTGCCAGCCCCGCGCGCCCTTCCCGCCCAAAGCGCCGCGCGCTGCCTCAGTACCTGCCCGGGCTGTGCCGCCTCCCGTCAGCCTGAGGAGCGGCGGACACCGACCCGGCTGGGATGGACCTGCCTCCTCTTACCGCTCATGGCGAGGAAAGAGTCTCCTCACTCTGCCCCCCACCTTTTTTTTTTTTTTTTTTTTGGCTGAAAGCCGCGGTTTCGCCCCGTGTTCTCCCCCCCTTGTCCCCTCCACTTCGGTGCCTGCTGACCACTCGCTGACCATTATTGCATTGGG
Source organism: Heliangelus exortis (assembly GCF_036169615.1). Taxonomy (NCBI): domain Eukaryota; kingdom Metazoa; phylum Chordata; class Aves; order Apodiformes; family Trochilidae; genus Heliangelus; species Heliangelus exortis. The sequence goes on from NC_092425.1 coordinate 1,143,665, forward strand.
CCCCAAGCAGATGCAGAGTTTTAATGCCTGCTTCACTACTTTCAGACCGATTACAATTAGGTTTGGTGAATGGTCACTGCCCATGACTATGATTATTTTTTCCCTTTTTCTGAAGATCTGTGCCCTTTTTGCTTCTGCCATTCTCTCAGATTTCCATGAACTTCCATTAAACAGCTGCCAGTGATCCAGTCGGTAATAAATTAACCTATTCTCAGAGATGCCTCAGCCCAGACAGTCCATTGGTACACATTTATGCTTTCCAGGCTTACTGGGTTTTGCTGTCTGTGTTTTTTAACCAGTTGTCCCACACTAAATACATTTCACTATGTTTTCTTCACTTCATTATCAAGTATTATATGGCTTACTCACTTTTCACCTTATTTTTCCAATGGTATTGTCATGACCTGTCTACTTAAAAGCAAATGCTATGGAGTGTTACAAATAAACATCAGGGTCTTCCTGCTATAGATCCAGCAAAACTCAACTCTTACCTCATAAACCCACACTTCCATCTCTACAACCAGAGCTCCCCAATTTCTTTAACAACTAACACACTCATTTTTAGGCACAAGCGTCAGTGAGACCATTTGTGTTGGGCACAAGCAAAATTTCAAAAGGAGTAGTTCAGAAGCAGAAATCAGAGCTGAGGCACACGCTTAGCCTGACTTTTTGTTATCTGCCTGAAAACTATCAGTTTCCCATGGTAAAACCCCTGGGTGATTAAATCCCCCACCAAAAGAAGGGGTTCCATGGCACTGGGACAGATGTGTCTGTGTCCAACTGGCTACAAACCTGCCAGAGAATTGAGTCACCTGGGGCTTGTACCCTGGGAAACCTCAGCACTGCTGCTTTCAGGATGCACACATCCAAAAGCCAGGCAGGGCAGAGGCAGCAATTGCTTGGTGCCAATGAGGAGCAGGAGACACTTGTTCCAACCTGAAATCCCTCCTCCTGGCTCCAGGCAGGACAACCTACAACTGGGATTGAGGGTGCAACACTTCTCTGATCCCAGCACTGCTGGAAGCTGAACCATTGGCACAGGATGTGGCTGAGAAGCTGGGTCAGCCAGTATCCTGCTCTCCTGAGTGAAACAGTGAAGGCCCTTTGGCAAGCAGAAATAAAAAAAAAAAAAACAGTGCACAATGGGCTTGGATGCCCAAAAAGTCATGATAATGCTTTCCAGTTGCTGTGGAGAAATGTCTTGCCATACCTACATAATTTAAGTATTTTATTCTTTGCAGATTCAGTGGGGGTTAAACTGTTTTCAAAAGACATCTTGCATTTTCCTCAGGAATTTTTGCTTTCGTAAGGATCAAATGCAAGTCAGAGATAAGGCTCAGTACTTTAATAGTACATTTCTTACACTAAGGTAATGATTTTTTTCTTTTGCAGCCTCTTCCTTCTTAATATGTACCATCACCTTAACTTAAATTCCAACTTTTTAGATAGGGGAATAGCTTAAAAAACCTAACAAAAGACCCCTTCCCATATTACATATGAAATGCAATGCATAATTTTTATTATTTTGAAAACCCCTAACACCAAAAACCACTTTTCCAATTAACGGGTAGGTCAAACCATGGCACCCTGACCAGTTAAAATAGATTTGCAGTAGCTTGGCACGAGCAGAGCAGCACAAAGGAGAGAAAGTGCTGTGGGGCACCTGGTCCCTAGCTCCCAGCTGCCATACTTCATTCCAGCCTGGATAACCCAGCCTAGTGCCTTGCACGGTCTCCCAACACAAGTGTAGGCAGCAGGGAGATGGGAAGGCTTCCTGGCACAGAGGCTCAGGATAGGGTGTTGCCCCAGAAGTGTGGAATTCAGTCCCAGCAAACTGCTGTTCCCGCATGGAAAGATCCACCCTGCTCCCTGTGCCATTGCAAGTGGGAAATTCCTGCAAACCTGCTGCAGAGGACTGGTGGTGGCTTGTGGCTTACACCCAGATTACAAAATGGTCCTGTATAAGAATTATCTGAATTACTGACCTGAATCTGTCTGTAGTCAAGGTAATAAGGCAATTAGACACAAAAATCATTAATAATTTAGCTTAATTGAAAGGCAACATTAAAGCCTTCTTGTCCAGTTTCAGCTGATTTCAACTGTTTGGAAATCCTGACCTCTCTGTTGTTCTAGCGCCTGAATAACGTGAGAGAAAATTAAAACTGTAACTAGAATGTCACTTTAAAGAACTTGTGTTTATTCTTTTCTCATTAATTTGAACTTGTGAATTCCCAGAGCTGGTTCTGGTTATATTTTCCAATAGAGGCTGAAGCCTCTCTGTGTGGCTGTTATGCTGGGAGATGTAACTGGCTGCTGTAAAAGGGATGGCTTTGACCTAGAAGCCACATTAAAGCTGATGGGTGTGCTGAGAAGGACCAGTTTCATGCCCCTCCACATAACACTGCTGAAACAACAGGAAGCAGAAAACCTGAGTAAAACAAGCCATGCCACCAGAGAGGTTTCCCTGGGACTGGAAGCAATTTGGAGGCAAGGGGGTTTATTGGTTGCAGGTGCTGGTAAAAGGCAGAAAAGTTGAGGGAAGCTAGGAGAAAGGCAGGGAACACTACAGGCACAGCTGGGGCTGAGGAGAAGAGGAGGGAAGATGACTTCCAGGACCAGGGAGGTGGGCAATAATTTCTGGGCTGGTTGCTGCTTGACTCTTGTGGCTTTCAGTACAATAAGATGCTGTTCCTAACCAGCCACCATAACACCACATGATACCTGTGTTCCTTACCAGTGTGTTGGCCTTCATCTGCAGGGGACTTGAAGGTACCCTCAGCACGGCCCCATCAGCCAGGGCCTTGGAGCCTTGACACTCTACAAGAAAACCAAACCTGCCATAAGAAGAGGAGGAAATGCAGCCCCAGCATCCATCACAGTGTTAGCGTGCAGGATGGATGGCCCTGACATCCTGAGGAGCCAGGTTCCAGTACACATTTCTTGCTGGGTTCCAGAGACACTGGAGGTGGTGGCAGACACACTGTACTGCCCTGTGGGGTCTCTGGGCACAGTGCTGTTGCAGTGCTCTTACACGTCTATTTTATAATGCTCACCTCGTTTGTAACCACTTACCTCACCCATCTGCTGGCAGGCAGGCTTGAGAGAGGAAACCCGGGGAAAATGGGGCTCTTCTTGCAACTCTTTGAGACGGAGTAAAACAATCTGTGAAACAAAAGCAGGAAATTATCACAGCTGAGAAGTCGGTGTTGTTAAAAATGCTCCCCAGAACTTCAGCAGCAGGGGTATGGATTTAGTACTTGTGGTATTAATGGTGAACTTCTAAACTGAATAGAGGAAATTAACTTTCTTGGTCTCATACTGCACTGCTAAACTGATCCTAACTATTTTGAAGACTAAATGCTATGGTTAGGGGTAAATCAAGTTCCAAAAAGAATGCAAGCAATTGTGCAAAAACAAATTCTGAAGATTTCAGATAATAAAAACAGGTAGGGTGGTTTCTACCAAATACAACAGAACATCCCCTGGGTGAAGCCTTAAGGGGATACCTCATACATACAATTTAATGAGAGAAAAAAATAAATGAGACTGGGTCAAAACATAGCCAAAGGGATAATTTTTAAAAAATCATAAAAAATAAAGATCAGGGCTTTAAGAAACGAGTTGCTGTGCAGAGATGTGCAATTGATCCTTTTTTTTCTCCTCCACGATCTTTCTGCCTCCTGGGCTCCAGTTCAGAAATCAGTAGAATGATTTTTTATTAAGTTGAATTTTCTTTTAACTTGTATCAGCAGCCACTGAAATAATGTTTTTACCCCTTCTGTACAGTTGATTGGCATATCCTTGTTTCAGACATTCTCTTTATAAATCTTTTAATGCTTCCTCTGATAGGGTCACAGGAAAATAATCCAAGACAAATGGGAGATCTAATCTTCAGACAGTCAGTGTAGTGTCTGGCAGCTCAAGGGAAAGCAAACCAAACACCGAGATGTACAAGCAGAGGCACAGAACAAGTCAGAAGAGATGAGTGAGATGCAGAAAGGGCCATGGATCCACACCTGAGGGATGTGGGAAACGCCGAGGGCCCCATTACCCAGGGACTGGTACAGTAACAGTGCAAAAAGGAGCACTCGAGATACTGGGTAGACTGGGATGCTCATAAACATCATTACAGGGGAAAGAGTTTTGTGCTCAGCCTTGCTGAAACAAACTCTGACAGGGAAAGAAGAGCAAGCAAGAGGTACCTAACATCTTGCACGAAGGATAATAGGCTGGGCTACAAAATGTTATCAGCCAACAAGCAAGAAAAGAGGGTCAGGAACCTTTGAGAACACCTATTCAGCCAAATGGAAATCCGACAGCAATCGATACCTGGAGCAGATCACAAAGGGGGTTTTCAGGTGCACAATCTCACCACAGGACAGTGGGAGTTGTGCTTCTAAATCCCTTAGACACTAATCCCTACTTCTGGGTGGCTATTAAGAAAAATAGCAAACATGTAGCAAGGCCCGGAGGCAGGTTGGTATTAGCACATACAAAATGTGTAGTGGTAGCATCTCTTTGAGCTTCAATTCACCCCTCAGTAGCTTTGGCTGAGCAGGAGTTTGTTATTCATAACTCTAAAATTCATTCTCTCATTTCATCTTCTGAGCTGTACAATCAATAACTCAAGTATGCATTTTGAGAGTTCCAAATTAAGCCAAACACCCTAACGTATAGGACACACCACACAGATTAGTGTACACAATAGCCTCCTGGTGAACAAATATGAGAGCAGCATAGTGATTTGGAGAATATGAATACCATTACACTGAAGAGATGCTCAGAGCAGTGGGCAGGGAACCAGTTCTAAGCACTGGAATTTGCCTTCAGATGTAGAGATTTATACCCAATATCAGGTTCCTGTAAACTGACTGGCAAATTGAGGAGTCCTGTGTCACCAGCCACACTTAAACACCCAGACAGCATTGACAGTGATACAAGTTAAGTCTGATTTCCCAAACAAACTGCTCTGGTAATTTTGCCTTTTGTTAATCCTTTTGTTTTGCCCTTTGTTAATGCTCTCCAGGACTGCCCACTGTGGAGAACTGCAGTCTACAAAGCTGCTCAGATGGAGGAACAAACAGAGGCAGCAAATTCCTGTTTCAGCCTTCAACCACTGAGCTACAAATAAGTTGATGGTGTCGGTTCTGTCATCAAAGCAAAGCCCAGGCACCTTGCCAGCAGGTTCTTCCTGCTGCAGAGAACAGTCGTTTCTGAAAATTGAGGACAACCACAAAGATGAGCTTACTTTCCAAAATCATGTCCCATTGTGCTCAATCCTCATGTGCCAGCATGCACAGAGCTTCCAGCTACTTGTGTCACCCAGTACACTCTTGTTCTCTGCTTTGCATGACTCAGCTTCAACTTGCTTAAGTGATCAGTGCAGCAAGGGAACTCCAGGACTGCTCTTTTTCCCAGTGTTGCTTACTTAGTGCCACTTACTCGCTCGTGACAGTTTCTGGGAACTGGATACCTTGGATGTGGCAGTGCTGAAGTGCATCAAATATGATGCAAACAGAAAAACATTTCCTTTGTGATGAGCCATCCAGGATGCCTATCATAAGTTTAAATCTAGGTTATAAGTTAAAAAGCCTTCTGCTTTTTGAAATTCTTCCATAGGACAGCACTTTAAAATAGAACACATAAAACATCTTGTGGTTTCTGTCTACTCGCATGCTGAAGAAAGGAAGCTTCTGTGTGCAAAGATGAATCAGCTCTACCCATGAAATTTGTGATCAGTCTAAGGGTGGTAACACTGCTGACCCCTGCCATGCTCTGTTGCAAGTTAAAAGGTGACTGCACTGTGATGTGTTTTGGTTTGGTTTTCTAATTGGTTTCTTTTTTGTTTGTTTGGCTTGAGTTTGTTTTGGTGGGGTCTGTTTGTTTTGTTTAATTACTTCCACTGCTTCCCTTGCTATCCCTGTTAAAAGAATAGCTGTTGACACTCATGCTTTTCAGTATTAAAGGTCTTGCTAGGATTGCTGACCTTATTGATGGGATAGTTGAGGTGGTGTTTTTCCTTTTTCATCAGTAAAGTGGCTGCTCCCTAGCTTAGAAGGCTCAAAGCTCTAGGGTTGCCTGCTCCTTAGTGACACACACACACACACACACTGCCACGTTGTGGGCTGGTTCCAGGACCAAACACCTGCAGACTGCTGGCTTTAATTTCTCTGACACTGAGCATCTCCCTCTTATGAATCCCTACATTTCATTTACACCTCTGGAGAAAAGCATATTTACACCTGGATTGAAAAGGAAGGATCATCCCTAAAAATTAAAGCTACCATTGAATTCAGGGAGGACAGCAAGATATCAGCCTTCCAATGGGGACCCTGCTTTGTCTCTTCAGCAGCACAGCCCTGCTTATCCCAGCCCCTGGGCTAAAGAGAAATGGAAGCTGCAATGTCCACTCTGGCCGCAGAGCTGATCCCATGCACAGAAGCTGGAGGGCACAGAGTGAGCAAGGCAGAGATGTGCATTTCAGCACTGCTGGCTGTACCTGGACTGAGCTGCCCTGCAGGTCTAGCTGCCTTGTAGAAAAAATATTGAGCAAGGAGAGGCCTCCTGCTTCCCCCAGTCAGACCTCTTGCTGTTCCAGACAGCTACAGCCGAACGCTCAACAAAAGGAGCCAGGACTTTATCTGGAGTACATAAACGTGAGATGTCAGTATCCATTTCTGTAAAGGTGTTGGCAATAACCACGTGGGACTCTTACTGCTCTTGTTCTCATCATTGTTTTCCTGCCCTACTATCCAAGTTTGCAATTATTTTTTTTCCTAGCTCAGACACTGCTACAAATGAGTTTTTAATACCACTACCATCTTTAACACTTGGTTTTGGGAAGGTGCACAGTTAAGGTTTCCAATGTACACACTACTGTTTCCCCAGGTCATTTTTAGGTAACTGCAATAATGCATTACACATCATTGCTGATCGTGGATTTTTGTCTTCTGCATTCTTATCCCAGCATTCTCAGGAAGTGGAAAAGCAGGGTCCATGATGATACATTCCCCCTCCTCCCCATCTAAGGCCAGGGTGCTGGATCTGCTGACATATACCCTATGGCCATTAACAGCAAAAAGGAAAAAAATCATCTCCAAGAGATTTTTATACATTATTTTCTCACTTGAGCTAAGAGAGCAACACATCCCCTATTACTCTCCTATTGTACTGAAGCTACTTGTATTCTGTGGCTCTTGCAGAATGCATGATGCACAATTTGGCAGCCTTTCATGCTGCATCTTAAAAATCTCTACCCATATCAGTGTTACCATAAACAGAATTGCTAATAGTCTCCAAATCCTGACTGTAATTCCTGTGCTTTGTACTTCTCTCCCCCTAACTTCATTTTATCATTGCTCGTACAAAGAGCCTGCTCCTTTGTGGCCATAATTAAGCTCCCAGTTGCTCTTTCCAGTCCTTCTCTGAGAGTGATTATCATGTCTACTTTTTTTAGCTGCTGAAGCTGTCAATCCACAACACAACCCCCACAGTCACCAAGACCCATGTTCAAGTTTGCAGAAGCAGAAAGTGAGCACAGGAGGAGACCCCAAAGGTCAGTCAGCATTTTAAAGATGAGGTGTGATCAGGGAGACAATGCTGATCAGCTCCTGAAGGTTTAAGAGCAACATATGGGTCCTATGTGGCAGTCCCCAGAGACTAACCTGTCCCCCCTCAGCCAGATCTAGCCCATAGCAAGAGTCATACCCTCTTTTCTCATTTCTCGTGGAGAAACTGCTCCACACCTTTTGTCACATCTGTCACCCTCCTCTTTCACCATTTTGTTTCCATGTGAAGGGGTCAGAGCAGCACAGCGTTCAAAATGAGGATGAGCTATGGTTTTGTACCAGAGTTTAACAGCATTTTCTCTTTTCTCTCCACCTGTTCCCTAAAACCTCCATTTTCTTCCTGAGCCTTGGATCACTTTTTCCAGAATGCATCACTTTAGATCAGCTTCACCTCCCATTTTACTACCCAGCCTTTCCACCCTGAAGAACAACTGAGGAAATCCGTGAGGCCTTGCTTTCACGGGCCTTACCAACTGGTTTGTAATTATCAAACCTTTTTGTTTTAATAGCTGGTGCTTTTCCAGGCTGTTTATAAGCAGGTTGAATAGCACAGCTCCTAGCACACAGCTTTTATGAACTCCATCAGTGAGCTCCATCCCCACCAAGAACAGCTATTAACTCCTACTACTTGCTTTCTGTCTTTGACTAATAGCATACCCAGGCACCTGACCTTAGTAGAGCAGCTTTTTTTTCCCTCACCTAAATTTATCCATCATTCCCATTTGTCCCACTCTACTTTTAAAGAATCCAAGGGGGTGTCTCCCCCTCTCTCTGCTTTCCCCACTAGGACAGTCTGTAAGGACATCAAGCAGCAAAAACACCAAAACCACCTGCACGAGATGAATTCTGTATTCCAAGTAAACACAGCATCATTGCACTGCCATGTAAATGATTGCTCTGCTATCAGGAAGTATTTCCCTGTTCTCTAGGAACAATTAACTACACAAAGTTGACAACACTTGAAGCAGTCCCTTATTGACAATGCAGAACTATTTGCAGATGAGGTTGATTATGCTGGCAGGCTTTAAATTAAAAACAAAACAGAGATACATACATCTAAATAAAACATGAATGCCTTCTGATGAGAGCAGAGGCACTTGGAGGCCTCATCAACAATGTTTTTCTCAGTAAGGGATGCAGGACAGACAGGGACAGCAGCATCCTGTGAGTAATTTGCTTATTTGCCATCTTTAGGTGCTTCGTTTCAAGTCTATAGATTTATGAAAATGCCTTTGGTATATTCCCCCCTCTCACCTTTAAAGACCGTGAATGGTAATTTTATAGATTTTTGAAAGTACCAATAGTAAAATCAATGGGGTGGTTTACAGAAGATGACTTGCTCTCAGTGGTGGCAGAAAAGCTGCCACCTCTCCACAGCACAAAAAATGAACCTCACTATGCAACACAAAGACCTCTTTTTGCCTCTACCCTTAGCAAGAGGCTCTTACAAGCTGGTGAAAAAATGTCCATGCTTCCTTCAGCCTTCCCTGGGGGTTCCACTGACTTGTACAGAGCTACCCTAAGTGTTAGTGCCCAGTGATGGATGGAAAATTGGTCCAATCTCTTCAGTATGCACAGAATATTTTTCTTAATTTGATTTTTAGCATGCCATGTTGTTTTATCTGGCATCCATGCATCTGATTTCTTTTGTTTTCCCCTTTCTTGGCTGTTGGCATGCACAGTCCCCTCTGGCTGTCCACAGCTTTCATTATATTGCTGTTTACTCCTTCTTACCTGCCACTCTTCTCTCTGTTAAGCTACCTGAGAGTACATCTCCACTTTATGTACTGTTATTTAGCTTTACTCTTTGCCACGGACTTCTTGCCAGCTCTCAATACACTCGAGAGCAGAGCTGGTGAATAATTTATTAATGAATTTGCATCTTATTTTCCTTCATGGAGTACATACAGTCTGATTGTTGAATGTTTTCAAGAAACACTTAATGCAAACATGTTTTAGTATGTGGGCTGCTCTCAAATTTAATTAATGCATTCTAGACTAATACTTCCTGTGATGTGATTGGTTACTGAAATGGTGCAATACTGTTTCACCTCCCTTACATATTGAGTGTTTTAAGAATGCCAATAAAGAAACCACAACATGACAAAGGGGTAACACTTATGAGACAGTTACTAAGCTTAAGCAGAGAAAGGAACTCAGAAAAGTTTCAGGAGAAGAAAAAAAAGAGTTGGTCAATGCCTGAGAACTGCTTTCCTTCTCACAAGTGAGCAGACACCTGGCTTCTGTATTGTGCATAATTCTACTTTGGAGTTTGTGAATTGGTTTATGTATTTAAAATAGGGGACCATAAATAAAGAAGAAACAAAACCCCAAACCTTATGATACCACAGTAACCAAATATCTTTTGCTCACTGATTTTGTAATTCTGCATATATATTTTTTTTTCCAAACCCATCACCATGGAGATCTATTAGTTATAATATGTCCAAAGTGTTCTTTTACGTGTTCAGTGATAACAGTTGACATTGGCCCTTCCACTTTTTAAGGATTTATTTTGCTATAACTCTCTCCACCTCTTACTTTCCTTTTCCTTCTCAAAATCAATACCATATTCACCTTTCACTAATATATTGATAGGTCCCTGCTTGTTTTCAGGTTATCAGTAATTATTGTGCTGTAGTAGAAAATCAGCCCGATTCTTTTTTCTTGAAATAGTTCTCATGTAGAAATTGATTTCTCATCGCTGTTTTAAAAAAGAAAATATCTATTCTGTCATTAATGGTTTTGTCCCTGCTAGGCAGCTGATTTTAGCTGATCAAACAGTGTATTTTCAAAGAACTTTTGTGAAAAAACTACAACATTAGCTGTTTTTTTCCCCCTCTTACATTACTTGGGTAGGGAGGTGGGAGAGCAATGAGTTTCCCAGTCTATACATGCATATATATAGCACATATGCACACACATTTACATTACACACACACATATATATATATATATATATATGCACGATTTGGAGCTTGCTGTTCTCCTACTTGTTCCTTGCACTTCTTGGAGCAAAGATGACAATCAGAGTCAGCCCATCAGAGACACATCTCCTGTAGGCCTTTCTGCAGCATCTGGGGTGCTTTCATCCCTGTTTTTGGGGTGCAGCATTACTGGTGGGTAGGTGCTGGTTTGTTATTGCAGCAGAAGTGGCCAACTGGTACAAATCCACACACACCACCCCAGGAGTGGAATGTGGTTCTAAAGCAGTGGTATTTTTAGCACTGGGAGGTGCCATTTCCAAAGGAAATCCCTGTTTCCACAGCAGTACAGACAGAAAAATTAAAAGTGAAATTGGAAGCCATGGACCAAAAAATCAGAAGCCACTTTGACGCAAACCGACAAAACGCACAGGGGGAAAAATTCACCTCAGCCTGAACTGCATTGCACTCAGCCCATCTGGACTTAGCCTGCACTTTCAGCTCAATATGATATTTTTATTTTATTGCTCTAGTGTCACATGCTGCTAATCAGCACCCCTGCCACGCTGCAGAAAGAGCTGCCTCTCACAGGTAGGTGGAACAATTCCTGTGTGCCAGCCAGTAGCAGAAGCCCAGCCTTCTGCAAGGGAGCCAGCGTTCCATTTCAAGTGCCTGAGCAGCAGCAATATCACCACAAAAGGTTGCTCTACAGTGACAGATGCTTCACCACCAGATCATTGAAAAATGATGAAAATAGCACACAAAAAAAAGCACAGAAAATATTAGTAACAAAAAGAAGCCCACAACCCAAACCCAGACTTGAAGCAAAACATCAGACTACTTCAGTGCACGTTCTATTTTCAGAAGACATGAAAGAGCCGAAACACAATGGGCAATGATTTTTTACATTGTTCCCCACAGAAAGTGTTTGCACAGTAATGCAAATACACGGCAGCAGCCTGCGGGGCTGTTGTTGAAGGGAAGTGTTTACAGGGATGCTGGATGTGATTCACTGACTCCGCAGCGTGCCGTGCTGGCTGGCAGCTGGGCACCCGCACCTCGGGAAAAACGCAAATAACTCCTCTCCCCCCTGCCTGCAGGCTGGTGATGGGTGCTCAACTGGGTGTGTGGGAGACCGCAGCCACCCCTGTCCTTCCCGCTGCACTACCAGGGGGACTTTTCTCCTCATTGTCCTCTCTGCTTCCCCTCGCAGTGCTTGCAGTAGGTGGTTTCATTAAAACACCACCCAGGGTGAGAGGCACGGAGATATTGCTTCCAGCATCCCCACATCAGAGTCTCAGAGCCCACCCAGGCTCCTCCTGGACACAGGGAGTGCTGGGCTCTTGCCATTTGATCCTGCACTTGAAGAAACTGGAAGGCAGCTGTGCTTTGAGAAACACGGGGTGTATAAACAGGAGACAAACATAGGGTGTAAAAGCCAGGAGAACCCAGGTTTTAATGGCCAAGGAAAATCTTCTAAGTCATTACTATTTTTCCTTAATAATTTGTTTTAACCTCCAGTCCTTAACAGGAGAGTTGCTGAGATACAGACAGCAAGGTGGCTGCTGTAAAAGAGTGGCTGGGCTAACCAGACCCTGACTCAGACTGCAGGTAGTCCTGAAATAACACTTCTTTTTATTTTTTTTTTTAAATCATTACGAGTCTCTGACCCCTAGAAAAAACAGCTAAAAGCAGCTGTACTGCTGGAGAAAACACAGAAAAAGGAACTACTGCTGTGGGGAGTCCTACCCCACTGGGAAACATCAGTCACACACCACAGGAGCCTTAGGACCCCCAGTGGCAGGGGGCACGTGCTTGTGGTGCACAAGCTGCTTTTTAACCCCACTGCCAACTCCAACTGACAAGAAATTTGTTGAAACATTAATGTTCCTATCAGTCCAATACTTTAAACTCTATATTATATTCTAAACTCTCTAGAATATTTTGAACTATCAATTTCTTAGCAGAGAGGGCAGCACCTCCACCCCTCCTGTCCCTTCTGGACAGCTTTTAGCCACACTACAGCCCCAGGATTCAGCCCAACAAGTGTCAGCACGGGCACTGTGTCAGAGTTTTCCAGCAGCATGGCAGCTTCCACCTCCTTCTGCATGTGTTCATGTAGAAGCCCTTCAGATGGGCTGTCAGCTGTGTCCCCTTTTTTAGAGGAACCTCAAGCAACAAAATCTTACCCTTTGCAGTAGGACTGGTGAAAGCCACGTCCCTGCTGAGGCAGGGCACACATCACCAGCCTGAGGCACATCAGGGTCTGCCCCTCACAGTCAGGGGTAACTTCAGCTGTACCCCACTGTCAGAGCAAGTCTCTTTTGAACGTTTATGACATCTTCCTTCAGATCTACTTTTAAAATTTATTAAAAAAAACAAACCACACTTAAGAAATCTTGGATAAATATTATGTTCCTGCCACCTCCTCGCTGATTGTCATGCATCCTTCTGTACTTATGTTTTGATATGAATGTGACAATTTGGGTTTATTTAATTTTTATGACATTCTACCTATAAGGAGTATAATATGTGAAGAAAGTGGTCATAAAACTACGCCAAAAGATCCATAAGATCTTGTTGATACTCTGTTTTTGTGCTTGTAATGATCAAACCTTCAGCATTTCAGTCAGGAAACCTGCCATCTGTTCAGAGCAAGAGGTTTTCACACAGATGAAACAAAGAGTTTAGGAGGTGGCAAACCTACTCAGCTTACCTGTGTCATTACATGCAAATGTCTGCAGTAGCACAGCACTAAGTTTCAGAATTCAAACACAGATAAACCACGAAAACTGAAAGCTAACATTCCCACACCAATGTTAAACCAACCCTACTACTCAGGTTATGCACACTAAATTTGTATTTAATTGCACAAACCAAACTGCTGAACCCACATCTGCACACCATGGCCGACTTCACTCCAGCACAGAGCACAAGCAGCTGGATAAACCACCCCTGTTCCTCTGACCAGGGAGCCTGGGCCAAGGGCAGGAGGTAAGGGGAAGGCTGCACAAACGCACAGGACTAAGGGTCACATCTGACTCCTGGTTTCCACCCCCCATGGAAACCCAAAGCAACGTCCCTGCTGCATTTCTCCACACCTTTGCCAAAAGGTTACTGTCCTGCCTCTCCTTCAGACATGGAGCAGTTCAAGGCAAACAAAGAGGTCTGGTGTAACAGAATGCCTGAGAGACTCGGTGCAAGACAGGGGCTTTGTTTCCTTGCTCTGGAGCCGCCAGCCTCAGTCTGTCTGAGCATTTCAATACCTGACCTCTGCTAGGGCCTGAGGGCACCAGCCGTGCTGCTGGAATCTCAACGATGGACTGACTGCTGCTGCTAATTTAAACCACACGAGAAAGCAGCTAAAGGGTTAAGTCTCTGACATCACCTGAGGGTAATGCTCCGAGTACCCCAATTTTATCCCACCCTTTCATTCATTGCTACTGCTTTCTTTGTCAGCCATTCCTGGGGCTTCCTCCCAAATTGAAACACGATGACTTCTGAATACAAACAAGAAGAAATACAATGCTTGATTTCCTTACCAGAAATTGGCATGACAAAACTTCAGCCAACTTCCCCTGCCAACCGGAACTCTGCCTTTTGTTTCAGTGCTGTGCAAAAGTCCACTGGGCTTTTGGCTTCCAGAGAAGATTTATTACTGGGCCTCCTTATGCTCTCCTTTATCCCTGCATAATCCTACTGTTGTAAGGAAGGCAAGATTTGTCTTGTAAAACCACTATTTCTAGTGATGAAGCACGAGCAGGAAGAGACTTGCCCTGACTTTGCGAGCATCCCATGAAACACAACATAGAAATGTCTGAAACTTAATGAAAATCCCACATTTACTGTCACCTTTTCCCAAGGCAGACTTGGCCTTTCTCTACTCTGGGCATCCTGGAGGGGCAACACAGCCCCAGCTCCCATCCTCCCCTCCTTACACCCTCCAACCTTGTGAAGACTCAAGTGCCACGTATCATAGATTTGTATGGAAGAAATATTTAAACATTTTGGTTGAAAGGCACCATAAAGCCCATCCAGTTCAGACCCCTCTGCATGGGCAGGGACCCCCCCACACCAGCCCAGGCTGTCAAATCCCCCTTCAGCCTGGCCTTCAACATTTCAAAGGAGGGGGGAACCCATAGCTTCCCTCTGCAACCTGTGCCAGTGTCTCACCACCCTTCACACTAAAGAGTTTCTTCCTGGTATCTCATCTAAACCTACCCTTTTCCAGCTGAAAGCCATGACCCCTCATCCTGTTCAGCAAGAGTATTCATGAGGCATTTCAATACTTGCAGGACTTAAGCTGTATAAGATGAAGAGGAAAATAACCAAGCCAGACAAATCCAGAGCGAAATATTACCCAAGAGATGGTGATGTCAGCCTGTTTAGCTTCTTGCAGTTTTGTAAGTGAACAGTTTCATCCTTTTGAAACTGGGTGAATTGTTTCCTGGATTGCATACTCCTCATTGGCTTTTATGAAGCCAACATTTCATCTGGGGGCTAATTTGATTATTCAAGCTCTCCTTTAAGCTGCATCAATCCAAGGACTGCTCTTGTTTAATAAATTCCTAGTTTGTTTCAACTTCACTGGAATGGAGCTTTCCTTAAAAATTATTTTACATCAAGAAAGTTGAAGCAAATGTGAAAGAAAGGATACACATATCTTGTATATTAATCAAACAACCTCAAATTATTATACCTCAAGTAGCTCCAAATTTGTTTTTGCAAAGTTGTTTATTCTTTTCAGGTGTGTTCCCTGCCCCCCAATGTCAAAGTGCCCTGGATTCCTTCTGTTTAGATGTATAGACTGTATGGTTTTCAACTGACTTACAATAGATAAAAAGAATGAATCTCCTGTGAATAAGGTTGCTAGTTGATAATTTAAGTTAAATTTAACATCTTAAACTTCATTTCCTCCTTCTGTTTAGAAATGTTCTGCTTGGTTTCCAAAGCAAATTTAAATGTATTACACTACTGCTAGGAAAGCTATGCCCAGCATTTGTATTTCCAATGTCAAATGAGACTCCGTGTAGGCTGCAGTTTTCTCCTCTTGAATGTTCTCTTCAATTTGCAAGAAAATCTGTTTGCTCTTGCTCTGTGAAGAGTTTGCTTTTCACTACTTCCATGCCTTCTGGAAAAGCACATACATCTGAAGGGGTGTAAGTATAACTTTGCATTTCCACACATGTTGTTCACAACCAGTATTGGGAGGTTTGCCCCAAGACTGGGAGATCATACTCTGTGCTTTGGCTGCTCCAGCCAGCCCTCCCACTCCTGCCTGTCTGGGGGGAGCTGGAAAAACCAGGACACCCTCAGTTCTGCCAAAGGCTGATGAGACCCAGCCACAGCCCTGCCATAAGGTACAGGAGTGTTCCCCAACATAACCTAATCACAAGGAGGAGAAAAGAGCAATTCTCATGTCCTCTGCAACTTGATCAAATTACAGCTGGTAACGTCCTTGCCCCTCTCTCCTTCAAGCCCCTGAGCAGGATGCACTGGGAAGGGCAAGTGATTAATGTTATAGAGGGGCCCACTCCTTCTCACTTCCAGCTCAAGATCCAAAGGGGGTCAAAGAATCAAAAAAACAGGAAAATCAAAATTGCTGAAAGAAACTGCACGTTTGTTGAGTGATCAGCCAACACAATTTAAGAAGGTGAGATGGTCACACAGGATGTCAAACCAACAAAAGTAACCTAAGCCAAGCCCAAAGCCCAGGATTTGCAAGTCTTGAAACCTTTCTGCTTGAACTCCCTAGGTCTAGAGAATGGCTATGATTTATTTAGATACCAAGTATCCTCTCACACTTTTGCTGCGTACTTTATTCTGTCGTCCTCACAGACATCCGGTTCTGACTGTTGCAGACAGCCTACGGGACAGGTAAACATCAGTCTGACCCCCTCTGGTGATTTACAACATTGTTTCAGCTGACGTTTTCTTTGCTGGTTTTCTAAAAAACCCTGTGAGTTCATCGGTACCTTGGTGAAGGTAATGTCTGGGGGTGTGTTTCTGCATATTCCTGCTTCACGGAGGCCAAAGAGCAAGGCTGTTCTCAGGTTTTATAAGAACAGCAAGCTGACACCTCGAGGCGGGACATAGACTCCAGGGGGTCACTTTCTGATGTTGCATGGGGCACAACCAAATACTGGAGCGAAGCAGCAGAGCTTCACAACACTGACGGTAAAGCCCCTTAAGCTCCTCTGCAAAGTATTTACACACAATTTAGGCTATTAGAATGCTCTTCTGTTTTGCGTTCAAATTCAGCAGCAGTGTTCCATAAATAGGCTGCAGACACAAAGCAAAGGCATAGCTGAAGCCTAAAGATAGAAAGCTCTTCCTCTTCAGAGCTGCAGATTCATCATTAACTCAGTTACAGTAAAGTTTGTTTGGGTGACTTGCAGTGGCAGAGAGGTTCTAAAGGCAAAGTACTTTGATGTTCAGTGCCTCCGAAGCACTCGTGTAGGCAACCCACTTTAATTCTCTATGACATGTTTATGTGAGCTTAAAAAACAGATGGTGATAAAGATGTATTGATGCTATCCTTTTTTGCTAGGAAATTTTGTAAAAACAAGAGCTCTGAATAAAGACAAAAAGCAGCAATCCTACCAGCCTGACAGGCCATATCCCCCCTTCTGTGGCCAACAAGAGTGCACTCGCTTAACTTTATCTTTGCTCAGAGAACAGCAAATGTTGTCCCAGACACCCACAGCACCTCTGTGAGTAATGTGAATAGTCCCAGAGCACCTTACACTGGGAAGCACCTTGTGGTGGGTCAGCCTTGGCTGCTTGCCACTCCATCATTCCACCACCTCAGCTGGACAGGGGAAAAATATATGATGAAAAGCCCATGGATACCACCCAGCAGTTACCATCACAGCAAAACAGACTCAACCTGCAGAAATTCACATCCCCAAGCCCCCCAGTGGGCTCAGCTTTGGCCAGTGTTAGGCCTGTCTTAGACACAGCTGGGACTGGCTCTGACTTTGGGGCAACTCCTGATGCCTTCTCATGAGGAGAACCTACCCTTGTAGCCCCCTTGCCACTTAAACCAAACACATGCCCAAAAACACTGCTGGTCTCAGCTGAAAAAAATGCCCAGCTTGCATTACAAATCACCTGGATTTCCTCTGGCACTTCATTTTTTAAAACAGCAAAGAACATGGGTAGTGGGGAGGGTAGGAGGATGAAAGGCACTGAGTTGGGCATTTTCCAGGAGATGCCATCAACAGAGGTTGTGCAAGAGAAAGGCAGGACCTCGACAGCAGCAAACTGAAGGGTCTGTTGGATCTGGTGCTGAAGGCAGCTTTCTGGTGTGTCCAAGACCTGTTTTTCAGCCCTTAATCTTTCACAAGCAGCCCTGTGTGACCTTGGGCAAGTCTCTGTATCTTAGCTGTCCACCTAGAATATGGGACACATGGCAATTCTCTGCTCGACACTGGTGCACTGAGAATCAATGCATGAAAGGTCAGGCAAGCCAACACGAAGGCAAAAGGTGACCTAAAAATAGCAGGCTGGAAATAGTGAAGGCAACAAAGAGCTTCCCTGTACCATATTTCCTCTCTAAAGCAGGAGTTAAAGATTTTTGCTAATAACTATTCTAGAAGACAGAACAAGCAGGATGATTTGTGTTGCAGAGATGATGCAGAGAATGATGGAATCAGACAAAAAAGGTGTTATTGCCTCAGTGATTTTTCTCCAGCCTCGAACTCCTTAAAATGTCCTCATACATGCAAGAAATACAAAAGGGGAGAAAACAACTCACTAACCACATGGTAACAAATAATAAATAAAACAGAGGCTAAGCAAATGCCTGTTTTATTAAAAGAGATTGCTAAAGCAGCTGGCAATATGACCCCAGAACATAGATTAGTCACTAGCCCTAGAAAAGGACACTGTACCTGCAGGGAATACCATCAGCTGCTGCCCCCAAAGTGCCCTTAGGTAGGTGGGCTGGAGGAAGGGGGAGCAGCAAGCATCCTGACTCTAATCCACAACAGCCTCTGATCCTAGTGCTCCCCCCTTTTGCTGCAGCCTCTCTCTAATTAAACTGTCATCACATTATTAAAGTCATGCTTCCAGGGCTTCTCACAGAGCTTTCATGAGGGGGAAAGAGGGAGAAAGAAAGATTCATTGAGTCCACTCCACAGGGCATCACGCAGATGCTTGTTGGTAGCTAATCCCCCTGTGAAGGTGAAATAAATTTGGAATGAGACGAGGAAGAGGGGAAGAAAAAGGAAGTATTCCATGATGAGTGAGTTGCCTGACCTGTTTTCACAGGGGGTCTCTGCAAGCTTGAAATCATAGCTCTGGAGCTTTTTGTGCTTAACAAGGAAGAGGTGTGTCAGCTCAGGGAGAGAGGAGCTGGGAGCTTTGGTCCCAGCAGTGCTGCAGGGGCTGTTTCCTTCATGGCACCAGGAGACAGGGATTTTCCCTGGGAAAGGTGAGTGTGCACAGAAGTCACAGCAGCTCTTGTCTCCCAGGCTGTCCTCTACCACTGGAAGAGGACACCACACAGCTCTACCTCTACCACACAGCTTCCTCCCTCCATTCCAAAAGGAATACATAAGGAAACTGAGCTTTACATCTTTTTCCCTTGGCTGCACTTTCCCCCTCCTACCTGTAATTTCCCAGTTTTTTTGTTTGTTTGTTTGATGCAAAGAATTTGTGTGCAAACACCTCACTGCCAGCCAAAACCTGAACTACAAGATTTGCTGTTTTCCTACTCCAGTGGCTTTTCCTATGCTTTTTATAATTTTTTGTTTTAAATTTTATTTTAAGCTTTGAGGATTCAAGCTGTTTCTAGTACTTAGAGTGTGGGCTCCAGGAGCCAGTTCTCATCACCAAGTGACTTCACATCCTTTATTTCCATTTGCATCCTGTAGTTCACTTCAGCATATGTGTTTGTGCTAGGTGTTAGGACAGTAGGAAGCACCCAGCAGCTGACTGGCAGAGAACAAGTTAGGCAACTGCATTTTCACACAAGTGTCTTCAGGATCCCAAGGATTTTTTAATTGTACAGATAGCAAATATCTGCCCCTGCACTCCCAGGAGCAGTGCTAATTTCTGCTAAAGGCCCAGCATCCTCTGAAATAAGCAGGGAGGCTGACGATGCTTAATTAGCTCTCTAGCTTGTGTTGTGCACATAGCAGAACTCCTCTTACAAAACTCTCCAGCTTTCATCTGCATCTGTGGCACCAGACAGCCCGAACCCCAGGGCAGCAAACCACATGCAGCACCAAAAAAATATCGCAGGTCCTTTAAAGGACAGTGCTCCACCGTGCAGATAACATCTTGTGCCCTGAAAAATCCCTTGTTTGTACACCACAGAGGAAGAGCAGTTTCTGAAGGATCAACCTGGGGTGAACCCTTGATAGTGCTCTGATAGCTATGGGGATTTTTTTCTTTTTATTCTTTACACCTCAAGTTGCTATAAAAACCTGTGCATTTTCCAGGCTGTAGCTCTATGGAGCTTTTAAACATGTAAAACATCATAGCTGAGCAACTCAGAGATGCTCACACAAGAGTCTCCCTCATGATCCTGCTTGTGACAACTCAGACTTGAAATGGCTGCAAACAAAAGCACCAAGAGAAAAGCAAAACCAAAAAGCAAATCCATGCCTATTCGTGGCAACAAAGGTTCTTCCCTCAGATCCTCTTGAAAAAGTGAAGAGATCCCTTGCAGATCAAACAGAATTTAGGGAACTGTAAATGCATGCATATATTTATTTTCAGTCTCAATGTAACTGAGGCAGTTGAGCCATTGCTACAAGCTACCCCACCTTAACCACCACTCCTGTAAATCAGAGTGAAGCCTCTGTGTAGCCTTTTAACTCATACTGCCCCACTGGCTTCTTGCTTTTAAGAAAGGCACTGAGGGGAATGTGTCTGCCAGAAGATTAACACACACTCACCTCTGTTCCAGTTGCTACGGTGTGCAAAGCCTCATTCCATTTAGAAAAAGCAAGGAAAACACTAGTTACATGAAAGAAACAGGACGATTTCCCTACAAAACCTTTGCCAGGAGATAAGGCTTAGCTAAACTCAGAATACACTTTGGAAACATATCAGCCCTCATGATATTTTTTTTCAGAGGCTGATAAACTCTCCAGTAATTCCTGGAGTTGACATAGCATGGAGTTTTTTCATACCCTGGTCCTATTGATTTCAGGAATTGATTCAGCCTGTGCAACTCATTTATAAGCATGCCCCTGGCATGTAGTGCTCCCCAGTTTTTCTTGTTGGATCCAAACAGAAACATAACCCAGCTTCCCTATATGGGGTGTGCTTTGCACCCTGTATAGGTATTTAGGCTGAAATAAGGGAAATCAGTAACAAAAGCCCCCATTTTGTTGACTGATTAATTAGCTTGTTTACTGAAGTTTGCAGAGAATGAAGGAGCTCCCATTCAAACCACTCTGGAATTAGAGCAGCAAGTCAGAGCAGAGACTGTCCCCTGAGGGGTAATCCTAAGATGCTGGGACCTAATGGAAACGGAAGGCTTTAAGCTTTTGTTCCATAGTTCTTGTGGGTGAGATTTTTAATTGCACCTTTTCTTTTTTTCTGTCACTCGGAGAAAAAGGGAATATTTGAAAAACATTTCAAAACAATTATTCCCTCATTGCTGCTTCAAATAAAGGGAAGTCTGAAGTTTTGGGGTGAATTTTCATGTCACTGGAAATTATTTCTTTAAAGCCATGAAAATGGTGCAAGGGAGAATACTTACATGGCTTATTCAATATCTTTGCATAAAGTGATGTAGACATACACTTTTTAGGGAGAACTGTGGTCTTTGTTTATCTGATTATCTTAGGTTCAAAAAAAAAAAAAAAAAAATCATGCTGATGTCAGAAATTTCATAATACCACTACTGATTTTAGCATTACTGTAGCAGGTGAGAGTTTGTTGGTGTGGCCAGAGTGCTTTCCAGAAAAATCCAATACTATCTTTAGTTTTCATTTATAGCAAACTCATGAAGCAGTATCCTGAATATGTATCTGTATCCTGAATGTGAGGCAGGGACAGAACTGGTGCTGGGGGAGCTCACAGGAGCCACCCCCTGCTGCACTGATCCAAACCAATATACTGGCAGTTGCTATGTATTGTTTTAATTAATAGATTAAGTTCTTCTAAGTGTTATTATAGGGTATTTAAATAAATTATTACATACTATTTATTTAAGCAGGTATTAAGAGCATATTTTTAAGCAGCTAAAGCTCTGTCTGGCCACAGCAGCAGCATCCCTGCAGGACCCAGGAGGGCGTTTGTTTCCTGGGCTCTGCGTGGCTCAGTGACACAGTAGCCCACGCTGACCCACCCGTGGGATGGCAGAGAAGCCCTGGAGGCTGCTCGGGCTGGGGAAGCCTTTCCCAGCGCTCCTGCAGGAGGACGCTTGGGAGGGGCTCCCTCTGCTCCGCAACAAAGGCAGCACCGGGACCCGGCCCACCGGGCCTCCCCACACAGCAGCCATCAAAAGCACCGTCTCTGAAACCCGAAGGGAACTTTGCCGAAACACTTCTGGTGATGAGAGACAAACTTTCCCCCCGCCTCTGTGTCACGGCTTGGCGCTGGAACGCGAATTAACCCAATGACAGATCCTCTCTGTTCATCACCCTCCCCAAGAGGGAGGGGAGAGAACAAGGGAGAGAGATTTAAGGGTTGGACACCGAACCACACAGCTGTAATGGAACAGCAATGACAAAAGAAAAAAGAAAGAAATACACAGAAATATACACAAAAGAAATACCATGTTCCTTCCCCCAGGTCTGCAGATCATTCTCTAGCCCTAACTACAGACATCCAGCATCATCATCCCAGAAGCAGACACCGACTGAGAAACTTGCTGCTCGTTTCAGCAGGTGCAGCTATTTAAGAGAGACTTAGCTCAAAGCAAAATTACATGACAGAAAATCAGTTCTATCCCTGTCCAAACCAGGACACCATGACACACAGGCTTTGGAGTTTTCAGCACACAGGAAAGGGAGAGCACTGAGCCACCTTCAAGAGCTGCTGCAGCTCAAATCCTGTCCCATAGCTCTGAAGGGAACTCGAAGTTCTGCTCTCCTCATTAGCAGGAGGATGCATAAGGCAGCCTGCTCTGGATGTGCAGGGGATGGAGCAGAGTTCAGGCAGCAGAACTGCCTGGGAAACTGAGAAAAAAAAAGAGGCTGGAGAGTGCAAGTGGAGAAGTATCCTTCTCTTCCCCACGAAATTTCTTCCCTCTGCTGTAGCCAACAGAAATTGAATATTTGGTTTTGAAAACCATAACTCTAACCTTACTGTTAAAATCGGGGACAAGGTTAAATGTGATCAACCTCAAAAGTGAATGCATTCATTAGACGGTAGAGAGCCATTTAAATTTTTCCCAGGGGCATTACAGTTTAAACAGTTCTACTTACAATAAAAATAATGCTGTAAATTGTCAAGTAACTTGGCAAGTGTCTAATTAATCTTGGCAGCATCCTTGATAGGCAGAAAGCTGTTACCAGAAGAAAAAACTGAGACAGGGATTTTAAGTAGATAAAATGATTTCAGCCATCCTCATCTGCTGCAAGTGTATTATCACCAAGAGTTTCTGTGGGGCAGCAGACCAAGGCATGCACAGTCATCTGTGTGTATAATGGCTCCCTCCTGTGCTGTGGCCCTGATGACTGCCAAAGCAGCAGCTCATCCCCATATCAACTTCATTTACATGTTTCCAGGAAGATCAGTTGCCTCCTTCCCCAGACTGCAGACAATTAAAAGCTTGGAAAACTCTGCCCTGGGTCAGATTTTCTTTAGAGGGGTCAAAAAGGTCTACAAAGTTTGGGGAGTAAGGTGAACAGCATGATTGCCTGGCCTCTCTTTCCAAAAGAAAATAATAAAAATAAACAATCAGATTATCATTAACCACTTGTGAGGGAATGCTTAAAGAGGAAGCAGCTGAAACAGTTAAGGACATTATATGGAAATCTAATGAGGTTCTCCAGCTTCTAGTATGATAATCAAGTAAAACTCCTGATAACTTCAGTGGAATCGAGTTGGCAAGGCAGGTCAAGTGCATCCCTTGGTAGAGCACAAGATGCAATCACAACACAGCAACACTAGCAGAGATTAACAACAAGTATTTTCTCCAATATCAACTTGAGCACAAAAATCAGCGGTGTGTTTTCTATTCTCTATATAAAACAATATAACAAACCACCGCAAGAAGTTCTCAAATTGACTTTTTTTCCCCACCAGATACACTGCAATGTGCTATAGCTTGTATTTGGTGCTGTTCTACAGAACCATGTGGATTCTTTTTCAGGGGTTCATTTCTGTTACCTAAGAAGTTTAGTGCAAAGTACCCTGACATTCTTTAGCTGTATTTTTGCCTAATCAGCTACTGATCTTACAATTGTTCTTGCTGTCATATGCTCTGCTCCATCGATTTCAACACAGCTTTGCTATGGTACAAAAATATGGGTTAATAGCCCCAGCTGCAGGGTTAGAGTTCATAGGACTCTCACATGTAGGCAGTTGAAAGCACAGCCATTATAAGCATTTTTTTCATCTTAAAATATGCCAGTGCAAACAGTCTGTGTTACCAATGACAAATGAAACTGGAAACAGAAAAGTCTGACCAAAGCATTAAAAAAGTGCAATAAGGCCACGGGACTGCTGTAAGGCACAAGTGGAATAGACCACACTTACATGCAACAGTGGAATGGAAAATCCCTCCAGCTGTGCAGTTACTAAACCACAGTGCAGTGCTAAAACTATGGAAAGCCCTTGAGAAAAGCAACAGCTCCTAAAATACCTCTCATGCCAGACAGCTCTTTTTTTCAAGGCTCAAACTAAGACCTGCACGGGCCCTTTTTTGCTTGCTTCAGGTTTGGGAGAAACCATAGGCAGTGCTTGCTGCAGGACTGTCAGGATACAATTAATTCTTTCAGTGACACTGTCAAACCTTTGAGATCAAAGGTGCTGACTGAAGTCGGTTTTCACATTGAGATTACAACATTATTTGATTTCATAGCAGTGTAGTCCCCAGAGAAGACATGAGTTGATTATGCAGTAATTCCAGGAGTGCCTCAACTCTCCTGGGGAGAGACCAACTCTATGAAACTGATTTTAAAGGAAGGCCAGTTGACCCCAGTGGCACTTTTTGGTGGTGGTGGTTTAGTTTTGTTTTTTTTTTTTTAGGAAAACTGCAAATCTTATTAAAAGGCTCTGCAAATAATTGAGTCTGACAGCCTATGGCTTCAACAAACTCTCTGCTAGGGGTGGAGGCAAGTCTAAAAGCTGGCTGAGGGCCAGACTGTAGCTCACAGCCCTTGTGCTCTCCTCCAAAAGATACAATGCAGAGGCAAAAACATCTCACAGGACTCGGGGGAGCAGCACACAGCATTGTGCTGCAAGTCTGTGGCAGGTTCATGCCACTTCACATGGCACGGGGTACAGGGGCAAGTTTACCCATGGAGAAAAGTGGGACTTGTAGCTGATGGAGAACGAGATCACAACTTAGAAAGCCACGCAGCTTCCCAGAACCGCAATGACAATACAGGGCTGCAGTGAAAGCTTCCAAGCCAAAAACTGCTGTGTGGCAAGAATTACTAATGCATGCTTCACACTCTTAAGGTTTTCCTGCCCAGAG
Organism: Heliangelus exortis; assembly: GCF_036169615.1. Classification (NCBI taxonomy): domain Eukaryota; kingdom Metazoa; phylum Chordata; class Aves; order Apodiformes; family Trochilidae; genus Heliangelus; species Heliangelus exortis. The sequence continues at coordinate 1,168,768 of NC_092425.1, forward strand.
GAGTGCCAGCCATGTTCCCCAGGCTGCTGTTGTGCAAGGGGACAGACAGGACTTCCCCAGCTGGTGGCAGCCACCAGGGCTCTGCTGGTCCCAGCCCCACTGTGGGGCAGGGAGCAGGCTTCCCACCCTAAGGCTCCTTCCTCCAGCCTGGAACAGGGGGGTTTGCACTCCCCAGGTATGTCCACAGGTGACAAAACAGCCCCAACACAGGGTGAAAATAATTATGACAGGAGAAAGAGAAAACACGGCCAGCAGATTGTAACAGCTTCCCCTCCACACTTCTTCCTTTTCCCAGGGCCCAGATTTATTTCACTGCAGCCTCCCCTCGGGGCTGAGGGGACGGGCAGGGGGCATCAGGGTCAGTTTTCCTCAGGTTGTTCCTGCTGCTCCCTCAGGGAAGGACTCCTCACATTTTTCCCCGCTCCAAGACAGGGTCCCTCTGACAGGAGAGTCCCTCAGGAACCCCTCTCGTGGGGTGCTGTCCCTCAGGAACCCCGCCCGTGGGGTGCAGTCCCTCAGGAACCCTGCCCGTGGGGTGCTGTCACTCAGGAACCCCGCCCGTGGGGTGCAGTCCCTCAGGAACCCCTCTCGTGGGGTGCAGTCCCTCAGGAACCCCTCTCGTGGGGTGCAGTCCCTCAGGAACACCTCTCGTGGGGTGCTGTCCCTCAGGAACCCCGCCCGTGGGGTGCTGTCACTCAGGAACCCCTCTCGTGGGGTGCAGTCCCTCAGGAACCCCGCCCGTGGGGTGCTGTCCCTCAGGAACCCCGCCCGTGGGGTGCAGTCCCTCAGGGACCCCGCCCGTGGGGTGCAGTCCCTCAGGGACCCCGCCCGTGGGGTGCTGTCACTCAGGAACACCTCTCGTGGGGTGCAGTCCCTCAGGAACCCCGCCCGTGGGGTGCTGTCCCTCAGGAACCCCGCCCGTGGGGTGCTGTCCCTCAGGGACCCCGCCCGTGGGGTGCTGTCCCTCAGGAACCCCGCCCGTGGGGTGCTGTCACTCAGGAACCCCTCTCGTGGGGTGCAGTCCCTCAGGAACCCCGCCCGTGGGGTGCTGTCCCTCAGGAACCCCGCCCGTGGGGTGCAGTCCCTCAGGGACCCCGCCCGTGGGGTGCAGCCCCTCAGGGACCCCGCCCGCGAGGTGCTGTCCCTCAGGAATCCCGCCCGCGAGGTCCAGTCCCTCGCGAACCCCGCCCGTGGGGTGCAGCCCCTCAGGAGCCCTGCCTGGGAGGTAGAGTCCCTCAGGAACCCCGCCCGTGGGATGCAGCCCCTCAGGAACACCGCCCATGGGGTGCAGCCCCTCAGGGACTCCGCCCGTGGGGTGCAGCCCCTCAGGGACTCCGCCCGTGGGGTGCAGCCCCTCAGGGACCCCGCCCGTGGGATGCAGCCCCTCAGGGACCCTGCCTGGGAGGTAGAGTCCCTCAGGAACCCCGCCCGTGGGATGCAGCCCCTCAGGAATCCCGCCTGCGAGGTGCAGCCCCTCAGGAATCCCGCCCGTGGGGTGCAGCCCCTCAGGAATCCCGCCTGCGAGGTGCAGCCCCTCAGGAATCCCGCCCGTGGGGTGCAGCCCCTCAGGAACCCCGCCCGTGGGGTGCAGCCCCTCAGGAACGCCGCCCGTGGGGTGCAGCCCCTCAGGAACCCCGCCCGTGGGGTGCAGCCCCTCAGGAACCCCGCCCGTGGGGTGCAGCCCCTCAGGAACCCCGCCCGCGAGGTGCAGCCCCTCAGGAATCCCGCCTGCGAGGTGCAGCCCCTCAGGAACCCCGCCCGTGGGGTGCAGCCCCTCAGGAACCCCGCCCGTGGGGTGCAGCCCCTCAGGAACCCCGCCCGTGGGGTGCAGCCCCTCAGGAACCCCGCCCGCGAGGTGCAGTGCCTCAGGAACTCTTCCCGCCCAGGCTGCCCACAGTCACAGCTGCTGTGGAACCGTCACCTCCTGTGACAAGGGCTCCTTCACAGACCCATGTCTGCCACACCAATATGGCCCTCAGTGCCTGCAGATCTACAACTGCTCCTTCACGCTCCATGTCTGCTCCAGGGTGCTGCTCCATGGCACAACCGCCATCTTACCAGAGGCTGAGGGGAAACCTCTGCTCGGGCCCATTTTCTCTCCTTCCTCACCAACCTGATGCTCCACCTGGGCTCTCACCTCCTCCTCTTCAGCTATTTTTTAGAGTTCCATTTTCCCTTTCTTGAATATGTTCCTCACAGAGGCACATCCAGCCTCCCATATCTCCTTGACCTTGGGATTGGAACCCAGGGAGCTTCCAGCAGCTCCTCACAGGAGCCTCTCCTGTGACCCCCTGCTACCCTGACCCAAAATATCTACAGAAAAAGGTGGGTAAGACAAAAGAACACCAGCCCTGCAACCAGGTTTTGTTTATGGGTCTACAGAGCTCCCCTCAGGCAGTCAGTCATTGAGCAACTCCTCCACTGGCAGAAGCTGTTTATAAATGTCTATCACGTGCTATTTCTATGTGGTATTTAGAAATCATGGTTAAAAAACAGTTAATCAATTTCTGCATTATTTCTGAGGTTGCTGTTTGTCTTCATGTTTTTAGAAGATGAAGGCAGATACCTGGCCTGGGGAGGGGAAAGTGTACAAAAATGCTTAAAATGAAAAAAAGTACAGTAAAGTACCTAAGGAAGAAGAAAAGTGGACCAAATACGTTGGTCACTGTCATTCAAGGGTCAGCTGTTGTGTAACTGTTTGCATTTACCGATGAGAGAAGCAGCTATTTGCATGTTCCCCAGTACATCCACAGATTCAGCATCTCAGGCTAGAAAATGCAAATATTTGTGAATCATATAAATTATGTGCTATACAATATTTAATTTCCTTTTGAAAAACAAGCATTATCCTTTGAAAGCAAGCAAAGTTGTCCTTGAAGGAGGAGCAGAAAAAGCACCAGGTACTTTTGCATTTCAATGTGCTACTTCCAAAATCAAAATTTATCAACTCTGTTTTCCAAAAAGATCACTTTGATGTCTCAATCAGTGATAAAACCAAAGGGAGTCTGAGAAGCTCAGTGACTGAGGGGTTTGCACTCTTAGGTTCATGTGGCCAGTGAATAGAACAAGCACCTAGTCCCTTGGTACTCAAATGGACTGACACCTTCACCCTACCATCCAATTCTGCAAACTATGGGCACAAGGTCTGGAAAACAAGCTTCCTTAACTGTAATTATGTTTGTTTTTTCCACAGACAAACTGCCACAAGATGACATTTGAACTTCTTTGCACAGAAGTTGCCAGAACACTGTCATCAGGACAATCCTATATGTGAGACCCATAGCAGTAGAAGATAGCAGATAGACAGCTTCTCTAGGAAACAAGACAGTAAGCAAGCAGCAAAAGAAATACAAACTACTTTCTTACATTATATTGCTTGAGAAGTCTATTTTTTCCAGGAAGCTTTGCAGCTTTGGAAATTTAACAGTTCCCTAATGACAGAGGGGACTGTTTGTGAGCAAGAAAGCTCTAATATTGACAAAAGGAACTGTTGGGAAAGACAGATGAAACCCCAGAGAAATGCCTCCAAATAGCAACAGCCCGTGTAGTATTAGGGAAAGACAAGACTATGATCCAAGGTAGAAGCCACCAGGACAAAGCTGCCAGGTGGAAAGGCAGAAGCAGCAGTGGACAGGCAACAGAAGGATCAACAGCCCAAGACTTCAACTAACAGGTAGGTGCCAAGGTTGACATTGAGCCCTGACATCCTCTGATGAGACAACAATTATACTGATAGTATGTTGTGATGGTTAGTAGGGCAGAGACCAGCCCTTCAAACCTTTGAGGAAAAGGATGGGATGACACACACACCAGCATATAATATCCATTAGATCTGAAAGCACAAGCAGCTGTGGTCATGCACTTAAACTAAGCTTATGGACATGGGAACTCACAACTGAAAGCTGCCACTGACACATCTTTCAGGTAAAATGACAACACAGGTTGGCTAAAACAGCACTGATGTCCAAAATAAACGTTTGGAGAAAGCACCAAGTAATGAGTCCAGGAGAACACAGAGCTAAAGCATAGATGCATTTAGAGTGGTCACATGGACCGCCAGTTTCAAAGCCAAAAAGGGATTTGTTTGGTGCATTTGATTTTTTTTTTATTGCAGCGCCCTCTCCTGTTAACACACAGCACGCGGCACTGTGAAACAAACACCAAATAGAGTATTTAACACCTGCACTTTGTATGCCACAATGGTATTTGTTAGTGTCCTGATTTTAGCCCAGTGATCAGGAAGTACCAAAACACTCAGGATGTCTTTGGAAGACACTTGAGCAAAAAGCAAAAAAGCTTCTAGTGGTTATTTTATGTCTTCTCCAAACAGCCAACTCTGCTTACATTTACTGTGTTCAGGTAAGTTGCCTGCTTCGTCTCTGGATATCAAGGACTGCCTTTGCTATTAAAATATTTACAGGACTGTGGACAAATTCTTCTCTTGATCACTTTTTTTTTACAGCTTTACTGAAATATTTTGGGGTGGGCACCCATTTCAGAAAAAAAAGATAAAATTTAACCTTGTTGGCTTTACTAAAGGATGCCCTGACATTTCAGGCTTTTTCTGTGTCCCCCTTCCTAACCTTATTTCTCCCTGCTTGCCAGCCTTAATGTGCTTTTTCCTTGGAGATGGCATTGTGGAACCAAAAGCACTGGGATAATTCACTTCTCAGAAATTTCTGCATCCAAGTTATCAGAAAGGTTTGGTGACATGTACAGTGGGATAAAAATTACATATTGCTGATGGGGAATTTTTTTTTTTTTACCTGGTTGCACCAGGAGATGTTTGCAGAGACTGACACTGTCAGAATATTTATCTTTTACTGCAAGTAATGCCTTGAAAAGTCTTGATTTTGTGTCAGCTTTGATTAAGCATGGCCTTGCTCTCTTACATGAGACTTTGTGGCAGGTTTCCTGTCTTTCCACCCTTACTGTAGGTGTTCTCAAAAACTGTTGGCTCTGATCATCCTATATTCTCATGGGCAACATGAATGAAAACATCCCTCTTTTATTTTGCAAGGCACTAAGCAAAACACTCCCATTCTACTTGATGATTACTGATGGAAAGTTTGATAATATTCCTACAGGGAAGACATCTCAGACCCTAGCTTCCAATATGCCTTCTTGCTATGATCCCACCCCACATATCTTTTTCTGCTGAGGAAAGAGCAGTGTTCAGGACAAGATTTCTCATCAGCTTGCCTTTAATAGTGTCCACTAAGGTAATTTGTTACTATCCCAGGAAAGTGTTAACAAAACAGACCTATAGGTGGGGTTATTCAATCCAGCCTTTCAGCTTCTCTAATGGATGCCTTTGTTTGTGTAAGTCACCGTTTCAAAAAAACAAAGGGGTGAGAGGGCTGACTAATTGAATGTACATCTTTGGCTCTGAGCTGCCTAGAGTGACCTGGTGGACAAATGGCTTGTAAACTCATGTGGTTGTGAGAGATGTCCTAGTGGATTGCAAGACTTGAATACAATCTCAGCCTTGACCAGATAACCAACAGAAAGTGACTAGAACAGTAGCTGACAATGCTTAAGCAGCTGGGATACACAAAGCTATTTACAGCTGTGCAGCACAGAGCAGCCTGCCCTGGAATTTCTCTCTCCAAACACAACCACTGTCCAAATCACCTGAGAGCAGCAGGTGGGTGAAACTGACACAGTGGGGCTGTGCCCATTAGCAGTGCCAAAGAGCAGCCAAGTCAAAAGAATCATTTGCCTTTGAGCTTTTTAGTTAGGGCTACATTCCCTTAACCCACTTGCTATTTTGTCCATTTGCAGCTTTGTAAGAGGCAGAGCATACATGTGGGGGCACTTGTTCCATAATGCTAAATATTCTGCTATAACCCCTAAAACAAAGATACTTAGACATTACATGGGATAAACCTCCACACTGGTCAGTGAACAAAAAAAGGAGGTGGCAGATTAGGTACTATTGGAAAAAGGTGAGGGTAAGCCCTTCCTTTGGAGGGTGAGCTATCAGCAAGCTTGCAGTTTGAAGAAACAAGTGAAGTAGGAAAAGAGGCAGTTATCTACAGAGATTATTTTTGGTTTAGTATTTTAGATGTCTTCCATACATGAAGCAAGCTGTGAACATCCCAGAAGGGAGAAAAGGCTAAACTCAGGACCAAGCAATGATACACACAAATACCTAAGAAATTACTGGTGTAAGTGCATAAAATGCCAGATTAGAAAAAAAAAAAACAACTTGTCCAGATGAGACCCCTATGGAGTTTCCTCCAATCATGTATTTAAAAACCCCACTGCTACTCAGGGAGGCTGAGTCTTCAAATCCCCTCCTTCCCCATCCCCAGATCTCACAAAGATGCCTGCATTTTGAGGTAAACAGTTTCTAATGTGCAGCACAACCTTTTCCTAGTCCCACAGACAACTGCTAAAAATGTTGTACTGCAGCTCAAAGTATTTCTGTTTCAATTAAACTCTGCACTGTTAGCTCCCCATTCTCCATGGGGAGCTTTTTTTTTTTAATATATGGTTTCAATTTCAAAACTGTAAGTTTAGGAACCTATTCTGCCTTTATTTATGCAGCCTAAGAGATGATATATCTATCTACTGATAATAACTGTAATTTAAAAAAAATATTTTCAATACAAAACCAAACAATTAATTGAACACCTTTGTGAACAGGTACATTACACCATACATCTTGGGAGCTGCTAGCCTTTAAAACTGACAAACAGGGGGTCCTTGTATTCTGTAACAGTCCCCAGGGAAAGCAGTTTGTGAAACAGTAAAATTGCTCAGGCACAAATATTTATCACAGATCCAGTAAGATTTGATGTGTCTTGTAAAGACAACATTACACATTTTACGTGCCTTCCATCTTGGGTTCAGAGTACATATGGCTTCTTCAGTATAGGGGTTTTCACAACCAGTGGAAATCTGTAAACAATATTTTGTTACAACCTCATAAATAGTAGGTGCTATTATTTCCCCTGAAGTCTCAATGAAGCTTTATCCTTCCTGAATACACATTGTTCTTGTTCCAAAAACGCCTAGTACAGAAGGCACAATTATTTAATTGGATTTATCAGGTTTACACATTTGTCAGTCCATTAGAAGTTAGCCACCATTAAGCAGGTATGCACTCTTTATTTTGAGTACCTGGCTAGTTTGTCTCATTCAATATGTGCTGCTTTGTAGAACAGAACACTTTGTCCTTCTGTAAAAACGTAGCACAGCCTAACAAACCCAAGGCACCAATAAAGGTGCTTTCCATCCTCCTCCTTGGATATCAAGGCAGTCAATGAAGGTGTTAAATATTGCAGCTGCCCAGGAGTTGGGTTGCTCCATGCAAATCATAGCAAATCACCCACTGAGTGCCAGGGAAGGTGTTGGAGTTTGGATCCCCAGATCCTGGTGAGGCACACGAGTTGTGCAGTCAGCACACTGAAGCTCCACCCCTGCTCAGAGCACCCTTCAGCTCCATAAAGCTACTCTGGGTCCAGGCTGCCATTCCGGCCTTCAGGGCAGGCTGGGGGGGGGGCTGAAAGGAGTAGTGTGGAACTAAGCTGCTGAGCCACTCATTTCCTTCTGCTGGGTCAGCACAAACAGGGATCTGGAGATGGGAATGGTTCTATTTCTCCTTTTGAGCCCTTCTACCTGCTGACTGTCCCTTTCTCCCATCTCCCTCATGGACTTTTTCCCATCTTGCTGGCAATTAGTGAAATCAGGCCAAGTCACAGAGCTGTCCTGCACCACATGGATCCCTGGAGCAGCTGAAAGCTGGGCTGGGGGCCTGGGAGCAATGCTGCCTGACTTTCCCTGATCCCTGCTTTGCCAATAGGTGTCATAGCTCCCAGCTTCTGCTCTCCCCCCCACTCCCTTCACTGCTTCAGCAGACAGTTTTACAGATCTGTCCCTCACTCCAGCTTGGAACAGAGGTATTTTTGGTCCAAACGACCTTGGTTTTATAACAAGGGAATAACAAGCAGTGGTTCCTCAGGTGAAGGTATCTTAACCACCTCTGACACTCTGTGCTGAGCAGACCATAAGCAGGGCTGCCACCAGCCTGTAGGCAAAAGCACCATCTATATCTGACAGAAAGGTGGGACACAAACAAAGCCAAGGCTGAGGCAGGAAACATATTGCCCTGATGCTGATGCCAGCAAAGCACTAGCAGGGCCTCAACCTCTGCACTCCCTTTGCTACAGAGCTGACAAGCATCCCTGCCCTGGTAGTGCACACAGCAGCCTGGGCTGCTCTCAGCCACGTGGCAAGAGGGATTTTTTTCTTAATGCATGTTTGACATTCTGAAAAGAAAGTGTGGCTTTTGAATAGTTGTCATCGTGCCTGGATATAGCAGGGTGCCCCGATTCAGTAATCTTCCAACTTATTTCAACATCATGCAGACACATTCCACATTATTATTTAAAAAGATGGCATATTCAGAGTATTTTTCAAATAATTCAGTCACATTAATACCCTTGTATAGCATCCATTAACTACAGCCTTTTATAATAAATAAGTGGCATAATTATTGGGCTAGCTGTCCAAAAAGCTAAAATGGTCACTCTAATGAATGTTTCTGCTGCTGTCTAAGCCATCAAACTCTGCCTGGGAGCCCAGCAGCACTACAGATCCCTGGCAGAAGAGACCCCACAGTCCTTTTGCTTTGGTCTCTTTCCCCATGCCTGCTGTACCTACAGGCCACGCTTCAACAGTGTTTGTCCAGCATCAGTGACAGCAGCAGCTGCAGTTAGGGCACTAATTCCTGTGGCCCTCTGCCACCCACATGCCCTGGGTAGGATCTCCAAGGCTTTATCTTCCTCAGTACAGGAAGAGGCAGCCATTTCAAGTCAAGGAAAACTCATGCTATGGCTGTCCTGTTACCCGAGATGGGTAGAAAGAAAAAGCAAGTTTTCTTACTCTTATTTTTCTGACCATAACCACCAGGTAGTGCAGCTGCTGTCTTGGTGTATTCTACTGAAAAAACAGGTATTGAATGACTCTGACTTTTTATTGTAGCAAGCTCCAGCATTAGGGCAAACAAACACTGCTTCCTATCTTCTGGAGATCTTGGTTATCCACCTCCAGGTGTGCACAAGTCTTGTGCACAGCTTAAAAAGCTCTGGCTCTGCATAAAGGCAGAGGGCCATACTAGTTGATAGAGGAGGCAGGAGGACTCGAGTGTTTCAAACTGATAAAAAATTGGATGACTCAGTGGGGAGGCAGAGAGGGACAAAGGGAGAGAACAAAACATCAAGAGGTCAGCTGAAAGGGTTGGCAGTCTGCGGGTAAGTGGAGGAGAGGAGGAAAAGGAAGAGCATTTAAACTGGAGTGATCATGTAGCTGCAGATGTGCTGAGTTTTTCATTGGATGCTGTCACTTGGTAAAGAAGATTGATACTTCTAAAATTCTTGCACAAATACTGCCTAAGGAGAGACTGAGTGAGAGATTTCACTGGACAACCTCAAGAGGTCCCTTCCACTGAGCATTTCTGTGGTTTAAAGAGCTGGATCACAAAGGATCAAAGACCTTCAGCCATGCACAGCTGTGAGCGAAGGATGGGACAGAAATGGTACAGGATGGAGAACAGACAAGGAACCAGTGGGGAGTTTTTCCAGCCAAAGTAGTAAAGACGCAAAAACGGAGTAGCCAAGGAAACATTTAGCAAGTTTCCTTCTGTTTTCAGAGGCACAGTCAGAAGCACCTTTAAGTGATCTATTAAAAGATAGCAAAACGCTATTGAATTGTCAACAGATGAGCAATCATGGAGGTACTGTCTGCTGGCAAGGATTGCTCACCTTCCCTCTCCCTGTTAAAATTAGTCATCAAGATCCCAGTGACTTCACTTAACATTGTCTTGAGTCTTCAGATACTTCAAAGCCTCCATCTTTCAATATGCTAAAAAACTTAAATACATAAAGAGGCCAAAAGAAGATAGAAAAGAAAATTAAGTTTCAAAAGTGTGGGTTTTTTTAAAGAAAATATAACCAACATGAAGATTCCTTCCTGTGAAGAGAGAAAAAAATAAAAAATCTTTGTCTTTAAAGCAGTGCCCTCTACCACCTGCACACAGAGAAGGAACACTTGATGTGAATATTGCCACTGGTTTCTAAAGATAAATTAATGTGAAAGTAGCAGTCTTCTTGGAAATCATGCTGATTCCCAAGCCCTCTATTCAGACAAGAGAAAACCAAAGGGCTACCTCAGCAACCCCCATCTCTGCCATCTACAGAGGTGACCCCATCATTGACAGCTAAGGCACTTTAGCTCAAGGTTGATTCTAGAAGGGTTCCAGTGTTACTGTAGGCAAAACCAGATGAAGTTACTGATCCATCAGATTCTATTCATTGCAAAACTGAGGAGCTGAGCCTTGATAGCTCCCATGTACAAGAGCTTCAAGTCAGCTGAAAATGCATAGCCTCCATATACCAATTGGCATGAGAGCAAATGAAGATCATACTACAGCAGTATTTTGAAGGGAAGAAAAACTTCCTCTAAAAAACCACATTCATATAGCCAAGTCCTCTACTGGAGCACTGGGCAGAAAACCAAGGCTGGGAGGTTTTTCTAAGCCTGTTTTCAACATCATGTTCATTCCTTAACAGAGACATGAAGACAGCCAATTGAAACTGAAGACTTCAGAGGAATCCCTATGTCAAATCTATGTATTAAAAAAACCTCCTTGATGAGTGTTAACAGCAAATACATTATTCCAATTAAAAAAATCTAGGTAGCTTAGAGTCAATTAAGATTCACTTCTTGTTTGACTTGGAAATGAAAACAGTCAGGCTGCCCTCAGTTGTACATAAACTCCTAAACAACTTCTTTTTCTCTGCATGACTAGAGCATAGCACAGGGAACTCCAACAGTTTCCCCATATTCTTGGGTTATTTTAGGCTTTTGTTTGTTTCTTGTTAGTATTTGTTCTGGGTTTTCTTTTCCTTCCCCCACTTTTCCATGGGAGTCAGATCATTGTGGGGAAGCCTGGGGACTCAGGCTGAAGACAGGAAAAGCCAAGAGGACAAGTACCAGTGAGTCAGGGTAGATGAGAAGAGACTGGCAGGGCATGTAATTACTGTACCTTTCATAGGTAAAGTCAATGGAAACAGCATCAAAACTCTTAAGCTGCACATTATTTATTTCTGTGTGCTGCTAGTGGTTACACTGAGCCCTTCTCATCAGCCTGTTTTTAATACCTTCTGGCAACTTGGTAACTTCTCATGCCTCCCTCAACCTTTGCAAACTGAAGCAAACAACATTCAGAATATCAAACCATTACAAGCTTTTCAACAGTCATTGATAGAAATAAGATGCTTGCACAACAAAGACATTAATGTGCTCCTGGCATGTTCTCCAAGGAAAGCAAAACTCATTCGACAGCAGAGAAATTTGCATTTCACAAACTTCCTGAGTTCCTGACAGGAACTTGGATGTAACATCCGGTATGGAAAGCTCAGATCTCTCTGTCCAAATGAATAAATGGCAACATTGAATAGATGTGTCAAAGAACCTCAGCTTCCAGGGGGAAAGAAGTTTCTCAGATAATAAATCGCAGGGAAAAAAAAAAAAAAAGAAAAATAAAGGAGGATAATATCACACGTTTACCCTGCCACTTTCTTGCTATCACAAGAAAACCAGAAGGAAGCTACCCCTCATGCAGCTCTGAAAACTGGTTTTATCAGCAATGTACTCCAGGGAGTACTGCAGAGGGGGATGCTACAGACCCTAGCACCTTATCAACAAGAGGAAAAGGGGAAGAGGAACAATGAGCTACAGCAGGGGTATTCTGTGATCCCATGGAAAAGAAGGAATAAGACAGAGGGTGAAATCCTCTTGGCACACGACCCATGCTCTAGTGCAAGCTCCTTTAGGTCCCCCAGTGCAGTCAGGAGGAGGGGAGTAAATGGTGGGAATAAATGAAAGATGGGTTAATGCAGAGCCCACAAACCCCTTGCCACCATTTCCCAAATAAAGATTTGGTTGGAGCAGGAGGTTACAGATGAATATATTAGACCAAGAAATCCTGAACATCACAGAACAACCTCCTGGTGAAGACTCTTGCAAAATATGCTGAAGAGGTTTGGGAAGATCTAGAGTTCAATTCAATACCTCTTAACAGGATGCCATGTCCAGACAGAGCTGCAATGAAACTCATATTTGCATGGCTTTAGCCAACAGCCCATGCAGTGAAACGATCTCATTTAGGCTGCAAGGAAGGAGAATAAAGTTAAATTGCATTACATTGCTTTTGACAGGTCTATGGGTGCTGCACACAGCTACTGCACCTCATCAGACTCTCAGTATCTCAGTGTTATCTGCATTGTCTGCTTGGGGCCTGAGACTGCACTGAACCAACTCACCTCTCCAAGAGAATGAGGAGATTTAGCAGGATGATAACCACTTCTTGCAAAAACAGCTTATTCTCCAGTGACTGTTCACCAGGCAGTTTCTCCCTGAGGAAAAGCACTTGAAAGAACCCATTTTCTGCATCAGAGCCATTACAAAGCTGCAAGGGATGCATAAGGCCCTCCATATAAAGTCTGGGTAATTTTTTCAAAAGCCTGAACTCTGGGACCAGCCCTTATTTCCTGAAGAAGGACAAAGCAGCCTTTTGCTCCTACAGTTAGAAAAGTAAAACAATCAATATCCTAACGGCTGAAATTAACTATCAATTTGTAAGTGACCTAAGTGATCAGAGAGTATAAAGAGCTGAAATCCCCCTGATAATTGATTCCTAACAGCAAGGAACAAGTGATGAGAAGATGGTAATCAACACACCTTTTCATTTCTGCTTGAAAAATAGTCCAGCAGAGAAAGACAACAAACTCTCTATGTGCAACCTGTGCTGTGATGGTGGCAGGAACCCAACTGGGTGGGAGATGGCTGGGAAGGGAATCAACACCACAGTATTCCTTTGAGACCTACTGGGATAGCTCAGGGGCTCATCCACCTTGATGTACCAGTTTCATGGGAAACTTTTCTGACAGAAGTTGAGCTTGAGCATAGAAGAAAATCAATTACAGGGCTAACGATCATCAGCAAGAAGGAATATGAGCTATCACTCTCTCTACACGTGTTCCTCAGTCACAGACAAGAGGGGAAGGTCTTAGGGTCACTTAAGGAATCACTGACAAAGTTAATTTTAGTAGAGACTTATGAAAGTGCAACTGAACAGAATTCAGTGACAAAGTTCACTCTGTTACTCACTACACAGAAGGATGTGTAGGGGTTGGAATTGGATGAGGAGTTACACAAGGATCAGGGAAACCATTTGTACAGGGAGAGGGGAGGCTGTCAGGAACGGGTTGGTTTGCACAGGGATCCAGGAGAAGAGTGAGGAAGACCCTTCCATTGAGTCATTAGGTTCAGAGTAAAGCCCCTTGCTTTCTAAACTCCTCAGAAAGGACTTCAGGTGTGACTGAATCCACTCCAAGTCCCAAACTCTATCAGCAGTTTACAGCTAAGGAGGTGCAATGCAGTACTTCGACACATTCATGGGTCCAGTGTGATTTAAAGAGCAGAAAAGTAGGATTTACACTCCTATAATGAACTCTAAGATTAGATTATATTATTTGCCAATAATTTAATCAATACTCAAAAATCTGTTAATCAATACAAAGGTTCAATTAGAAGGCCAGCCAAGTTTCTAAGCCAAACTGCCCACACACATATAAACACACACACAGGTAGAGGTTAAGCTGTTAAAGTTTGGTACCCAGTTTCATGAAAGAAGTCACATTTTACCCCCTGATTACCCAACAGAGCTGAATTACAACAGCTGGATAGAGATTGTCCCCTGTCCCTAAAATAAGTGGCCCTCTACTCATCTCCCAGTCAGATGAGCCAGTTTCCTTGCCCAGGCAGATGTGAGGCAGGCCACAGCTCCGTGCCAGCCTGAGGAGCTCACTGACTTACAAACTGAGTTAACACATTTGCTACTAAGGCTTGGCTTGTTCCCACAGGGGGGAGAAGGACAAAGGAAAGCTTCTGTGCACCTCTCGGATCATCACAGCTTTCCCAGGTTTGAATTATCTGCCTCCTGTTCTACTGTAGCAACCCTTCGTTTCATTTCTTCCAATAAGCATTTCTCTGCTGCATTACAAAGTATGGTTTGGCACTCAAAGGGCTAGATGCAGAAGAGGATTTATGAAGCAGCTGAATTATCTCCTGCAGATAAATCTCCTATAACAATCTTTTTCACCCTATTCACCCATCTAACTTCTTTTGAAAGTATTCAGTTACAAAAGATTTGCCAGATAATTGATGGTGGGGAAGTAAACAAGCAAACACTGCACCCAGGTTACAGACCTTCCCCTGATGTAACACGGCAGGCTCTGAGTGATCAGTTCATACATGTGGACTTTGAAAAACAACAAAAGGATTCTTTTTGAGCTTAGCTATACAGAAACACTAGCAAGAAGCCAAGAGTCCCAGGGTACATGGGTTTCTCCAGTAACTTTAGCTGTTCACTCATCATATGCTACGACCAGTTTCCTTCTAGATCTTTTTGGTAGTGTCTTAAGGTCTCAGCATCCTTTGTGGGACAATAAAAGTGAGAAATCTAAGCATCAACTAAAAAGATAGGAATTTCAAGAACAACAGTTCTTTTACAAAATTGGACCTACAGTATTAAAAAGGTTTTAATTTAAAAAACAACAAAACCAACCCTCCCTGAAAGCATAGTGACCTCACCACAACTGTTTAACAAAAATATCTGAACATCTTTTTTGCTTTAGGCAGTCTGCTTTGATGAAGCCAGGGGGGATATGAACCAGATTTAGGCAGACCCCTGTAGAAATACACTTAGTGTGCAATGGATGCAAAATTGGCCAAAAAAAAAAAAAAAAAGACCCAGCAGGAATCTACTTCTAGAGCTAAGAGTGAGTTAAGCCTTTTTTCACCTCATCCCTGAGAAGCCAGGACACAGTAGTGTGAGAATTGAACTGGCAGCAATTGAGCTGGCAGCACAGGTGATAAATAAATGGTGATGCTCAGCTGGTACCAGACCCTCCCCAGAAAGGTGGGAATTGGTGAGGAAATAACACATTATGGTGGATAGACTCATGTGAGTTTTGGCTGATCTCTTAAGGATAATATGCAGCCTTTTTATCTGTTTGTAGCAGACTCAGGGGGCCAGCAGCACACACACCCAACACCCTTCCTCCCTCTGACAGGAAAACACTGACAGCATTATCCTAGAGGGAACCTTGATAGGAGCTGTGTGCATACTTGAGGGAGTAAAAGTAAAAGCCAAATGCACATGTCCAAAATAAGGTTTGATCAAGAAGCTGTACATCCCAGGCACAGCACCACCTTCCTGCAGCTAGCACAGCTGGGAGGACATGCCAGGGGAAGGAGGAAGAAGCAGGTCCAGTTTGGATGAGCTTCTCAGATTTTGAGTCAGGATATATGTAGCTAGCCAAAAGTGCTCAGAGCACAGCCCATAGAGAGGCTAAAGAATGGGGAGGTGAATCAGTTTAGACATTTTCTCACATTGCCTAAGCACATATCTGAATTTGGCTTAAATCCTTGTGCCTGAAAGGTAGGAGGCATGCAACCAAAACGTTGCTGCTGTAGCCACAGAGAACCAAGCCCAGCCAAGGTCCATCCACACCCAGCCCAGGAATGAATGTGGAGGCATTTCTGCAAAGCTTTGCTTTCCAGCACTGCACCAGAGAGGCAAGAGCTGAGAAAGGTTCTGCACAGCCCTCTCCTGCACCTACACTACTCCACTCTGCTGCAGCATTCCCACTGGAATTACATCCCACTTGCTGCAGAGCTCTTTGCTGACCACGCAGGCCCACGTAGCCTTAGGCACACATTCACCACATTCCATACCTGCCCTAAACCAACTGGAGATCCTCATCTACTCCATACAGCCCATGGCAGAGAGCTACCAACTCTTCCCCACACTCAGACCAAGGTGCAGTGCCCTCCTTTGCACTGCAGAGCAGACACCCAACCTTTCCAGGGAGCCTTCTCCCAGCTGTACATTGCTGTAGAGTCCTCCCGACAAGCTGGCCTTGATTTAGAGACTCTACTTCTTTACACTGCTAAAACCACTGCTTCACCTGCTGTAGCTCCCTGCTCACCTCCATAGCAAGCTTTCTGGGCTGGATTATTTTGCTAATGCAAGCCCCTGGAGCCACATTTCACCAGGGAGGGCTGGTTTTGTCAGCTGAAGATGTATTTCAGCTGGCTCCCCTCTTTAAACTGGCAAGTTACCAAGTGCTGTTTGCAGTTCTGCATTTCTATCCCAACATGCAGATAGGAAATCAGTCTTCTGAGACTCTCCCCCCCACTCCTTGCTCAGTCCTTGAAAAGGCCCCTTGAGCACACAATATTAATCATCTGCTGTGCAATAATCTTGGAGAAATGCAGTGTATTCTGGCAAATCACAGGGCCTCCAGAGGAGCCACCTGCCTCCAAGTGAATGGCATCAACAAATGGAGCTCCCCACTTGCTTGCCCCATCAGCATGCAAACAGCAGCTCTATTCAATTGGGAGAAATGGGAGGAAATTATCTGTATTAATAAACAGCAAGAGGGTGAGATTGCCAGATTTCAGAAAGTGAGATCAAAGCCACTGAACTCCCTGCATTGTCTCATCTGATACTTTTCCTCTGCTGTAAATGCAGCACTGTGAGTAATTAAGCTTCTGAAAGAAGTTCCATAGTAAAGCCACATAACCCAAAACAATTGAGACAAATATTTTGTGCACATTCTCATCTGCCTGCATGAGTGCTTAAATGTCAAAGAAATATTTCATTAGGGGAAAAAAGCAAAAAAAAAAAAGCAAAAGCATAAGGGAAAAACTAGATAAGCTGCAATGTATTCCCTGAGTATTTCTGAGAGAAATGCACACAAAGAATCAATGTTCAAGCAAACAATGATGCAGAACACCATCCACCTGGATGGCAAACACTGTGCCAATTACTTACCAAATTCTGGCAGTGTCTGGAAACCTTGGACAAAGAGGAAAGCCTTCACATTCTACAGGATAAGGAGAAGATGAGACTGCTCCTGATCACCTCACCCTAGAGGACAAAAAAGAGGGGTCAGTAAGACTTCAGCAGTAGTCACCTCCCATGAGGCTTAGTGAGCAATGCAGCCAGAGGGCCTCTACTGAGTGTTGCACAAAAGTAAAACACTCTTACTAACATGAAAACAACTCTTTAACTGGAAAACTAACTAACAGACCCCCAGAAAGAAAATTTTAATTTCACAAAAACACATCTAGAATTCTGCCTACTTCTGTGCTCCTCCCTCCTTTCCAACTGGAAAAAACAGCAAAAAAGCTATTACATGAGACCTGCTTTCACCAGATTTTGTTTGTTTGGTGGCTGGGCTTAGCAGGGATAGAGCAGCCAGTGGTGAAACCAGGTTTTAAAACAGTTCTTTGTATACTCCTATGAGCTCACTATGAAGAGCATAATAAGACTTTAGAAACAATACACTTATAATTATAGCTACAAGCCCTCTCAGAGGGATAAGAAAGCTCATTTGTCTTTCCTGTTCCTGAAGTGCATTAAGTGATATCAAATAAACTAATTTATGGAGCTCATACAAAGACCTGTCAGCTGTACTCCTACTCATGTTTGTTCAGTTAGCTTTGTGTCTCTGGATGGATTTGGGAGAAATTTACCCTTGGGAGAAGCAAAGTGACTTCTCTCAGACATTCAGCCTGGATGTTTGGGCAGGTAAAGGATTTGAGGTTAGGGAATTGAGGTTAACAAACCTGAGGAGATAGAGGGTGACTTGTCCCAGTAAATGCTGTCCTTCTCTGGCAAGCAAACGAGTAGCAGAGTCCCACGGAGCTTAACCCAGCACACCAAAGCCCAAGGAGCTCTCCTGGAAGCCATTTTATACTCAGCACATGGAAGGAATACTGTGATGAGTTAATTTAGTTCACCTGAACCATCTTCTCCTCCCATAGGCTCAGCTGTTCCTCATTATAGCCCTCTTGGAAGCCATTTTGTACTGAGCACATGGAAGGAACACTGTGATGAGTTAATTTAGTTCACCTGAACCATCTTCTCCTCCCCCCATAGGCTCAGCTGTTCCTCATTACAGCTGCCTCAGCAACGGGCTGGCAGGTGTAGGGGTTTTCTATCCTGATCCTCTCAAACAGGACATGTCTAAACTCCCCTTTTCCAGTTTAAAACCACCACCCCTTTTCCTCTAACTACACACCCTCATAAAAATTCCTCCCCAGCTTTCCTGTAGCCCCCTTCATGGACTGGGAAGTTGCTCTTAGGTGCCCCCAAAGCCTGCTCTTCTCCAGGCTGAACAACCCCAATTCCCTCAGCCTGGCTTCATAAGAGATGAAACTTCTTAAGAGATAAAACACACCTAGAGAAACAATTTCTGAAAGTTCAAAGGTCATTTTTACCAGCACTTCTGCTCTGTGACCTTTCTTTTGCTAGGAATCTCCAAAAACCCCCAGGTTCTGCTAATGGAAGATGGACCATTTTTCTTGGGCCAGGCTGAGCCATCTCTGTGCCTTTGCTTAAACCCAATAGCACGTACAGCTGCTTGTGTCTTTCCCATAATTTTTCCCACGATGGGTTAATTCCTGGGACTCCCTGATCAGTGGCTGTGCCTTCTCCTCCTGAGTGAGTAAATATAATCTGTGAAATGCCAGCTGAAGTTCTCAGCAAACAAGCAGATATGCAGAAAGGGCTTGCACAGGGGCCATCTATGTGATGCTATTTCTTTACCAGTAAAGGTAAAAAAAAACATTTCTAGTTAATACCCCGACCTTTTTCTTTATGACTGCATTTTGATTATACATGATATTACCTTATAAAATTACATTTCCTAATCAAGAAGAAGCACTAAAATAATTTCAAACCACCAATTTAATCCAGCCCTAATTGGTTTCACCCAACATATGTTTAAGCATGCCACTTAACATGTGATTTGGTTCTGATCAAATTTGCTCTGTCAAAATATCATTATGGAGCGCTCTGTTTATTGTATTTTACTAATCCTCTATCAAAAGCAATCTCTTTACAAGTAAAAGGCTTCCTTTTCCTTATCTGCTTGCCATGGTAGCAGCCTGGTCTGTGTGAATAATTTGTTCCTTTTCACACATCTTCACTAGAAATGAATTTCCAGAAGGAAATCCAAGGGATTGCTTCTGAATGTGCCTGGTGGCACATCCTAGGGTGCTGCTCAGGGATAATCCCTGCTTGCCTCAACCATTTCACTTTGTCCCTTCCTTGCTCTGCCTGTCAGAGCTGGGAAGGGAGGCCATGGAGGTTTCTCTATACTGATGAGATCTCTTCAAGCTGTTTTGGTTTGCACCTCCACAACCACTTCTCTGTTTTAAAAGCTTCAACTGCATTTTTGACAAAGTCATTTTTCAGACTAGTACTGCATTAAAAGTGCAGAAGAAAACCAGAAACTTTTGGGATGTTCAGAAGTGATTTATCATGTCTAATAATAAACTAAGTACTAGGTTTCTTATCATTAGGCTAAATATCTTTAATTGGAATTCTTCCTTTCTTTTCATGTAGCTTTAAAAGCACAACCCAAACACTTCTTTAGGATGCACAGGTGAGAAACTGACATTTTCTAAACTGATTGCAATTATTTTTAACCTATTTTACACAGCAGTTAATTACTGAATGGGTTAAAACCAGAGCAACTCTAGAGAAACCTTCACTCCTCTAAATTCTCCACTGTGCAAATGTAGGGTTTTTGCACTTCTCTTTTTTTCTTTGTTTCTGCCTGGTTATTGTATTAAGGAACTTGGAAGAGTTGCTAAGTGCAAAAAAGCTTTTACAGGGGATATTCTCTACCCAGATCTCCAGAAACCCCCTTGCAGGCCAGATGTACAGTTGATTATGCAACTGTGACCTTATTCAAGACCATTAGTGGTTAAAACCCCCTAACTCACTTCCCTCTCTTACTCTTCTGTGTGGTACAGTAAGTGTGAGTGTTCCTCATTTGTTTGTGTGCAAAGTAAAACAGATAAGTTGGGGTTTTTTTTTTTTAGCTTTCCTGCTGCAAATGTTTTTTTTCTGAGATGTCTGATTCACACAGTGAATCTTCAGATGACCTGACATGCTGTGATTCATGACCTTGCTTACCACCACCTGCTGCTTCATCTTTCTCTGGGGATTCAGCTACACTCAGATGGGACTCAGAAAATAGGTCTTCCATCTTATTTTTATGTTTGAATTCAGCTTACCATTGCTTTCTGTGGGATTCAGCAATGCTTTCTCTTCCAGGATAATAACTGAAGTTGGCTCAATCACAAGTTGAATGACTGGGAGCACCTTGCATGAAACCTGTGTTGTGCTCAGGGGCTCTTGTGTCTGTCAAATGGATGTGAACTCACACAGAGCAATGCCACCACATACCAAGTATGAGCCTGTTTCTACACAGGATTTTTTTCAGCGTGTGAAGTATTTTACATGGGAATTTAAGAGCTCCCACCAGCACACACTGCAGTTTCAAGGCCACTGCAGATTTCTTTTTTTGTCCCTCTGTTTGGCACAACACACTCATCTGTTGAAATATCACACACGTGTAGTCATACCAAGAGCTTTACTGCTAACCTCTAGAAAAACAGCCCAGTGCAGTTTGCAGACCCTGCTGGTAACTGTGCTTTTACTCCTCCTTGCCCTGTCCTGGTTATGGCTGAGCAGGTGAAAGCAGAGGTGAGCCTCAGGCAGCTCAACATTTAGAGCTGGGAAGAGCATTGCTGGCATGCCCAGTGTGGGGGAGCATGGTAGCTCCTGCTGTGCCTCTGCTTCCCTGAATCCCAAAATAGCTCCCAAGAGAGCAGGCAGGTTCATTTGTTGCAAGGCTGTCTTGTGGTCAGTCTCTGGGAGAGCTGTTTATTACGGATGTGTCCAAATGAAGAATGACTCCTGCCAGGCCTTTGACAGAGGGAAAAAAGCTTCATTTCCTGGCTAACCAGAAAAGACAGAAGGCTTTCCTGAATACATTTTTCTGTTAAAACATGCAGTTCCTTGGGTTATGAGCTCATTTGTGCATAAACTGTCACTTAGCTTTGTAATTGTGCACTGACTGACCAGGAGCTGACCCAGGAGTGAGTCTCTGTTGACAGTGACACAACATCACAACAAATAATAATATCTGCTAATGCCTTGGATTGGCCACCTAAATGCCCCAAAACCACATTTGTGGCCAAATGGAGATCACACTTACCTGTCTATGCAAAGTTCTTGGTAAGCTACAGAAGTAAAGCCCAGTGAGCATGCTGTCTTTCAGTATTTATTTATTTTCCACCGCAGCTTGCTTGCTCAGGATGTGTATGAGAGCCTGGGTGAGTTAGGGAAATAACCTCCAACTGTACTGATTCTCCATCCTTTTCTGGGTCCTAGCCCTGCCAGGTGTTGTTACATATTGGGATCAGTTTGCATGTCTTCCCAGACTTCCCTGCTGTCAAAAAAAAAAAAAAAAAAAAAAAGGATGCAGCACTCAAAAATCTTACCAGTTAGGGCTGTAGGTGCCCATTAAGTCATTAGGAACCACAAAATCCAAGGAGCATTAAGTGGCTGCACACAGAGAAGTGCAGCATCTACAAGTCCTCCTTCCTGGAGAGGAGAGCATCCCCACGGGGAGCATCCCTCACCTCCTCTGCCCTCATGCAGGTACCATCTGCAGCCTGGCCAGTCAGTCAGCTGCAGAGGAACCAGCCTGGACACTTCAAACTGAGCACAAAAATGGGAAGGATGACTTTTTTGCCACTTTTATCTGACAGAAAATCAGTGTGTGTGTGTTGGGAGTTTGGCTGCTGAACTCTGTTGTGTGAGAAGCTGTCCCAGGTGCCATGGGAAGGTACTAAAGTATTTGGCCAGCTCAGCCATCCACAAGGAGCATCCAGAGAGCAATTGCATCCATGCTTGAGTCCTGCAATCCCTGATCTCAAGGCTGGATTTTGGGCACCCCTACTATTTTCTGCTTTCAAAGAGGAGGATGATTCTCTCCTCCTGCTGCCCCAGTTCGTGGTGACTGTGGGCTTGCATTTAGCAGATCTGGAGAGAAAACAGCAGGGCCTCCTGAGATCTCAGAGTCTGTAGCAACATCTAAATCATCACAGTGCTGCCTCCATGCTTGCTTAACCTCATTTTTAGATCATTGCAGGAGTCCAAGTGAAGCAATATGGCTCGTTATGTGCTTTTTATTAGGCAGTGAATAAAGGAAGAGCACAGTTCATTCAGCATGTAACTCAGAAGACATGAAGGTACAGCCAGCCTGTCAGTTACCTGCTCATGCATGCAGAGAACAGCTTCTATTCACTCTGAATGCTTTTGTTATATAAAAAATAATCAAAGTGTTGCAGGTATGCAAAATGCTATTCTCAGTCTCTTGGCCAAGTCTGAGCTCATTTCCATCAGGACACTGACAAGGCTTCCTTACAGAGGTCTGCCTCCCTTGCCAAGTAGGATCTGCTCTTGTAAACTGTCTATAAAGCCTCTTAAAAATTCAAGATTGTTTTAAGGACCAGGAGAAGTGCATTCTTTCCAGCCCAAACACGGCACACGTTCATGTTTGCAATATGAATTGGATTTTCTGTGTGTTTGCTCTGGCTTCCCAGAAAAGTTCAGTTCAAGGGGAAACAACAAAAGTGCTAATGTGAGAAATCTATAATTCAAATGCTCCGATTTTTTTTCACTTTGGGTGCTGGTAACAATTTAACTGCAAAAACCACAGTAGCATCTTTCCCTGTGTAAAATCCTTAAGGCAAAGCAACCACCTGATGTGCAGTGATTCATGTCTCAAGCATGCTGCCCTCTCCTGAGTCACAAGGGGAGTACAGAAGGACATACTCCTGGTGCCACCATCCACTTTACAAACAACAGCAAATGGTTTCCCACCCTCCATGTGCCTGGGAACCCTCAGATGGAGAGACCCACACACCTTGGCACTCCTGACCCCAGTGCTTCTGCCCATCAGTGGGTACTTCAGGGAGCCAGCTTCAGGTTACAGATGAGACATTGTCAGGTACTCACTCACACGCTGCCATTGTCTGGGATGTAGATGTGTTGTTTCCATGGAAATAGGTTGTTTCTCTATATTCATGCCTGTGTTCTGCTGGAAAGCCTTATTTTACCATCATTTCTTTCTGTGAACCACTGAAGCAGGCATCATGAGGCTTCCCAGTTCCTTATCTTTTATCTTTCCTATAACACTATATACAAAAGTTTAGAAAGAGCTACCACTGATCCATGAAAAATAGCAAGAATCATTACAAACACTGGTTTTAATTGTAGTACCTATGTGGCCAGCAAAGCAGGCTAAACATCTTTGTCTGCTGCTTTGGTGTTTGTTGTTTTTTGGGTTTGGGGTTTTTTTAGTCATTTTAAAAGTCCTCTTAAGAGAAAACAAGGGATTTTCAGCCACATCTCTTCACCACTGGTGTAACATGTCACACAATGGCACTGGTAGGCATGATGCTATGTGTCTAGCAGAGACAGGATTAGTTATAGAAAATACAGCCCACAAAAAAAGATGCCAGAGAAGAAGTATATTGTCTCTCCCATCCTTCAGTATCTGCCTCATGGTTCATGAAATTTCTTGATAGCAGTGAAACAACAATACATTTCTAGATTTCTGCTTAAATGTGG
Source organism: Heliangelus exortis (assembly GCF_036169615.1). Taxonomy (NCBI): domain Eukaryota; kingdom Metazoa; phylum Chordata; class Aves; order Apodiformes; family Trochilidae; genus Heliangelus; species Heliangelus exortis. The sequence continues at coordinate 1,192,346 of NC_092425.1, forward strand.
GGAATCTCTTAGAGGAAACCAGTGAGCTGGGTCTAATGATGCCTTTAGGAAGAAAGCAATATTGTCTTCATTTCAGACATGATGAAAATGATAGATGAATTGTTTAAATGATGAAGGAACAAAAATCAGCTTCCCTCTTGACTAAGAGGGTTTGGCATCCAGCATCTCAGTGAAGGCAGAATTGTTGTAGATGAGGCACCTGCACTGGGGAAGACACACTGTGCTTCCTTGCACATCACTCTCCCCTGCCAGGTAAGATCAGTTAACAAACTAAACACACTCCTGATTTGGGGGACACAGATAGGAAATGGAGCCAAAACCAAACACTGCAGCCACAGCTATACACAACTGCAGATTACACACAACAGGAGATGGCACGTGGGCTTTAGAATGAAATAAAGGGATTTGGGAATCTATGAGCTTTAGTTCGAATGAATATATTTTTTCCAGAGGAACAGTGGTGGCTTGATGGTACATTGTGGCAAAAAAGAAGTACATTGTGATTAAGTTGTGATGCTCAGTCATTATCTACTCAGATTATCTTTATTGTCTCTCTCAATTCCATCAATTAGAGTCCTACATTCCTTTTTTAGAGGTATTTTTATCAGCTTGGCATGATGAAATGGTGCTTTAGCCTTCCTTATGATACGCAGGTCTTTGCATCTTTCTTTGGCTATTTTGAAGCTGCTCTGAGCAAGACCATGCCAATTAGCTTATTGTGTTTGTGCTACCTCCTTTCATTACAGTCACTGTCATTACTCTTGTCCACACTTTTCCCACGTTACAGCCATTTGCCTCCTTCCACTGCACAGTGAGCAAAGCCTCCATCCATGGAGGAGCTGAAAGCCCCTGCACGATCCAGCTATGATTTGGTGTAATGTGTACTTCATGGCCCCATCTCCTCTTCTGCTTGAGGAGATTTCTTCAGCCACATCTTAGCATCCCCAGAGCAAAAGTGGAAATGTTTTGCTGAAAGCAGTGTTGGAATAGGTGCTGGGAATTTATCAGCTCCTCTGTGCCAGCCAGCTTGAGGTGAAGTTTATCCTGTGTGTGGAGGATCAAGATTCCCCCTTGACATGGTTGGGTCAGGAAGCCTGCTGGGTTATGGTGGGTAATGAAGGCATTACCTTCCCTATTACTGGAGCTGGAGATCTGGGCTGGACATCTGGCACCATATGGTCAGCCTTCTCCAAGTCACCATTGATCTGGGAAATATTCCATTTTTACAACACAAAAAACAAATGGAAAAATATCTTTAAAACCCCAAAAATCTACCTGGACACCTCTGTGTTTGGGGAACAGACTGAGAAGCTTTGCATTCTTCTGTAGCATGCAAAGAGGTTGCCAGATTCATAAATCAAGATGGCAGCATTGGTAGCATCTGCCAGGCTGGCTTAGGATCATTATGACAGAAGGCCATCCAGTCAATACCAAAGAGCAGGAGATGTTGGTTCAGCTGCAGAATCTCCTCTATCCCACAGATTAAAATGGTTGGCTTTTAAAGGACTCTTTCATACTCAGGATCTGAATGTGCTCAGGAAGCTGTTTCAGGATGTGGGGATGCTGCAGGGCAGATGAAGGGATGCCCAGCTCTGATTTTGGGGACAAATGGGGACAAATTTCAGAGGTGACAGCTCCTCCTCTCTTGGGTTGCTGGGACTGGGCTGCTGCTGGCAGCTGCACAGGGGACCCCTCTGCCTGCTGCTGAAACCAACCCAACCATCTGAAGAAACGTGGCATTGCTTTATTGGAGCTTGATTCCTGGGACTTTTGCAGGACCTGCCACAATACTGGCTTTGTGTGTACTTTTAGATATTTTATTATTTTCCTTTTGATCATTATTGTTTGGTTAAAGCAGTGTAGCTTACTTCCCAGCCCATAAGTCTGCCTTATTCTCTTCCCTTTCCCTCTCGTGGAAGGGAGAGGTGTTAATAGAGAGCATCTGTCATTCATTTAATAGCTGGCCCAGGGTTAAACCTTGACAAATACACACCAAGCTGGCTTTGTTATATATAGCCCTGACTTCCCTCTGGGAAGGTGTCTGCAGATCATTATTTCAAGTTCATGTTCTGTACCTGAACTGTAGCTTGTACTTCCAAACCTGTATGAAAACGCACTGCCTCCTCTCTGAAAGGTAATTCTGGTTTATTCAGTCATTAGCATTCACAACAACTTTTAAAGTTAGAACATGAAAGGGAAAACCAGAACTTTCCTCATTTCAACACTTCATGGTTTTTTTTCATTGTGCTATTCAGATTTAATCAACAGTAGAAGAGTAAAGGTGTGAAGGTGTGAAAGAACAACTTTGTGAAGCTGCCTGACAGGACTTGGAAAGAAAACCCCCTTTTCTGCTTTCTGGTTGAGCTTCAGCACTGGTGTGACAAAGTTGCCCTCATGTTTCATAGGGCAGAATGACAGAAGGGCACATAGATTTTTTTCTCTGATAAAACCCAAGACCTGCTGCAGTTGAAGACCATTTAGCCATTGGCTTCAGACAATGTCAAAATATCAGTGATAGATTCTCCTGTTCCCACAGACATAAAGAGGAGGAGACCAGCCACTGGCCTGCTCCTTTCCCTCCATCATGGGTCTGTCCAACTCATGGAACAGCTGAGCCAGGACTCTCTGAGCTGGGATACCTGCTCAGCCTTTGCAGGTGCTGATCAGGTCCTTGCCAGTCACCCATGTGCCACTTGCCAGTTTCCTTCTTTGGTTCCTTACACCCTTGCCCAGGGCTAAGCAGAATTTGGGTCTGAAGCCTGAGGTAGCTTGTAGCCTTGCTGCAGGCCCACGAGCCATCTGAGCAAACTGAAAATGGACCATTGAAAATGTTGCTCTTAGCAGGAGTGATTTACAGGCAGTCTGACAAGACAAATCCAAAGCATAAATCAAACTTTGTAGCACAAATCTTGCCACGTTAGTAAATCAGCTCACCTAAATAATCTTGAGCTTTTGACAGTGATACAGTCTTCTGGGTTGAAAATTCAGCTTCTGCTTGTGCAGTGAACTTGATCTGCTGATATTTCAAAGGATTGAGATCCTATTTCTGACGGTTCATTTTATACTCAACTATAAACTATTCTGAGCAGCACTGAGCTGAATACAAACAGCCGAGGCTCACATCTGTCTCCCCTGACTACCTACAGTAGGTTAGGGAAAGTCCATAGCTTGCACACATTTTCCAACAGAAAATAACACACGCAGGACTATGGGAGGACAAATAAAACAGCAAATATGTAGGATGTTCCTGAGAGCTGCTTTGTGTTTAACTTTTCCATTTGGAAGGAGAAGCAGATGTTCTCAGTCCGTACCCCCGAGCTTACTCCCAGAATAAAAAGCCTGTGTTACAGAGATGGGATTTCAGCTTCTCAGTGAAAGTCTGGGCTCGTTTGACAATAAATTGTATCCTACACAGCTTCAGTTACTGGCCTGCTCAGATCTGACAACCCTTAACTACTCAAGACATGATCTACTAAGCCCTACATCTGGAAATGATGTCACTTTTTGCTTTTGGCATTGCAAAATCTAACTTTGTGTTCAACACATGGCCTTCAATGCAAAGCTTGGAGAGAAATTAGTACAGCCAAACACTCCCTCTGCAGAGTACCTTTTTTAGAATATACTGTACATGCCTTCTATTGAACAGTTACAAGGTTTCACCACGTTTTGGTGGTGAACATCTCAGTATTCTGTCCCTGTATCTACTGATTGGTTTTGCTTCTCTCAGAGATGTGATGCTTGCTGTTAGCTGACCCTTCCAGCACAGCTCTAATAGGGCAGAACACTCCTGAGCCTGGCTCTTGGGGCACTGCTGGGTGGGCAGGCTGCAGCTTCTGCTAGATGTGTCCTTCTGATGCTGGGGACTCCAGAACTGGAACCAGTACAGCAGAGCAGAGCAGAGCAGAGCAGAGCAGAGCAGAGCAGAGGGGGAGAACCCCCATCCCCTGAGAACTGTCTGTGCTGCTGCTGATGTCCCCAGGACATGGCTGGACACTGAGCCACTGGTCACAACCCTTTGGGTGCCACCATCCAGACACTTCCTTATCCAACAAGTGCTCCATCCATTGAATCTGTTTTGTTCCAGTTCAGAGACCAGGATGTCACGTGGGACAGTGGTGAGGGCTTTGCAGGGGGGTCAGAACTGATCATCATTAAGGTCCCTTCCAACCCCAGCCACTCTACAATTCTATCATTCTATGACTCTGGCAAATCCAAGCTGAGCCAGTAATTAATAAATCTGAGGGCTTATAGCAAACTTTCTAAAAAGTAAAAAAAAAAATATTTTTTTTCCAATAAAGCGTGATGAAAGCCAGATAATAGCCTCAGCTCAGCAGGTTTGGGCCTTTTTTTCATGAAAATGATAGACAGCTGGACTATGTTCCTGGCACATTCACCAGAGGCACGGTTGGCAGATCTGGCAAGCGCAGAAGATGCCTTCAAACTGAGTTTGTTATTTTTTTTTCCCCTGCACATAAACTGGTAAACAAGTCTAATAAGTTTAGAAAATATCTTTCTGCCTCAGCTTAATTAGACTGGCATTTTATAGCAGCTTGTTAGAGCAAATCATCTGTTGCTTTGATTAGAATCCATATATATATATATGGTATAAGCTGAAGGCTGCTCAATGACTGCATTGCCATGGACACACCAGGGGGTGCTTGGAGCCCACTTGCTGGCACGGGGAGGCCCAAACCCAACTGGCCAAGTGCATCTGGCAGGGCAGCAGGCACAGAGCTGCTGGCATCAAGTGGAGAACAGCCACCAGAGAAAGGAGACCAGCCAGAGCCTGGGTGCTTTGGGCATCCTCTGGAGACCCAGTGGACTTACCTGCTGGTGTCCTTGTCACCAAGGCCCTGCAGGAGAGAGAAAGGACAAGGCTCTCTATAGGATGTAGTTACAATAGGTAGTAGATGTTATGCACAAGTTTGATGGTATTTATGACCCCAACAAAAAGGCAAACCAGGGCTCTGCCATGTCCCACAGGCAGTCACTGCATTTTAGTGAAGCTTCAGGACTAAAAATGAAGTGTCTCCAGCTAGCAGTGAGGGTGTTATCTTTCAACTACTGTTTCCTGTACTTGTTTACAAGGAGCATGCTTTCAAGTGGGAGCTGGCATTTCTACAGCCTTTGTTGCCCTCTTCTGACTCTTGACAAAACGCTGGCACTGAATCTATGACATGGCTGTTGTTTCCATAGCAACAGTTTGATGGTGTCATCATGGATTTGTGATATCACTGCACTCCCCAGCTGAGAGCAGTGCTGGGTCATGAGGACATTTATTAAAGGCCAGGTTTCTGAAATAGCAACAGATAGGCAGCTGAGAAAAAAACAACACCTTAATTTTGACCTAATATTCCTATACTTTTGAGGTTTGTTTTGGTAGGATTTTTTTTTTTAAGAGAAAAAATCAAAGGTTATTAGCTGTGTTTCAGAATCAACATTGCCAGCTTCCCACCCACCAGAGAGCAAAATAACTTCATTATTTCACTGGAAAACTTCTGTAAACCTTTTTGTAAAGGGCTGTGTTTTTATGGTTCCTCCTTCAGACCATTCTAAAGAGGGCACGTTTAGGTTAGTGCCTCGTCCCTAACTGACAGCAATGACAATCTCACACACGTCTGCAGATGTTTTGTAACTCATTCCTTCTGAGATCCCTCTCTGTCAAGTACTGGAGCTGTGTGAAGTTCTGTGAGTGCTTCCTTTCTGATGCCTTTCTGACTCACCAGTTATTTTGCTCCTTCCCTGTCTGCCTGCAGTGAAAAGATTCCAGCTTCTCCCTGATGAGCACAGATGCAAGGAAGCCATTGAGGTGCCTGGTTCTGTGTGCTGCCCCTGCCTTTCAAAGCCTGCAGTGTTCCCTTGGCAAGACTGCCCCTTCATATGACAGAAAAAGCCTTGCTTTAGCTCCACAGCTTGGGCACTCCTGGTTTCATTCTCACTGGTGGCTTTCTGAGGCTCTGCCTCCTCTTCTCTGATCCACACAAGGTTAATGTTTCATCTACAAGGGCAGTGTCTTCACATCCACATCTTTCTTCATCGGTCCCTGCATTTCCCTGATCACCTGAGTTTGTTGTTTACTACTCCTGGTAAAACTTGATTCCTTAAGAAAGGAATTTATTCCTTTGTTCCTTTTGTTGCACTGGGCTCTTGGGAAGCTATTTCTCAGACACAGCTCTCCTTCCCTCTGCCTTGCTCCTCTCTGCTCCAGCAACTGATTGGAGCAGCACAAACTTTCCTGACCCCCTGCCAGGTTTTGATGGCAGAATTTCAGACAGGCTTCTCGTTTGGGGGATTCTCTCACTCTTGTGCTTCTGGCAAGCAGAGTCTCCTGAGTGAAATCCTCAGGAAGTTAAGAAAGAGTTCAGTTTCACTGGTTCCTGATCTGCAAAAGAGAAACCTGACTCCCTTTAGCTTGTAGCTACGTATCTATATTGAATTAAGTGATTTCTGCAGACAAAAATGAAGCAAACATGATACCAATTAACTAGAGACAGCAGCAGAGTGCTGCTTCCTGTCCTCCTGCCAGGCCTTCCTGCCACATCCCTCCTAACTACAGGGTTTTGAATGCAGAACGTAGATGAGGAATGTTTATATCATCTGCTAGGAATAATACTGGGCAGAGGGGACTGACAAGGAAATACTTTTTTAATCAGGTGCATCTGAAAAGCTAAAAAGGACTGGAAAGCTATCCCCTGCTTGGGGAAAGATCTGGGGCTGGCTTGTCCAAGTTGGACACAGTTCCTGATTTCTGTAATGGTGTAGAGGTTAGAGCTGCTGGGGAAGGACTGGCCTGTGGAAAAGTCCCAAGTTGCTTGACAAGAGGCTCTTTGAGCTGGAGTAGCTGAGCTGCTGCAAATTCCCACCCAGCAGGAGGAACTGAGTCCTCAGGGGCAGCAGCAGAGCAGTGGGCAGGGTGCTCGGGTGGCAAGGGGGCAGGTCCTGTCTGTCCCCATGGAGTTCTCCCTAAGTTTTGTATGAAAGAGTTTTTGGAACAAACCCAGGGCACTCTTTTCCAATAGGTAATCCTTAACAGCAAAGTTGTAAAGGGTTTTCTCTCTGTTTTACACCTTTCCTCCTGCACTGTTTAGTCAGGATACTGACAGATGCCTGGAATCCCAAATTCTTCCCGGGGTAGAGGGGGAAATCAATTGGAAAAAAAAAAATCTCCTGAATTTCAAGCTTCATAATCACACTTAAAGAAAGTTATTGCACAAGAGTGGTGAAAGATGATTGAATACTTGTGATCAGTTTAAAGACTAAAGAACTCTAAATGCAGATTGCCCTTTTTCTTTCCTTTTTTTTATTTTTTCCTTATTTAAGTAAGGCAATATTGCTAACATAAAATTAAGGCAGAATATACCTTTCATTAGTGATTTGCAAATTGGAAGCTGCAAATCTTTAGTGGCTCACTGCTAACTCTAAGTCCCTTGAGTCTGGAGTGGAGGGGTCAGAATAAGCTTCAGAAACCCATTTTATTTCAACCTTTGGATGTGATCTCCTTCAAGCCCACCCATCTCTTGCTTGACTCCTGGTGTGAGGGGTCATTTTTGCCTCTGTGCCAAGAACCCCCTTTCACTGGAGTGTTTAAAAGCTGTGACTCCAATCTGTAGCTGCAGGCACAAGCAAGCCATAAACCTACTCCTTGTGAATAATCTGACCTAGCAACTGGAATGTTTTTTCAATTAAGATGGACACAGAGTTTAGCTCCTGGGCAGTTCCTTTTTGATTTACTCTGAATCCACAGACAAATTGATATGTGAGCAGCCATTACGTTCACAGAGGGGCTTGATTTGAGGAACTGTGGGCTAAGATTCATCATTCTGCTGGCAGATAGATTTCCATACTTGGGATTTTATTAATGGCATGTTCTTTGCTTGTTAGCATTCAAAGAAGACCAGCTACAAGGTGTTCTGCTGCTATTGAGTCTCTCTGGGAGAAGGACACCATATGTAGAGACAGGAGTACAGGTTATTATGTCTCAGCCTCAGAGAAATACAATACCTTCACTAGTAGGGAATAATTAGGAATGGGTGGAAATTTCAGCCATTCTTAGAACATCACTGATCTCTTGGAAAACTCCACGTGAACCAAAATGCATTCTTCTCAGTGCGTTTTTATTCACAGTGCCCTGATTATCCCCTCAATTAAGGGAAGGCTGTACAATGCATATACTTTTATCCAGTGCTCCTGGTGACCAGGCCTGTGCTCAGGTTACCAACCCCTGGTGCTTATCTCCAATTATAGACTTACCTAAATGAACTCTCCAGTCTTAAAAGCCAAGCACCCCACTTATTCTCTGGAAAAATCAGCTGCCACGTCTACAAGTGTGCATCATTTAGCTCCTTGAATCTGTGCCACAGTAATCAGCACTATATGAGTAAATCATATTACCTTTAAGTCACCCTTTTATACAGCCCATGCTGAGCATTTTATTTTCAGTGTGTCCCTGGATTTCTTTTGGAGAAACAAAGCCAGCATTTCTGCTCATCAGACAGTTTGCTCCAGCACAGGCTGACGTTTCCCCTTGCCCATTAATTCCCTTTCAGCCAACAGTTTTCCCTTGCTTTTCTTAGGAATTACCTGCATAATTTTAAAGACAATAATGGAACCAAAGAATAGTCTGGCACACAGACACTGGAAATTCATAACACGTATTTTGTGTTTGACCAGAAGCAAAGAAACAGCTTTCATTCCTTAGCAGTTCTCCTGTATCTCAAAATTTCTATTGAAATAAGCATTACTGTGTATTATGTACTTTACTTTACATACTGTTTACTTTAGGAAGACTACAGCTACATGAGCAAGTGCTATGAATTAAACAGTAGAATCTTTTTTTTTTTTTGCAAAGACATTAGTCTGTCCATTGGAAAAAAAGTCCATTGAGCTTCATATAAGCTACTGTCCAGCTTCCTGCTGGAAAGAAGAAAAAGATGCAAGCTCCTGGGGCAAGGGCTCTCAAAAAGATTGATGTAAAGTATGCAAAAATAAAGTAAAACCAAAATACATCTTATATGCAAAAGTATCTTAGTGAGTTTGACCAGCTGTCAGCTGACTGCTCAGGCAAATAGAAATCTGAACTATCCTGAAGTCAGACATTGTACATTTTGTTTTTTTCCTGTGTGAGAAAACAAAAGTCAGCCTTTTCCAGTGGTAGATTCCTGGTCAATTTACAAAGGCTGTGAAGCAACATGTAGGACATAAATTACAGGCAATTATTTTGTAAAGGCTGATTGAAAACCACAGCATAGTGTTTTCTAAACTCTCCAATGCTAATGCAGCTCTGCTCCTTTCCAGCTATCAGAAGTAAGGCCCAGAAATTTGTCCCTGCAGGGTCAGACCCAGACCCACGCTGGCTGTTTTCAAAGTTGCAGCCTGAAAGTCACTATTTCCTTTTCTCTAGAGGAAAGAAAACAGAGATGCAACAAGAAGCCAGTCACACAACAGAAAACTCTCCAGCCTGTCTGAATCCTTTCTGTACAGTGGGGACCAAACTGAATGCAATACTCCAGGTGTAGCATGTGATTTATTCAAAAGGATAGAGGGGAGGGAAAGTCAGTAATAGAAATTCCACCTGCTAAGGCACAGTGACCCTTATGAACCTAAGGTTTTACTGCTTTTATTATGTGGGAGAAAGCAGTCCCTGAGATCTTCTTTCATATCTTATTTTGAAATACCAAATTCTTCTTACTGGAAGTGAAAATGAAGTATAAGCAATAACCTCCAGACATTAAAGATTACAGGTCAACTCCCTTCTCTCTCCCCAAATCACAAGACTGATTTAACCATCATTTTTGTTTTCTTTTCTTGAATAGAAGCTGCATTCTTATTTGTGCCCTCTATTTTAAGGGATTCATTCTTCCACTGCTACCCAGAACCATCTACTCAAACTTGCTCAGTAGATTTCAGGATCTGCCTTGCCTGTTTCTGATCAGTTTCTAGAGGGAAGGGAAGGGCCATGCTTCCTAAAAGCAACAGGAGGAAGAGTGAGGAAGAGGAAGGACAGTGCAACTGTTCTCAGCTTCACTCTGCAGGGTGAATATGATATTGCCAGCAGAAATGCTGGCTTTGTTTCTCCAAAAGAAATCCAGTGGCACACTGAAAATAAAATAACAGTTATACAGACTGTTGAGGCAGCAGCAAACACCCAGCCAGAGAACCTTGATGGACAAGACTCCTGAAGCCTGACCCTTCTGCTGACATTGGCTGGAGGAGATTTAGATAAATCAAGAGATAGCACTACAGAGAATCTCACCTCTTGTGTTCCACCACTGACACGAGGGGAGTATCTCCCTTTTGCACAACTTCAGTCCTAGGAACTTGAAAAATGCAGTGGGTGCTGACACACTGTGCTTGTGAACAGCTGAGCTGTGGTGTTTGGTGGCTTTGTTTTTAAAACAGAATGCTCTTTACTTTGGCTCCACCTGTGTGCTTTATGGTCACATCAGAACCTGCTAACTGTTCCAGAGCCTTGTCTTACACTCTCATTACTCTAGAAAATACTTTCTTTGTAAATTCTCAGAATGGATGGAACAATATACACTCGATTTCTACCAATACCCTATCCCTGTATTTTACTGGCAAATAGAAAATCTAGGCAAGCATGAATACAATAAGATAATATCTTTTAAGAGTAACTAATGAAACTACAAAACAAGACGTGCTATTTAAGGAGTAATCTTCATGGCACTTGAAGGCACCAAGCAATAAGCTGTGGCTGTAGTTGATTAAATGTCAATGAATGTGAACCATCTGATAATTGCAAAAAATGATTTCCTGCATGTATACTGATGAAAAGGTGGAGCTTCACAATGTGTGGTGTATGGATGGGCTTCCTTGGGCTTCCAAGGAGAAGGAAGAGTCTGATCCATAGGCAGCAGTCTGGGAGGGAGCTGTGTGGGTCAGGACAAGCAGCACTTGTCAGGTTGTGCACAGCCATAGCAGCACTGTTCTTCTCTTCTCTTCTCTTCTCTTCTCTTCTCTTCTCTTCTCTTCTCTTCTCTTCTCTTCTCTTCTCTTCTCTTCTCTTCTCTTCTCTTCTCTTCTCTTCTCTTCTCTTCTCTTCTCTTCTCTTCTCTTCTCTTCTCTTCTCTTCTCTTCTCTTCTCTTCTCTTCCTCTGCTGGGCATGTGCTTTCAGATGGCAAGGGCCACCCTGATTTCAGCATAGATGGCTTTGGTTTTGAGAAAACCAAACACTCCTGACATTTTCTGAACCAAGGACATGAAGCACATTGTAATGGAGCATGGCCAGGCCCAGCTAATATCTCTCTTGTGTCTTTCATTTCCTCTCAGGTAGCTGAATTTTAATCCCAAGTCCCTATTGCATGTAGCACTAGGCCTGTAGGATGGGCATTCTGCAGTCTCATTACTTATTGTCAAAGATCATGAGTGGAAGGAGAAGATTGACTTTACTTTTCTTCTGCAGAGCTACCAACAGCATTCTCAGTAATTAGTACTAAATTTGCTGTCCTACCTTGAGCCACAGAGCTCCGGTGCCTCTGTGGAACTCTTAACTACAGCCTTGTGTCTGGCAAAACAAAAAAGCTCTTCCCTAAGACAGGCCCATGCTTTCTGACCCCAGCCCCATGTGCTGCCCTGTGAAACCCTGCAGGCTGCTGTGCTGCAGTGAGGTCAGACTCCTTCAGAGGGGGTGTTATGCACTCTCTGGACCTCAGGTGGGTGGAAACCCTCACCTGGCAGCACCCAGCTCTACAAAGTGTCTCAAAACGGGAGAGATCTGGCTAACAGCATCTCAGTGCCATATAATTATCAGACAGTAACTATCTTTGCTGATTTCCAGTCAAATTAAACAGGGAGTCTAAATATGGATTTGCATATGTATGTGTGGGTGGAGCTCGTGGCTCAGCTCTGCCCAGACTCTCCAGCAGCAGGAAGCCTAGGTAGTATTTTTCCTCTAGCAAGAATGCTGTGAGTTCCTAGCTAGATCACAAATAGAAAATGTGCTTGGCCTCAGTCCAAGCCATTTTAAGAGGAAGGAAAAAAAAAATATATGTTTTTCCTAACTGCCTTTGGTTCCTGTTTAACATCAAGGGGAGCTATTGCTGCTCCAGGCTCTGTACTGAAAGGTTTTTGTGCAAGTTGCCTCCTCTTGCCTCTCGGCCAAGCGATGGTTGATTTCAGGGCTCGTAGCAGATCAATACACATTACTGGAGAGAAAGGCATCTCACAGAACCTGCCTGCTGCTTTCTGCTCACATAGACAACGTGGGTGCATGCTCTGACTGGAGACTGGAGGAGAGAAACGGGAGCTACAGTCAGAGTCAGGTAGGAAAACAACAGCCAACTCACCACTTATCCCTGTAAGGATGTCCAGCTGCTCAGTGCATTGTTACAGAAGGAAACATAAAAGAGTCCTGACTACCTTTGCAGCTGAACTCCTCCCAAGGATAGGGATAGGACACCTATGTATTTGTCTTCTGAGAAAGGGCACAGATTTTTAACTCAGACTTCTACTGATGTTTTACCAGGCTGCAGCATCTATCAAGGTAAATCAGAATACTACCCACAATAGCATTAACCTCACTCCTGGGGTTTTTAGCAGGATGAACCTGTATCCAAGCTGTATTCTTCCAGTCAAAGCCTTTGCAATAAGAGGATCTGTGGGCAGATGCAGACAGAACCACCTCTGTGCATCTCTCCACTTACAAGGACATCATTACATAGCTTCTGCTGCTGCTACTAAGAGATCAGCCAAGCTGCTCTGAGAGACAAACCAGCTTCACTCCAAAGCACATCTGCAGTGGACATCTATTGCCAGACTTCAAAGAGCAGGGAATAAAAGTTTGTGGCATCCTTAAAAAGGAGCAGTTAGGAACAGTAATCCCCACCCATAAATACTGCACTTTGCTGTGAGCACTTTTCAACAGTAGTCTCTGAAACCTATTTTCAGGACTGATGATAGCATTAGAGACTGCATCTGGTGAACCTGGATGCTTTCTCAAGCAGGCAGGGGCATTTTCGGATGTTGCCCTGTTAAAATAAGTTCATTTTAATCACTGGTATGGTTCTGGACAAGTAGAACAGAAGTTAAAGGACTAAGGTAAAACCATGGTAAATTCCAAACAGTCCCGGTCACATTTCTCAGATTATTTTAGAAGAAATTCTCATCTCTGCTAATTATGAAAAGCTACACCATTTTACCTTGCACAGCCATCAAAAAATTTGGAATATTTCTTCAATAAGTCAATTTAAGAATTTTACTTTATTATCTTTTACTAAAACAACTTCTGCTGGCATAACTGGGTTTATAGCCCTATTAGTTGTGGTTGCTACAGTGTTACACAAAACAGCAGTGGGTTCAGGCAGATTTCTAAGGTGCAGAGCCATAAATCTTGACAGCATTTTATTTGATGAAAGTAAATAGTGTCATTTTCCACTTTATGAACTCCACTTGACATAAACTCTGATCTTAAAAAATTTATTGCAATTGGAGAATGGAGAAGATGGGTTCAAATTCTCCATGAGCAATAATTTATCAAATATGTCTCTGACTTTTTCTTCACAAAAGACTTCTCTGTTAATGTCCTCCAGCAATTAAGCTAATAAGTTATATTTGGGATATTCCATTATCTAAGATATGGGAAAAATACAAAGCATTAAAGATGTCTGCTGGAAGGACAACATGATTTATTATTAATCAAAAGAATAAATCAGGTTTCCCTCTCCTATGGCAATCTTTATCTATTTAAAATGCCTGTGTAATATGCCACTTCTCACATCTAATTGTTAGTTCTGGTGTTTCTGTTCCTGAGGGGTTTTAGAGAATTTTCACCAGAAATTTTTTTCTGCAGAAAAGGGACAGACACTTTCTGTGGTTCAGGGCTGAAAGCTGCATGATGACAACATTACCACCAGGCTGCTTTGTTTGAGACCATATTCCAGTTCCCAAAAGAAAGGCTTTATCCAGACAAGTCCTGCTCTTTCATCTAGCAATGAGGCACCCACAGTAACCTGTGCAGGTCAGACATTGAACTTAAACAAAACAAAAAACAAAAACAAAAAAGAAAAACAAACAAACAGGAAAAAAAACCAAACCAAAAAACAAAAAATACCCACCCTAAGTTAAATGATAAACACCTTCTGGCTGTGGTCTATAATGCAAAAGAAGAAAAAAGAAAAAAAAAGAAAAAGGCCCCAAATGAAATTCTCCCCTGACCAGCTTTAGGTACTCTGATCCACTGATGCTGCACAGAGATCTCATCCTCATTCCTGCTCACGGTTTGAAGTGCATTTCCATCTGCATTGCTAAATTAAAATAGCATGAGGAAGGGGAGAAAATGAGAGGAAGAAAACATTAAGAGGCACTTTGCCTCAAGTCTGATGCAAAGGTCTCACTGTGGAGATAAAACTTTGTTGTTCTGCTGCATATTTCAGGAGAGAATAATACCTTAATTCTGGGCCTGTCATCATTTACCTTTGAGATGTTTAGAAGCCTTGCTCCCTGCCACAACATGGTCACAACAGCACAGGAAAACCAGTTTACAGTCAAATAAACTAAACGTGCATACTGAAGAAGCTGGATGGAAAGCACACCAGTACCATGCTGCACAGACCAGTGCAATTCTTCCCACTGCCCCACAGATCAATGGCATTGCTAATGAAGCTCAGTGGCTCAGCAGACTCCTGAAGCAGAGCTCCAGACTCTGCTTTGTCATGGAAATGCTGCACACCAGCCACGATAACAGGGTTCAGCTCTAGGTTTCCATAGGTTTTGTAAGCCAGAAAGGAAATTCTTCTATTAAATTCTCTTTTATTAGCATTACAGCTCAACCTGGGCACTTCCAAAAGAGACTCTGAACAAAGGAATCCCTGGGAAATTATACCCCACCCCTCACATCCCAGTTTGGGCTCACAGTAATCTTGGGATCTGAGGTCCTTCATTAGGTCCTTGCATTGTCCCCAGGTAGCCTGTTTCTTGTGATGATTGTAGCTGCCTTACCTTGGAGCTTGCACACAATTGCACCCTGTGCTTGGCTGGGTGCTTGAGTTTTTCCCACAGGATACCTGCACACTCCAGAGCACAGGAGGGATGGTGTCTATGGATCAATCTGCCTTGGGAAGTCAAGGAAACTCTTCTTTGTGGGCTTGCTTCCTTCCAATTGATTAAAGCTTTGCCAAGCAAATTCTGGCATATCTGTAACTTTAAAAAAAGGGCTCCAGCCCTCTGAGCATCCTCCTGGCCCTTCCCTGGACACACTCCAGCACATCCATGGCTTTCTTGTAACAGGGAATCCAGAACTGGACCCTCTCAAGATGCATTAAATACCTCTCAAGTACCAGAACCTATCACAACAGCATTTAGGCAGCTCCTGGGGGATGCCACGTTGCCCAGCAGGACTTCTACACTTGGCAATGCACCCAGTTTCAGCTGGTTTTCAGAAAACTCATTGCACTTCTGCAAGTCACATTCCTTGGAGCAGCAATGATGCTGCATTATGGATGTTTTCTTGTTGAAAGTATCCCATTCAAATAAGTCTCATATGGCTCATATAATAACAGGCTGTGCAGCTGTTCACTGTAGCTTCAGCTGCATAATGGAACCAGACAGTGTGCAATACTTCCATTTGCCTTTTCTCATAACTCTTGATTTGCAAAAGTTAACCAATATAACCCTAAACAATAAAACCACATTAAACCAGGCTATGTATCAGGTGTGATATAAATAATAATGGGACAAAATGAGACAATACTTTGCCTCTTCAACAACTTGAAAACAATTTCAATAGAAAAGTAGGATGTTACCAACCACATCATTGATTTTTACTTTTTTTTTTTTTTTTAATCGGGTACATTCTCATGATTATGGAGGTTCTGTTGCATTTCCATAAAGCAAAGCCACACAGGCAACCAAGCTCATATTGATTCATAGATTTCATCACCTCAGGAATCTGAAACTGGTTAGCATTCACCCTGCAAATATGGTTTTAAGATCTATGCAAGAAAATCATATTTAACTTTCAGAAGCCTGGTAGACCAGGAGGAGTCTAAAATCAGTTTTCATAAAAATAAATCCAGTGACAAAAGCCAAGAAGCAGTTTGCTAAGCAAGTCATCTCTGCAGGTCTTCTAACTTATCACAGACTTCTATGATAGAGTTGTCAGGGCTGGAAGGGACCTTAAAGCTCACCAACCCCTGCATGGGCAGGGACACCTCCCACCAGCCCAGGTTGCTCCAAGCCCCATCCAACCTGGATTCAGACACTTCCAGGGATGGAGCTTTAACCATCTCACCATGGAACCTGTGCCAGTGTCTCACCACCCTCATGGTAAAGAACTTTTTCCTAACTTTTTTCCTTTAACTTGCAGACAAAGTTTTGTGAACCTGGGTGAAAGCTGCTGAAACAGCCTGCCCTGGGACACTGAGTGTCTCATACACATCCTAAGTGACATGGAGTAGCCTGGGAAGGCTCCACATCCACATGTTTCTTGCCTGCTGAGTTAATTTTACTCTTTCAGCATTAACTCTGCCCTGAGATGCCCGACACAGGTTTTCCACCCCAGTGGGGCCCCTCCCTGCTGCAAGAGGGCACTCAGCACACATGGTTTGTCCTGGCCTTTCCTGGTATTGCAGGGAGTGGACACAGGGCTCAGTCCTCACTCTGGAGTGACAGGTGACTGCTTCCTGCTGTGTCCCTTGCCTTCAGCCTGGGAAGTTGGGTCTTGCTCAAGTCAATGTCTCTGAAGTGAAGAAATGGCAGGAAGACTGGGAAGGTGTCACATGAAAAGGGATCCTTCAGATACTGAATGATAAAATGGCAAGAGACTGAGGACCAAGTCTGACCAACTTGATTATAATAATGTAAGTTGACCATCAATCAGCACCATTAAGCCTGAATGGAATGCAAGCAGTCTCAGCATGAAGGGAAAGGAAAATGGGAGAGCTGATGTGCTGTGTAGGCAAGATACAGTAATCCCAATGATTAATCTTAGCAGCTGATGAGCAACAGTCAGGGACATTGCTGACCTCCCATCTTCTCCATCATGATGTCTCCTGCCCCAGGCAGCACCCCTGCACCAACCAATGAGCTTGTCAGGCTTTGACACCAGGCCAGCAATTAATCAAATGAGAGATGCTCTCTGTTCATCCACCTTCCTGACAGAGAAAGGAGAGAGAATGAGGAACAGAGACTCACTGTCTTCAGTAGAAGTTCCAACTTCATAAAGTTTAACAATTGCAAGTCAAAAAAAAAAAAAAAAAAAAGTAAGTTAAATTACTAAAAAGAAAATTGATCCATCCTCATGAATTTGCTGTGAGAAAATTAGGTTAAACTTGCAACAGAATATGCCACATGATATTTACAGGTTTCACAGCCTGGGACATAAACGAATTGGAATTGAAATAATTTACAAAAGTAATGTATAGATAAGTGCCTGCTCATTTTCTCCTTCCCATCTCCTGCCTCGACTGCTCTTCTGAGAGAAAGAAAACAGCATTTACTCAGGCAGTAATCAGTGCTGTTAGCTGGCACACCCAAGTCCAGAACATCAGGAAGATAAGCAACATATAAAACCTCCTGCCCCTAAATATGGCAAAACTTAACCCATCCTTGAACTGTGCACTGCACCAGCTGATGGCTGGGATGAATCAGAGCAAACATATGGCACAGAGAGAGCTGAGTGCTGAAGCAAGAGGCTTTATTTTCTAAGCTTAAGAAGGGATATCAAATAGTCACTAACCTAAACAAATAATTATACAAGTAAACAATGGGATTTGCCTGAGTTCAAGTGAGGAAGAGTGCTTTGGACTGGTTACATACACAGGCATAGCATGAAACCCCCTCAGTGGTTTGTCAGGGCTGTGCTCAGATGCCCTCTGAGCAGTTGGTTGGACACACTGCACATGTAACCACCCTGCTCTGAAGGGTTCTGTGTCTTGTGCAACACCAGCACATGCTGGTTTGTTGTGATAGGGTCACCTCAGGTAGAGTGGTGAAAGAAGTGGATTCTGTGTCCTAGTTGAGATTTCTGTGCAGAGGGAGGAATCAGTTCTCTTGCTTCATTGAGACACCAGAGCAGTGACTCTTACTGGAGCTGGAGCCTTGCTGTGTTCAGATGGCAGTGTCCCTTTCAGAGGACTTCACTGGACAATCTCTAGGCTGCTCTCTCATCAGGTAGCTGGTGGGGAAGCTGGCATTTCCAGCCTGCAAGAGTAAGCAGGAAAAATAATCTAACTCTGCTGCCTGATTTGAACTCCAATCCATTCAAATAAATAACACTGGAGTTACCAATAACCTCATGAGGATGTAGAGTTTTTCCTAGTAACTCTGTCACTTGAGGGGAGAAGCCAGGATGTACACTGTCCTGGCCACCTCCCTTGCTCTGCCTTGGTAACACTGAATCCCACTGGTGTTGCTGAAAGGGAGTGGGATGGCACCAACCAGAGAATGTGCAGCAGGGTTGGAACTGGATGATCTTCAAAGTCCCTTCCACAGTTCTACCACCTATTCTGCACAGCACGTGCTCTGCATTGCTACCATCAAGAGATGAAAGTCAGTCAGTAGCTGTGTGGGGACAGCCAGAGTCACCAGGCCAGCTCCCTCTGCTCCTGTTCCTTCCCCTCACTCACCAAAGAAGAGGCAGAATGGTTTGTGCTTCCCTGGCATGAAAACCATGCATGAAATCAGCTCCTAGTGCCATGCAGAAGTCACTGCCAGCCCAACTGCTGGCAGGGGACAATCAGCTTTTTGTAGTCAGCAATGGCTCCAGTGCTCTATTTGCCGACTTAAATAAAGCCTGGAAAGTTTATAGCCCTGTCCGTGGACTGCAAACAGAGGAATGAACCTCTGACCCATCCCTCCCCTCACTGCTACAGAAAAGCCCCCATTCTGATGCAAATCTGCCTCCTCTCTCTCCTGGTGTTAGCAGCCCTGATGTCATGGACCCAACCACCTCATTTTTGCTCAGATGTGCACAGCACTCATGGATGAAGGACCTGCAGAGGTCTGAAAAGAAAGTCCCAGCAGCTGCTCAGAATCAGAGCCCAGCACCACTAAATACTGAGTGCCTTCCTCACAGTGCCCTTGGCAGAAACAGTGAAAGCATCTCTGTGTTAGTTAGACTGTGTGAAGGTAGAAAAAAGGTCACCCCGAAGTCTTGGAAGCTCTAAACAGGAAGAAAAAAAAAAGGGGGGGGAGGGGCTCCTATTTATTTTTTTAAAACAAATTTATTTTTCATCTTTGTGAGATTCAATATCCACTAAATTTTCTCACCCAAGATATAATGTACTGCTTGTCACTATAATTTAAAATCATGTGGCTACACAGATGAGCCACATTGGAAGCATTTTCTTTTGGCACCTAGCTGTACTTTTTGATTTATTGTAGCAGGATTGCTTGCCAGTTACCACAGTAAGCAAGACCATATATTAAAAAAAAACCCAACTAGAACATGGAAAGCAAAACCTGTGGTGTTTAATTAAATAATCCTCTATTTTTTCAAGGAATAATTCATCCAGGAAATACAAAAGTATATATATTTTTGGAAGTGATTTAGTTTTAAATTGAAGCTGAATGGTTAATTAATCACTGATTAAAAATCTGCTATGGTAGGTTAACTTTGCTGTGTTGCACTTCAAGAAGGAATAATAATCTGAAGGTCAGGTGAGAGGAAGGAAAAAAGGCAGAGGAAGGAAAAAAGAGTAGCATTTCTATGGTACAACAGGGGACTTTACAAAGCATTTGCTTTTTCTATACAACAAGATCCAGCCAGAATTAGCATGTTCTAAAAATAATAATAAGCTCTATTAATTATTTATATCTGCTTACTTCATTATTCATCAGGAGGTTTTTGTTGTCATTTAAAGACAAAACTTAAATTTACTGCTACCAAACCTACTCCAGCATTGCAGTTTGCTTCAGCAAACCCAGACCAAAGTATGCACAAGCTGTAGGGGAACTTTTCCTGCAGACAGCAGGCAAAGACATAATAAATAGCATTTATGGCCCACTGCATCTACATCAGTTGGATTTGTTAAGGAGCTGTCTTCTAGGATTCATACCAAGGGACTCAGTGGTGAGCCTGAAGTCTTTCTTTTGGTCTCAGCACCTACGTTATCACCAGGTTTTGAATTTAAACATTTAGGTGTCAGTTGCAGAAATGAAAGAAGGGATCAGCATACAGACAGGTGACAAACAATTTTAGTATTGTTTTCTGAAGAGTGCCTGCTGTCTTTGGACTAAAACCTCAGTATCTGAATGGGTCCTAGATAATTTTTTACATTCTGCCTGGACAGCTCTGATCTTCCCTCCCTCAGAGGCATGGGTGAGATGGCTGCTTCTGGCCAGCCAGAGGCCCAGTGCAGTCAGGGCACTGCTCTAGGAACTGGACCACATGGGCTGAGTCAGGACAGAGCCTCAGACTTCAGGAGAGGGCAGGAAACAGGCATGGGCTTCCTGGGTGAGGAGTGACCATTTGGCTTATCCTAATATTGAATAAAGCAATCTGTGGTTGAGAATTTCCTACAAGGAGGAAAATCAGTTCACAGTTCTCTTTACAGCATCTGGGCCCATTGCTGCTCAGTTTAGTGGCAAAGTTTATGCTTATTTTTTTTTTACACGGGGCCAGTGTTGTGATTATATCTGCTCCAGTCTTCAGCTGAACTTCTGCTTACCCTCTGAAGACATCTGCCTGGTAATTACAAGTGGGGTGGTTTTGCCAGGCTGCACTGGGCAGTGCTGGAGCTCTGTTTCCTGCAGCCATTTCCATTTGAATTAGCAATGCTCACAATGGGGTTACCCACAGCACCCAAGAGGACAGAGCAGGGTGAAACACAAAGCCTCATTGAGAAGGAGCTATCAATTAGCAGCTGCACATTTATTATTCAAGTTGCATTGGAAAGTAATTAAATTTAAGCCATTCTTCATTCAAAGCTGCAGGGGCAAGTAAATAAACTTGGCAGAAGCCACAGCTATTAAATGAAGACACATGACACAGGCACTCAACAGCACTTTAAAAAAAAACAAAACCTTATAGAAAAGAAACTCTTTTAGATTAGGCTTGGGGAGGGGGCAGAGCAGTGGATTCTGACCACAGAACTCAGGGGGGCTTTGGGGGCATTTGCTCATGGCATTGTAAAGCTGGGTTTCATTCTTAACAAAGGGCTGGGGCTATAAAACCAGTGTCACCTCTGCAAACTGATGGCACTTTGTTTCTGGGCACAGGATTAATTTTTCAAAGCATTGCAAATAAGCCATTAGTTTACATGTTCCAATGAATTAAACTGAACTCCTTAAAACACAGGTGAACTTTCATGGTGTGGGCATGCATGATTAGAGCAGCCATGCAAGATAATTTCTCTTTGCTGGTGCCAGTGGCAGACAGGGAAATAAATCACGGTGTCTTTAACAAAATGTTTTCATTTCACCAAAGGTATTTGAGTGCTTGCTGAAATCACATTTGCATTGGAAGGTACTCCAAAGGGACAAGTTAAAATGTCATTAGTTCCAAGAGTATCCACTTCCAAGTCTTAATGTGTTTGAGCTTTTTCATGTTTAACAATGAATTTGCTGGGTTTGAAGACATTTGTTCCTAATAACTAAGCAGCATCATGTGTTGCTTCACTTCTAGTAAAATGAACTGGAGCTCTAACAGCTACTGCCTCAAATCAAAACCTCTCATAGCCTTAATGGGGCAAATCTTGCAAAGAAAAGCTACAGCAGGCAACAGTTCTGTCTCAGGAACTCTGGGGTACACATCTACAGGTCAGCATCATGAGATACCTGAGGCACCTTGTCAGGCTCAGTCCTGTGCTGCTCTGCTCAGCATCCTCTGCCAGGGCTGTTTAACACTTTGGCTTCTACCCCATGAGATTTCAATCTCCACAGCTCTTCAGTGGGATCCATCCCAGCTCATTTTGCCCATCTTCATATCAGATGTATCATCTGGGCTGTTCTTAAAGCTGCCTTTCTGTCAAGGTCATTTGGTGGGTGCCTCTCTTCAGAGATTAATGTCAGGATTTCCCTAGAACTAAATGTAGATGAATCCTTTCAGTTTCAGGCTAGACAGCACATTTTAGATCTGGAAAAGACTGAGCCAGAGGAAACACACCCTTCCTGTCCTTTGCATACTGTCATTTCACCCATCTTACACTTGATAGAGTGCATTTAAAATCATGTTCCCCACAAAAGGTTCAGGACTGAATTCAGATGCTTAGATTCAGAACTGTCAAGACAGTAACCCTTTAGGTGACATTATCATAATTGATATGCACTCTATGAAAAATACCCAGTCTCTGGATCAGAGCCAGATAAGATTGCAGGATCCTTACACAACAGAGACAAACCTCTGACCATGCTGGGTCATGGATCTTATCTTCTCTCAAGCACAGTTACAGGTACAAAGTCATATTGTGTTCTTCATTCTACCTTTTCTCCTAAAATCACTCTTCTGGTTATACTCAAAATATTTACTGTAGGACTTTCCCCTGGGGAATTTGCATATACGTTGAAGAATTGCCTTGTATTATTTTCAGATTTACATTTATTGCAGCTTTCTGCTCTCTGATTTTTTTAATGTCAACTCCTGTCCCTCTGCAGAACATTTAATCTCTGTGAAACCTGTTTTCAGGCACATTTTCAGCCTCCATCTACTTCCTACAAAAAAAAAAAATAACCTTTGCCTTTTTCAACATTTGTTTGCTCTGTGGCAAGATCGGGTGCTACTTGTGCTAATGCTCAAAATGGGAAACAAGGAATCTCTCGTGCTCCTTTTTCCAGTCCTGTCCTGGCTAAATTTTTAAGGTTCCTTATTCACTCTCTTTTGCTTTGGATCTGTGTGATCTGTGATTTGGTTATCCAGCCCACTGAGCACTGAGCTTTCCCTCCAACCTATAGAGACTGCTCTGCTTCTATGCTGCAGACCAACATTATTTTATGTTTTCTTCCTAAGCATCAGGCAAAAACTTTAATAATCCTTTCTATACTACTCCTCATGAGAAATGAGGAAATTATGAATGCTGCAAACTCCCCCTCCCAGTAAAAACACTCCTTGTATGACTCAAAAGTCCCCAAACTTTCACAAAGTCTTGAAGTGTGGCTTCTGCTTGGTTTCATGTATAAAACTTCTTTCTCAAAGCTGGTATTCTTTCTTGTTATGCAGGAAACCTTGGAATTCATAACTGATAAAAAGAATCCTAAGCTGGGCTGTGAAACAAATCTAGTGATACTGCCTTGATCATGCTAAATTTATCAGTCCCTCTTTTTTCATCCTTTTATCTCAAACATCAATTAATTTTAACACTTTCACTGGATATCTGTGGCTACCTCTGCATGAGCTTCTGCTCACTACCTTCTTCCCAGTGCTTCTCTTTCTTACAATTAGGTCTTTTGTGGGGAACTGCATGTTTCAGCACACAATTAAAATGAGCCTTCATCAAAGTAAAGGACTAAATAATACAAAAAACAGGAAAAAAATATTGTAAAGGCGTAAGAATGTGGCTCTGTCTTCTAATTAACATCAGTCCTGTTGTTAGTGCATTCAGAGAATAAATTTTCAGGCAAAAAGAAAGAGCAAGATATTGTGGGAGACTTCTGTCCTTTCCTTATAAATTAAAAGCACATCACATGGGCTTTGGCCTTCATCCCTCTCGAGGGTTCAGTGGAGCTTTCCAGAGCCCCTCTCTGGACCAGCCCTCAGCACCATGTCCTTCTGCCACACAGCATCACCAAACCAGGAAGCCAGGGAAGATACAGGAACATGGAAAACCAAAGAAAATGCTGCTTCACCCTCAGCTGGCAGAGATTCAGTCACCAGAAGATACTGAGACCTTTTGAATCAACCCTGCTCCCATCAATGTCCACAGGAGAGGAGAGGGGAAAAAAAAAAAAAAAAAAAAAAAAAAAAAAAAAGCATGAAAAAATCCCTAAAGCACCCAAGATGAAGCCTGACCATTCAGAACTAAACTTTAAAACTGGTGGCAGCTACAGCATCAACACCACAGCCATAACCACCTCTTCAACTTGTGTAAGTGTCACAGGGGGAGAGATATTAAGAAGAAACATGGGAAAGGAATTATGGATTTGAATTTCATTGAAAAATAACCATGATGTGAAGCAAGAACAGGTGCACTCTATGTGTAAAGTAAGATTTGTGCACTAGAAAGGAAAAGTGGCAGCTTGGGGTGGTTTCTACAGTATCAGACAGCTGATTTTTAACTACACAGGACCCTAATGTCTAAGATTATCATTCTCTACAGCAAAGGACCCCTGCAGACTGGTGGAATTCTAGCCAAATTCTCCCTGAAACTACAAACACATCTACTTTTTTAAATCCAAAGCATGCATCCCAAGGCAAGGCAAGCAGACCAGGAAATGAGGCTGCCTTGTACAGAGTATAACCTTGCACCTGACCAGGCTGTGACACATCTTCCATGGAATCCCTGGCAACAGGGTGGCAGATCAGGAGCGTGGAACAGGAAACCAGCAGCAGGTTTTGTCCTGTGATGTGCTCCAGCAATAGCCAGGCAGTGTCAGCTGCATCCCCACAAGGCACAGGAAACACCATTTCACAGAAACCTGACTGTGCACAGGGAATTTCCCAGGGGGAGGTTGGGAAGTTCCAATCAGCAGAGATGGCTTTGCCTCAAATGACAAGTGGGATGCTGGACACGGGACTCGGGATAAGGACAAGGACTGGAGTGTCAGATAAGGGGGCTGGCCCAGATAAGAAAGCTTTCAGTGTGCTTACAACAGGGGGAGAGAAATGCTGAAGAAGCAACACTCCTGAAGTCTGCATCTCCAAGAGGAGCAGCTGGGAATGATGGAAACTCTGGGAACTTCCTCATTCTTCACAGCCTAGCACCAGACCACCACCCCAGAGGGATTCTGCAGAATCCTTGGGGGGTGGTCATAGAATCCTAGAATGGGCTGGGTTGGAAGGGACCTCAGAGCTCATCAAGTCCAACCCTTGCTCCACTCCCCCCATGGTTCCCAGCCCATGGCACTGAGTGCCACATCCAGGCTCTTTTGAAATATCTCCAGGGATGGAGAATCCACCCCTTCCCTGGGCAGCCCATTCCAATGTCTGATCACCCTCTCCAGAAAGAAATTCTTTCTAATGTCCAACCTAAACCTCCCCTGGCACAACTTGAGACCTCTTGTGCCCTCTTGTCTTGCTGAGAGTTGCCTGGGAAAAGAGCCCAACCCCCCCCTGGCTCCAACCTCCTTTCAGGGAGTTGTAGAGAGTGATGAGGTCTCCCCTGAGCCTCCTCTTCTCCAGCCTCAACACCCCCAGCTCCCTCAGCCTCTCCTCGGAGGATCTGTGCTGGATCCCTTCACCAGCCCAGTTGCCCTCTTTGGGCCTGCTCCAGAACCTCAATCTCCTTCCTGAGCTGAGAGGCCCAGAACTGGACACAGTAACTGGTCATGTTACTTCCCTCTCTCAACAGACTTGCCAAATCTTTACCAGGTCACTTCACATTGCTGGGGTTATTTATTGTGCACCAATTTCCCCAGGACAGGGACAGGGACAGGACAGACCGGGACAGGACAGGACAGGACAGTCCCACCAGTGCTGGGCAGCAGCTGGGGCAGCCCAAGGCCAGGCTCTCAGGGCCAGCTCAGACCAGGCTCGGAGCAGCCAAGCGGCTCCTACCTGGGCAGGCAGCAGGCGCCCTGTCCTGGGCAGTGATGTTCTTCTGCGGGGAGGAACCCAGGAGCAGCGGCAGCGGAGCCTCAGCCGGAGCAGCCCCTGAGGCCTCTCTCGGCGGCCGTTTTGAACTGAGCGCCACGGGCAGGAGCGCTGTGATTGGTCCATGGGGGTCACCTGACCCCTCCTCTGCTCACAGAGGCGTTCCCGGGTTTCTCCTCAGGGCAGCGGCGGCCCCGGGATCCGGGAAGGGGGAAAAGGGAAGGGACCCTCGGGATCCCTCAGTCCCAACCCTCCATGGGCAGGGACACCTCCCACAGCTCCAGGTACTCAAGGCCCCACCCGGCCTGGCCTTGGGCACAGCCGCAGCTTCCCTGGGAAACCCGGGCCCGGGGCTCAGCAGCCTCAAATCCAAGGATTTCTTCTCGTGCCAACCTCAATCTCGCCTCTTTCAGCTGAAAACTGTCACCCCCTGTCCTGTCACCACCCCCCGTGCCAAGGTCCCTCTCCTGCTCTCCTCTAGCCCCTCCAGGCCCTTCCCAGCTCCGGGATGAGCAGCCCCAGCTCTTTGGGCCTCTTCGTGGGACCGTTCGCACTTTGTGAGCTCAGACTGACAAAAACCCTGTTTGGTCCTTAAATCATTCCCTGGGCAGCCTGTGCCGGGGCTCACCTCCTCACACTCGGCTTTTCTCCCCAGTACCCAGCTCAGACCCCTCAGCCCAGGCACAAAGTGTCAGTGCCCATGGCTGTGCCCCCTCCCTGACACCGCAGCTTTTATCGGTACAAACCCAGCACACAAACAGCCCCCGTGCCAGGGGATCAGAGCCATCCCCTCTCTCCAAAGCAGCCACTGGTGAAGGGACACAGCACCAGCTTTACCACCAGCCGGCTCAGAAGGGAAAGGTGCAGCCTCAGGCAGGATCCTCTTGCACAAAGATCACACTGCGACTCGGAAAAACTCAGTAGGTTTCTAAAGAAAATTTCTCCAGACTGCCAGTTAAATGCAGTCTGAGTTCATTATGATTTTCACAAAACCAGGACAAATTTTTTCATTGCCTTTGTTCACTCTCACAGTCCTTCTTCTGGTTTGAGTTCTGGCCAGACATGAGCAGCAAAAATGCCAGAAAGAGACAAAATTCTGTCCCTGCTGAATTTGTAATGCACAAGAGTACATCACCTCAGACACTCTCATTCCTGGGTGAGCAGTCTCTACCAGGCTGCAATAACCTCCTCTCTAATTCTGATTTCTTTTAATTTAGGGAGAGCTCTGGGATACAACACCAACCTATGGCTCCAAGGCTTCTCTCTGAGATGCTTTAAATCAGGGACATGGAAGAAACTTTTTCTCGTACTTCTTGAATGCTTTTTAAAGCCATCTAAAAGTCTTGAGAGAGATACCTGTTGTTGATTCCCAAAGAGGAGAGGAAAGCACTGGTGCTACAGCCCTGCTCCCTCTTTTTGGGCAAGAGCCATGAGGCATCCCACACTTTAAGGGCTTATGCTGAACCCATAATTATTAATAAACAAAAAAATGCATTACTGGGGAAAAACAAACAAACAAAAGCAAAAAACAACAACAGCAACAAAAAAGCTGCAACCTGACCTTGATTTGAGATGTTTTTCTAATGAAACAACTTTTCCTGTCCTTCCATAAGTCCTTATGCTGCTGAACACCTTACTCCTCAAACTCAGTCCCTGCAGCTGGATTTCTCCAACACAAACTCTCAGTCTCTCCCTGGCAGACTGGTTGGTGCCTTCACTGAGTTTTCACATCTCATCTCCACAAATCAGTTCCAGGACCTGTGACACCAGGACAGCCTCTGGGACACCCTGGGCCCCTCACGTTTTGGGGCAATAGTGTGAATAGCACAGGCTGGATAGGTACAACATTGTCACTATTATTTACAGGCATAGCAAACAAGTATCAAGCCTCCCGTCACTAAAGATCTACAAAATTTAATGACTGGTAGCTCAGCTCTAAGTGAAATTGTTACATTACAAATGAAATTTTATCAAGTTCATTCTTAAACTGGGGTAGGAAAAGTCATTCTGGTTTGAAATGAAGTGTGAAAAACTCTGGGGCAAAATAAAAGACAATTAAAAGGTAAACGAATTGGGCTATTTCTGAACGATACAGCTAAAGTCAGAACAATTGTGCCAGTTCCAGGCATCACTGTGAGAGCCAGAAAACATAATTGGGAAAGGCAGTGGCTCATCATGTTGGTTTATTGGGCTTCTCAGTCAGCTTCCCATTTTTAATATTCAGAAAGTTACTTCTGAGAGAACAGAGTAATGCCATGCAGATCATTCCATGGGTCACCAGAAAGTGCAGCCAGGAGGAGCTGCCTCACACTGCAGGTGCAAACACTGTGTGCAGTGCTGCCTCCCCTCTGCTCCGTGAAACACCTCTAAATGAAATGGATTAGCATCTGAATTGTTCTACATGCCCACAGAAATAACTGTGGCAAACCTCCTCGACTTGTAAAGTGTTTTGTTTTTGTTTTTTTTTAAATCAATTTATTATCTCACGGGTCACAGGTGGGATGTTCTGAGGGGATCCAAATGTATATACTGGATGTCAGAACAGAAATATGTGCAGAAGCCAGGCTCTAGACCACAAATGCAGAGCAAGAATAGGTGGGGCTTTAAATGAACTTAGATTCCTAAATCCAAGTAGTTCTGTGTGTGCATCTATGATTGTTTCTTTGTTTTTGTAAACTGCAGAAAAGAAACTCCATATTGAACTGACAGATTGTATCATGCAGTTTATGCAGAGGGAAGTATTCCAACTGATATTTTTTTTTCCCCTTCACTTCAGATAATTATGTGCTTACTACAAAATCTTGAACTGTTTGTGTGTGAGGCAAGGCAAAAAAGAAAATGCACACAGCTTAACACATCCTGATTAAATCTTAGTGCCTGATTTTGTGCAGATGATCATATAAACACAGGTAAGCACAATAAGACACAGCATTGCTGAAGTATTCTAACATTTTTGCACACATGAGAACATTAACTGGCAGTGCAATAACTGTCTTGGGGAACCTTGCCCAGGTAATTCCCTATGTATATAATTTTGAAATGAAATTGACTTTATTCTGGAATGATTATTCCCCCTCAGAAGCAGAGTAATTATTCTGGAATAAAATAACTTTTATTCTGGAACTTAATGTTTGCACTGAGGAGTTATTACAGAATAGTTAAATTATATTCAAAATAGCAATAGTGGAAGTTATTACAGAATAGCTCTGCTGGTTAATTTCCCCTGTGTAGCAGAGACCAAAGGTTGAGTTACACCAGAATGCATTATGTGAAAGTGTCTGATTGACTGCTGTACACTGAGAAGAGTCTGAAAAAGGAAACACTCCCACTTAATACAATTCCTCACACTCCCTGTCCAAAAAATAAAATCCCAGTTAATTAGAAGTGTGGAAGCATCCAGCTGACAGTTGGTGCCTTTCAGCTGATGGTGTCCAGTTAGTGGCAGCCAATTGTCCCTTTTTCCCAGGGAAAAAACTGGGGAAAACCAGTCTGCTCCTGGGTCCGGTAGGTAGCCTAATCCTTGCAAACTACCTGGCCTTAATTAAGCCTTTATTTTATTTGCTTGCAACACACCATTAACTTTTTGTTGACCCCCATTTGGTTGACAAACATTTTGTTTGCCTTTGCTGGCTCATTTTTAGCAGGAGTTAGTACTGTGAAGGAGTGAAATCTCACTTGCAAGATACATACAGTACATACCCACAAATCTGATGCATATTTTACTTTGGAAGTCACATTCTCTTTTGCTCTCAGGTTTGTTTGGGGTTTTTTTTCAAGTAACTGGATTCATCCTGCAAGACCCAGGAACCCAGGACACTTGTGATGTGCGTTTAACACATGAGCCCTGGAAAGGTGCTTCGTGGTCTGAAGGCCCCTGATTTTCAGTGGTGAACTGAGTACTCCTGTGTGCTGCAGTGCCAGATCTCAGGGTAGCAGAGAAAAAAGAACAGGAGAATCTAATCATACCTGTCATCTGCAGTTCTCAAGGCATGTCCTTGCCCAGTTAAGAAGGACATGTAGCTTTCTAGCTTTCAGATGTCTGACTTCAACTCTGTAGCCTGTCAGCCCATGGAAACAAGACTTGGGTGATCATGCTGCCAGCCCATGTGTATTTTTCTCTCATCCTGTGATAACTTCTGTACACTTCAGCTGATGTCAATGAAATGTGACTGAGGAAGTCAAAGTCTCCAGCAGAGCAGTGTTGCTGTGACTTCTCTGGAAGTGGGTGCTCACTGAAGGAGACAAGAAGACAGATCCTGTGTGACTGAACCCCTAGAGAAACAGAGGTACTGCAGGACTCAGTGAGAGTTATGCTTATTCCACCTGAGTAAATCAGCTGTGACACACAGACAGACACAAAACCATGTTTCACCTCAACTATGTATTTTCCTTTTAATTTCTCTGCATCTTTGGCCTTTTTTCTTTTTAACAAAGGGAACAGAAATGAATGTAGCTATCAACAGGAGGATGCATCATCTTGCTGCTGGGGTGGCTGCTAGTTTAGCCAAAGCAGGTGTCTAGGGAGGCCTCCAAGGCTGTAGGAACACATCTGCAATGCAGGGGCTCCCAGGACGTGCTGGTCAGTCAGCCTCTGGTCCTCTTTATATTTGTCTCACCAAACTGTGCCTACAAAATGTTGGGTGTGCACATTCCTTTACCCATTTCTCTGCCTAAAAAAGCCTGCAGGTTGCTCATGGGTGTTCCCAGTAATGTTGTAGCATAACATTTATCAGAGATAGATCAGCTGTCTTATGGCTTTGTCCATTATTTCTCATGTAGTTCAGAAGGATGATGGTAACAGGGGTACTCCTGTGGAAAATACCCACCCTTTGGCTTTTCCACTGTTGAGATGTACAAGTTATTTAGCTCAAATAAATAAGTTTTAATTAGAGAAGGTCCCTTAGAGTTACAATATTGTGTGATTTATGCTGTTTGCCTAGCTTTACTTACTTAGCAAGAATAGCTAGATTTCCTGAAGCCTTAGGCTGCAATCATGTTCTTAGTGGTTTTCCTAATGGCTGGTACAGTGCTGTGTTTTGTCTTTTTAGTATGAGAAAAAATGATGATAAAACACTGGTGCTTTGGGCCTTGTTAAGAAATGTTTTTTCTAGGTCTGGGACTTTTCAATTGCCTGTGTTCTGCTAACAGCACAGGTGCAAAAGAAGCCTAAACCAGAAGATAAGGAGCCTACAACCATCAGCAGAGACTGCAAATCAACAAGGTGACAGCAGTCAGCAGCTGCCTGGACATAGAAGAAGGATCCAGTAAGGTATGAGAAGACTCCAAACCAAAAATCACCATCACATTAATAGGCACAAGAACATCATCTGAACAGCAGCTGAGGGGTGGCTGTACAGTTCACCAGGGTAACCCTGCCCAGGGATTTTTCCCTCCCTCTGTAGGGACCCAGCTTCACCTGACCTTGCTGCTGTTCCTTTTAATTATATGACTTATTTTTATAAGAGGTGGCACCTGAGACTCTGCTTCAGGAAACCTAGGGTCAGTTCTGAAGGTTCCTGAGAATAAGTGTGTGAGAGAGAGTCTGTCTCCCTGTGTGGAGCTGAAAGGGGAACCCATCAGCTCACTGGTCTCATTCACTGAGCTGGGACTGTGGTCCTGGCACTTAAAGACTTGGAGGGTGTGTGTGAATCCTTGAACTGTGTTTGGATGCTCAGGCTGTGGCTCATTTAACAGTTTGGCATCTCAGCTGGGACCCTGGACCACCACCCTGGGATCCTCTCCTCTCCAAACACCCATCTACTGGCAGCAGGACCTTTGGAGCAGGAAGCCAGAACCTTTGGAGCTCCTGGTATCAAAGGGTGAGTGTTAAAGTGCTCTGAGTAGATGTAGAGAAAACAGAGTAGGGGGTGTGGGTCTCTCTTCACTGTCAGTGTGGGTCTGAGTCCCTCCCTTGCTGCAGCTTAATCATCTCAGAGAACAAGTCTGCAGAGGACTCTTCTACAAAATAATAAATATTAAACTCCAGTCAGCCCAATAGTAGATATACTGCCCATACTTTAACATCCTGGTCAGGAAAGAATTCTGGAGAGTTTTTTCCTGTTTCACTGTTAGCACCTCTCCTGAGAGACTCCAAGCCTGCAGTACCTTGTCCCTTCTTTGCCATGGTGTCATTTGTGCCTTTGTTTCCCATACTCTTACATCTCTGCTTTTACTGTATCCCATGCACAGTAATTGAAGGTCTGAACCATCACCTCTTGTACTGGCACAGAAAGGGTAAAACAGAAAATGCTGCATGTCTGCTGGATTAAGCAAAATGCACTGTATGGTGTTGGTGATGCTATAATTGGGCTGAAAAAACTCAGTTTCCCTACCCTGGCTGACTACTTGGTGGTTCTGTTTAACCACCTGGTGTTTGGTTCTGTTTAACTCTGGGGTAAGACTGAAGTTCCTTTACCCTTTTATACCAACCTAACATTCTGATGTCAAATCTGCTACAATAACTTGGGTTACCATCTTGCTCCAAAACCTACCACTGACAAGGGATCCAGCAGTTTCCTTAAACTCAAAGAATTTTAAATTATGGGGCCTGCTCTTACCTTTTAATGTGGCCTCCAGCACAAAGCAGGCTGTACTGTTCCTAGTTGTTCTCCTTGAACTGTGTCTTTGCAAGCACCAAGCCACAGCCAGGGAAACAAGACACTACATGCTAAGTGCTCTCCAGTGGACTTGGTTATCTCTCTATCCATAAGCCACACACCTGAGGACATTTGGTTTCTGCCCTATAATGGCCTCTCAGCCAACTAGGAACAGATTAAAAAGGACAGCACTCTTCTCAAGGCAGGTTTTGATGGATACAAGCACATGAAGTGTCAAACTCCAGAGAAATGTTCCTGCTAGGGCCATTTGCTATGGCACTGCACAGTGTCACTGCTTGTCCTGGGCTGCACAGGTTATTTGCTGCAGGGAAGGCTGAGAAAGTCATTAGTGCCCTGAGCCCTGAGATAACCTCTGGCACACCATTAAACCAGCTAATGACTGCATAAACCTGCTAATGACCCCATCACTCATTGCTAACAATATTTGTTATTTACAGGCACCAGGGAGGTGACTGCTGAGTTACTACACACCCTTCTCTTGCTGCTGCCATCACAGCACTTGGTGATACTCAAGAGGGCAAGTCAGAAAGCCAGTAAGTTGACTTTAATGGTATGATCTGGTCTGCACAGGAGTTAAGGCTGTGTGTGTATTTACTGATTCCACTCTGCCACCACACTGCCCCCCCAGATTTCTGGTTTATCACTCTCACCACAGAAATAATCATCTCACTTAGCCAAGTCTTGCCATCCAGCCTTTGGTTCCCCTAGCTGCATTTTTCTGTTAAAACCATGTTACATGACAATCTGGAGTGGAGATGAATCCAGTGATGGAAGAAGCTGCATACATAGACAATTGGCATCTGTACTGAAACTATCACTTTACTCCAAGACTGTTAAAATAGAGCAACTGGAATTCTTAAATTGCTGTATTTTTCTGCTAACATGAAGTGCATCCTACCCCTCTTAACAGAAAACTGCTTCCATTAAACCAGGTATTTCAAAAGGCACTTGGGGCTATTAAGAAGTTAAACCTTACTGGAACTGAAAGATATTTGCTTTGATTTTTGTTTGTGGGGTTTCAGAGCTGGGGTAGGTGTCAAGAAATTGAAGATAAGGTTTATATAAACTATTTTGCAGCTAAAATGAAATAAACAAAATTATGTTTTCAGTAAATATTAAGCTTTCCTTGTAGTTAAAGGTCTACTCAGCAAGCTAAATTAACCTCCTGCTTACCCCTACTATGAACAACTGAACTCTACTCTGAAGTAATCAGAGCTAAAGAAGACTGTGAAATACATATGCAGTGATATTCCAAGCATGTGTTTGCTTGGAACCTCACAGAGAGGGTCAGAGCTTTCAGAGCCTTCAGTGAATTATGGCAGTGCAGAAAAAGCCATTGTGTACTGCTAGAATTAATTAGCATTGCTGGCTCCATTTGGGGCTGACTAGACAGCCACAGCCAAAGCAGGACCCCTATCTCTGCCTGTCAGGATTTCACAAGTGATAAGACAACAATGTGTGCAAATAAAGACATAAATTTGTGTTGGTACTGCAAGAAGTTCTTCGGTTTTGAGGATTTTCCTGTGCCAAAGGGAGTAGGAACATAAGCAAGGGTGCTTGGATGTCTTCAGTGATGTTGGTGCTTGAAAGACTTTGCTTCTGTCAGCAGACATAATGCAGTTTTCCTTGCTGAAGCAGGAGTATGCTGGGATGGAGGAATATCATGGGAAATAATGGAGTGGAGGGATCATCAGGGACATGGAAGGGAAAGGGACATTGCAGTGTTCTCAGATCAAAGGAAGGCACAGGACTGGTTTGCTGGAATTTGAACACATCAGGCTGGTGTGGCCAGCTTTTAGGCAGGAAAGGCTCACCCAAAGCTATGTGATAGAAATCTCTTATTTTATAATTACTTGCAGGCTGTGACAAGACTGCTTCTTGACTTTGACCAAGGAAGCTGAAAAGTGTGAGGCTGATAAGCCAGGAACCCAGTAAGGGGTCAAAGTCCAAGCTGAAAAAAATGTGAGGACAACTGATCATCTTTTAGCTCAGCTTTTCTGTCTTTCAGTTGCTAGCTTCTCTGGGTCCCACCATGAAGGCACAATGATTTGCTTTTCAATGGTGCTTATGTACTAATTAGTGTAGTGCTGATAATAATTACATTGGATTCTGCACTTCTCCTTTTGGTATCCTTCAGTACTTCACTGCTTCCTTGGCAATCTACAGAGGTGATAATTGGGTGTAGATGGGGTTTTCTGAGGGTTTCATTTTTTTAAAAGCCTGGTAGTTATTGTGCATTTCTGTCACAGCTCTCATTATGTTCCAGTGAGGGTCTGACAATTTTTTATTTTCAAATTGACAGTTCCGATAATGTTCCTGCTCAGGAAATCTGTAAATCTTCTGCTGGATAAATCCCCCGTATATTTTTGTTTAATGTATTTGGCAGCATTATAATGGATTTAAAATTGCATTTATTGTGCATGTTACTGTGTGACAAGGGATGGATTTCAACCACTCATTTCTCAGGAAACACAGCATTATTGCTTGATGAAGAAATACTACTTTTACACATAGGCTACTTATCATAATTTAGACTTGCCCTCTGACAGTAATTCACAAAAAAATTATGTTCTCCAAACTGGAGAGCTCAGCAACCCCTGAGGATTATCAGTCTGTAATGTTTCAAGGGAAAAATGTAGGTATTACAATTACACTCAAGTTACTCTTCCTGTTTTCTGCTGTCCCACCTGAATTTTGCCCAGTCCAAGAGCATCTCCCACTCTGCATCCCATGGAGCCTCCCTGTCTGACCATGCTCCTCACATCCTTCTGACTGCAGCAGGGGAGGAGGGAAATAGAAGGGGAAGGGTGGGACACCCAGCAGCTCTCTGCTCTTGGCCATGTCAAAGATTTTTTTTTTTTTTTGGATGAGTCCTAATCACTCTGATTTGGTGTTCATATCTGGGTTTATTTCTGAAAGTGTACCACATCCTAACCTCCCCAGGCAGCCTCAGCAAACAAGCCAGTCCCACAGGAGTATGTCACGGGAAAGGATATTAGCACAGAAGTGTGCAGGATCCTTTTCCATTCAATTCCTATCCAGGTCCCTCAGAAACCATTCTCCACCTTTAGGTAAAGTCCTGTCACACTGACAGGCTCCTGTGACACACCTTCTGTGAGAGGGTTTGGATAACCTATGGATACAGGGATAGCTCACAGGACATTTGATGAACTTTTATAAGCTAATAATGAATCATCATTGCTTCAGCCCACACTTACCTATTCCTGGCAGAGCTCTTCTTAACAGCTCTTTAGAGCAGCTTGGTGCTTTTCTAGCCTCCCACCAAAACATCAGGGAGTAGTCAGGGCTAGAGAATGATCTGCAGAACCAAGATCACTGCTGGGTTCTGAGGAACACCTCATGCTCTGGAAAGAAAAAGGAAGTAAAGGGGTCACACCTCTGACCCTCCCTTAGGAAGGAGCAGACAAGAGAGGTGGCCAGAACTGACCCAAGAGAATATTCCATCCCACTGGAGGCATCCTTGGTATGAATTTGAGGGATCACAAGGGTCAAGTCCTTTTCTTTCTTTGCCTCTTTCTGCTTCCTTTGGCATCCTGGGAGGATTCTGCCTGTGCTCCTGATCCCTGCCAGCCTCAATCTGTGTGTTCCTGCCTCCAGCTCCCCACTGCTGCTGACCCCAGGAGTCCAGCCTGGGCTTTCCCAGGGCTGCCCTGCAGCCTCGGTGGTGATGTGAGAGTTATTGGAGCATAAGGGGGAGGAAAATGGTATCATTTTCCCTGTATATTTGTATGTATTTAACAACTTTTCCTTTTTTATCATCACTGTGTCATTAAGCTGTGCAGTTTAGTTTCCAGCCCATAAGTCTCTGCCCTTATTGTCTCTCCTTTCCTTATCAGGGAGGGGGGTTAATAGAGCATCTGCCAGAGGGGGAGTTGCCTGCTCAGCATTAAACCCTCACGTGTTGGGTACTGCAGTTTGGCCACAGTAACACCCAGCAGTGAGCGGTACAGCTCTGGGGAGGAGCTGCTGGAGAGCTGCCCAGCAGAGAGGAACCTGTGTGCTGGGACTGACAGCCATGCAAACATGAGCCAACAGTGTGCCCAGCTGGCCAAGCTGGCCAATGGCATCCTGGTCTCTCACCAGGGAGGGGATCTTACCCTGGGATTCAGCACTGGTGAGGCCACATCTCAAGTACTGTGTTCAGTTTTGGGTTCCTCACTACAGGAAGGACATGGAGCTAAGCTTTGTTGTCCAAAGAAGGGCAACAAGGCTAATGAAGTGCCTGGAGCACAAGTCCTACCAGAGCAGCTGAAGGAGCTGGGGTTGTTTAGGCTAACAACAACAAAAAAAAAACAACCCAACAAACAAAAAGGAACTCTCCACCCTCCAGAAACTTCCTCCTTTTAGAAATGAATATGACAGAAGTGGTGTGGAATACACCTGTTTTGGTATTTTGGGTCAGCTGCCTGACTTAAGCTCCCAGTTGACCCAGGGCTAGTACTGGCCTGCCATCCATGGCTAGCCTGTGAGCCCCTTGTGTCAAACTGGAACACCCTGTCACTGCACAGCTCTAAGGCAGCACTGCAGTTGCAGTTGTCTGGCACCTTAAAGCAGACTTTTCTCATCTGTATGGAGAAATGTCCTCTCTTTGCTTACCTGGATTAGTCTAAAACGCATCTTATTCAAAATATCCCCCCTGTAGTTACCTTTACAGTCTATGTATAAACAATCCATCACACCTCAGGAGGCTGAGCAGGCTCTGTGATTTCAGAGTTCCTTCAACAAGTGCCTAGTTGAGACAAAACATCAGTTTTCAGGTGATGGAACTTAGATCTGAGATGGACCATACCCTGAAGGAACAAAAATTGCATTAAGTAGATAATTTTGCATTAGATAGTTTTCAGAGTAGGTTCCTTATATCTTAAAATTTTTGTATCTGTGCTTCCCTTGGGAAGGATGAATAGTCTAAAAAAAGCCTTAGTAGAACTATAAAGTATTCCTGCTGCATATATTGCTTTGTCAACATGAAATTTCACTAGTCATTGCTTTTCCTCTTTTCTGCTTTGCTTGTGTCCCTTTAAGACTGTTGATAAGGTCTGATTTAGACAGCAGAAGGTGAACTTTTTTTTTTTTTTCATGTGAATCTTCATTCCCTTTGTCAAATTTTACAAAGGTGAGATGAGTTTGTGTGTTAAGCAGTGATGTGGTGTCTTCACTACAGAGGAAGACTGTCACTTCTCTGTAATTATAGCACTGACTGGGCAAAGAATGAATTTGAAGTGAAATTCTAAGTGAATACATGAAGGTATTTGTGGGATGAAACTAATTTAAAGCTGCAATCCCCTATAGCTATAGCATTAACCTTCAGTGCTTTTTTAGTGAGGAAAACACATTGTTATGCAGCTTCTTCAAATATTCTGTGTAATCTACTCAATTGAAAACTCCAGAGACAAAATGTGGCAAAATGATGTTTTTTAAAAAATCAGATGTTTCATTTAAAGTAATCATATTCTGATCTCATCACCTGATCTATGATGCATTAATCATCACTGCACTATCAGTGCACAGCTTCAGTAGAAGCAGTCAGTGTCTATGTTGTTGGTGTAGGGCATTTTCACACCTCAGCTTACCTATTTCAAATTAAACTTTTCTTTTGAATCTCCTGAATTTACAGTGTTTAAGTTGGAGATAATCACAATGACTCTTTGGTGTTTGTTTGGTCTCCTCATTACATTGCTTCAGCATGCTTTTAACCCTTCTGTCCCTGTGCCACAGTTTCTCTTAGAAAATGAAGAAAGGCACTAAGTCCCACTGATCTTGGCACAGCCCCTGAGCATACCCCTCTGTTAGCTCTCTTCCCCAAAGAAACCAGTGACTCATTTCATTCAGGTCTTGTTCCTTTTGCCTGTGTCATCCAGCCCAGAAGCACCAAAACAGGATGACCACGAGCATAGCACAAAGCTGGCACACCTGCCCTAATATGAAGCTCTGCTTTGCTGCATAAAATACCCCAGAAACCTACATTGCTGTAAAGATAGACCACATTCTGGTCTCTAAACTGGAATGATGTGGATTTGATGGATGG
This sequence comes from Heliangelus exortis, assembly GCF_036169615.1. NCBI lineage: Eukaryota > Metazoa > Chordata > Aves > Apodiformes > Trochilidae > Heliangelus > Heliangelus exortis. Next base: position 1,230,649 of record NC_092425.1, read on the forward strand.
ATGGATCACTCATTGGGTAATGAACTGGCTGGCTGGTGGCACCCAAAGAGTTGGGATCACTGGCTCAGTGTCCAAAGGGAGATGTGTGATGAGTGGTGTTCCTCCAAGGTCAGGAAACTCACACACTACTTCTGCTCTTTAATCCACTCTCCAGTCACAGCACTGCACGGTCCTGTATTGCCTGAATATGGGGTTTGTAACTTATTTCTGCTCACTACTTACTTATAATTTCTTCTTCTTCCAAATTTTGCTTGTATTGTGTTTAGCAGCATAGGGAGTTGTTTGCCACTGGGATCTGATGAATATATAGTTTTCTTTTGGAAGGGCTTTGTATTCTATTTCTTCAGCTAGGAATGCTGCTCCCTCTGTTGCTAGTCCAGCTGGGATCCAGAAATACACATAGGATTCTTTTCAGCTCAGAGAGACAAATTGATTTTCTGCAACAGGAATTCAAATTATTGGTGCAGAAAAGTAATTTCAATACTGTCCCCATCTCCACTGTGGAGGAGGAGTGGTTAGTGCAAACTCTGATCTGTCAGCTGTGTGCCTCTCATTGAAAATCCCATTCTTTGGAATACATAGAATCACAGACTGCTGAGTTGGAAGGGACCCATCAGGATCACCAGGTCCAACTCCTGTCCCTGTGTAGGGCACCTCCAGGATCACACCATGTGCCTGAGAGCTGATGATCACCTCCCTCAACCAGCTAGCAATGCTGTCTTGGTGCACGCCAGGGCTTGGTTGGCTCTCCTGGCTGCCAGGGCACACTGCTGGCTCGTGTTATTGGTGGCTAATTCCTTATCCACCCAGTATCCACAGAATCAGTATCTCTCCAGCTGAAGACACCAGCATGTCTTGTGGGACAGTGTGGACATTTTGCACAAGTCCAGGTAGATGGCATCAGTTCCTCTCCCCTTTTCCTGCATTTTCACCTCACCATAAACAGCCACCAAGTGTGTCAGGCAAACCTGCCCTTGGTGAAGCTGTGCTGGTTGCCCCCAGACACCTCCTCATGTCCTGTGTGCCTTTGCAGAGCTCCATCACCTTTCCAGGCACAGGAGTGGGACTGGCTGTCCTGCAGTTCCCATGTGCACATCCCAGGTGGGGAAGGTAAGAGCTTGGAAGGGAGATGGTACCGAGCAGGCTGTCAGCTGAGCTAGAACTGTATCCCTTTCACCTCTGTAGTATCTCTGCTCTTTGCTAGTGAGGGAAAACGGTCAAACACAAAGAAGAAGGGACTAAAAGTCACTTTGTTTCAAATGCTGGGTAAAAGTTGTCACACTGTACAGAGACAAGCACAAGGGAAAGCCTCCTCCCTCCCCTTACACCCTGAGATTCCTCACTGCCTATAGTCCTGCTTTCACTGCTGCTGGTTTGTAGGACAGTTCTAGATTCTCGGTTAGATCCAGCTCGGTGTTCATCATTTCCAGCGAAAGACTCCGAACCACTCTTTAGCTCCCAGGAGCTGAAACCCGAGTTAGAGGCCGTGACAAACCAAACACCCGAGCAGCTCCTAAGTTCTGCTGCTGACAGTTCCCGCTGCTGCACAGCAGAGGGCACCACCGGGGCACCGGGCGGTAAAGGCGATGGAAACCGCTCACATTTCTCCTAAGTTTTATCTTCTGACGGGTGGGGCAGTGTCTAAACGTGCCCCAGATCCAAATGCAGCTCTTTCCGGAACACATAGCTCTTTCAAAAGGCTATTTCAGAGGGAAACACGGTGAGCAATTCTACGCATTTTCCTCAGCAAAAGGGAAAGACACAACGTTGCGCGTTGCGTGAGGTATCTGTTATTATTTTGGTGACTTTATAGGAGAAGCTGTAACAAACTAACTTACAGTTAATTAACCTACGGGAAGTCATAGCAGTTTTCGTGGTGGTTTCTGCTGCACAGCCTTGCTGGGGACTGTTAGCTAGACCCTTCACACTGCCTTTCATTGCTGCTTAAAGGGAATCAAGTAATTCCTTTACACACTGTTTCCTACTTTGGAAAAGCTTTGGAAAAGACAATCCCAAGCCTCTGCAGGACCTGGAAATGGGCAGGGAATCCATGTCATGCCTCTCACCCACCTCTTCTTCACTCTTCAAGTCCCACTGTGGTCCTTGCATCCAGGAGGACCTGAGCCACCTGGATCAGGATCTAAAGACATGACTGCTGCAGTATAGGGCTTCCTATGGTGTTACACATTTTACTTCTCTGGAGCAGGGTAAAGGGTCCCTTTCCCCCTTTGTCTTCCCTTTGCCCCTGTACTGATTGCCCACTCTCACTCAGTGCAGAGTATACTGATTTTTGTAATTAGTATTTGCTCTTGAGCTGCTTGCCTTAAAATCAGAGTCCTGTTCCTGTGGAAGAACGTAATTCATTCTGCTGATTCCAGGCAGCCTTCCAGACAGGGGAGCATACCCAGGAGCAGGAGCTGCCAACTCAGAACTCCAGAACTGCTCTGTTAGAGCTTTGCTCGCCAGTCCCAGCCCCTGGGGGTGCTGAGGAGCCCTGGTGAGAGCTCTGGGGGAAACCCATCCCTTTCTGCGGGAGCCGAGGCAGCCCCTCAGTTCCCAGCACCGTGTCCCCAGGAGTTACAATGCCTCACACTGGTACCACACGGACCTACAGGGCTCTGCCCTGATGGGCATCCTTGGGTTCCGGGCACCTTCGGAACCGGGTGAGGGGCGTGAGAAGGGATTAAGATGAAGTAAAATTCTTTCTCTGGGTAAACTTTTCACCTCTTCTTCTCTAGGCATGACCATTTCTTCAGCCTTCAGATAAGTCAGCAACGCATTCTGTTGCTTATCTCAGGGTTGCTATGGTTACCAGCTTAGCACATCCATTTCCCTTATAGGAAAGGGATTCCCTTTCCTTGCTGCCTCCCCTGTCCCTGTTGCCCCCCTGTCCCTGTTGCCCCCCCTGTCCCTGTTGCCCCCCCTGTCCCTGTTGCCTCCCCTGTCCCTGTTGCCCCCCTGTCCCTGTTGCCTCCCCTGTCCCTGCTGCCTCCCCTGTCCCTGTTGCCCCCCCTGTCCCTGTTGCCCCCCTGTCCCTGTTGCCCCCCCTGTCCCTGCTGCCTCCCGTTTCCCTTTTCCCTTCCCGGGGGGTCACCAGACCCCTGTTCCTGAGCTCTCCGCGGGCTCTCCCAGCCCCGCATCCCGTGCGGGGTTTCCGCCAGCGCTGAGCCCTGGGGATGGGCTGAGCCTTGGAGGAGCTCCCGTGCTCCCCATTGCCGGGCTACGGACCCTTTCCCCTCCCCCACAGAGACCTTCGGTTCGGTTCGGTTCGGCCCGGCCCGGCCCGGGGGAAAGGGGGCGTGGCCTCGGCGTTCCTGGCCCCGCCCCCCGGCTCTGATTGGCCGCCGGGTCCCTTATCCCTGCGGGTGGATCTAGCGTCCGGTCGCGGGCGCGCGCCGCCGACTCTGTGTGTCCCTTGGTGTGGTGCTGGCTCCCGGCCCGGTCCGGGGCTGGGCTCTGGCACCTGTCTCTGTCTGCAGACCCCCCTTCCCAAAATTTTTGGGAGGGGGGTCCGTCTCCCCGTGTGTTCCCCTTGTCTGTCCTTATATGTTTGCACCATTGCCCCCACGCACGTGCCGCTGCGACACAGGTAAGTGCTGCGACACAGGTAAGTGCTGGGCACAGGTAAGTGCTGCCGCCGCCCCCCTGGATGCTGCGACGCTGGATGCTGCTGCCACGGATTCACCACTGATTTCACTGATTTATTGATTCACTGATTCAATTGCTGATTCAATGGCTGACGAGCGCGGGCGCGGTGCGGGCCTTCCCGACTACACGGTACGTACCCTTCCCCCCCCCTCCCCTCGCTGCCCGCACTGCTCCTCACGGCGCTTTTCTCTCCTTTCCTCCCGCAGCTCTTCCCGGGACCCGGCGGAGCTTCCCCGGGGAGCGGGGCGTTGAGCCCCGAGCGTCCGCGTCCTGCGGGAGGATCCCCCCCGCACCTCCGAGCGGAGCCGCGGCCATTGCAGGTGGGGAAAACCCTCCCGCTGCCCCCCAAAACCCTCCGGGAGCTGCCCGCGGGCTGTGTCCCCGTCCCCCCCCGTCCCCTGCAGGGTGCGGGGCTCGGAGTTTTGCTCAGGTGTTTCTCTGCTCTTTGTTTCCCTGTCCGAGTCCCAGGTGGCTGCGGCGCCAGGTGCGGGACCCACACGGAGCCGGAGGAGCCGCGAGAGAAGGGAGCGGAGCAGCAGCGCGGGATGGTCGGTGGGGAGGGGATGGTGCGGGGGGTGCGTGGTTTGTGTTGTGCTGGGTACCGGCAGCGTGCTCAGCGCTTTGCCTGTGAGGCGGCAGCTGCTCCGCACGCCCACGGACTGACCTCTCCCTTTTTTTGCGTGGCCCTTTTTTTGCGTGGCCCTTTTTTTGCGTGGCCCTTTTTTTGCGTGGCCCTTTTTTTGCGTGGCCCTTTTTTTGCGTGGCCCTTTTTTTGCGTGGCCCTTTTTTTGCGTGGCCCTTTTTTTGCGTGGCCCTTTTTTTGCGTGGCCCTTTTTTTGCGTGGCCCTTTTTTTGCCTGGCCCTTTTTTTGCCTGGCCCTTTTTTTGCCTGGCCCTTTTTTTGCCTGGCCCTTTTTTTGCCTGGCCCTTTTTTTGCCTGGCCCTTTTTTTGCCTGGCCCTTTTTTTGCCTGGCCCTTTTTTTGCCTGGCCCTTTTTTTGCCTGGCCCTTTTTTTGCCTGGCCCTTTTTTTGCCTGGCCCTTTTTTTGCCTGGCCCTTTTTTTGCCTGGCCCTTTTTTTGCCTGGCCCTTTTTTTGCCTGGCCCTTTTTTTGCCTGGCCCTTTTTTTGCCTGGCCCTTTCCTTTTTTGCCTGGCCCTTTCCTTTTTTGCCTGGCCCTTTCCTTTTTTGCCTGGCCCTTTCCTTTTTTGCCTGGCCCTTTCCTTTTTTGCCTGGCCCTTTCCTTTTTTGCCTGGCCCTTTCCCCTTCCCCCTGCTGTGTGACAAAAGGGGACCCATCCCCTCCCCAGGGCTGCTCTGGTCCCTGTCCCACAGGTAACTCCAGGTCTCCTCTCCCTGCCTTTCAGGTGTCCCTGTCCCCAAGCACTTGATGGCAGAGCAGAACCCCCTGAAGCAGCAGCTGCTCCCTGCCTGCACCCACAGCTCCCACCCCACTTGGACTCCCTGGGGCATCTGCAGGAGGAGGAGCACCCAAGCCCTTCAGCCCTGATCCCCTCTGGGCAGGTCAGTTCAGCTCCTGGCTCACACCCCACACACCTCTGCTGCCTCACACACCTCTCCTCACCCTGCCTCCTTTTTCTCTGCTTTCCTGCCTCCTTTTTCTCTGCTTTCCTGCCTCTTTTTTCTCTGCTTTCCTGCCTCTTTTTTCTCTGCTTTCCTGCCTCTTTTTTCTCTGCTTTCCTGCCTCTTTTTTCTCTGCTTTCCTGCCTCTTTTTTCTCTGCTTTCCTGCCTCTTTTCTTCCGCTTTTTTCTTTTCTTTCCTGCTTTTCTTTTCTCTGCTTTGCTTTTCTTTCTCTGCTTTGCTTTTCTTTCTCTGCTTTGCTTTTCTTTCTCTGCTTTGCTTTTCTTTCTCTGCTTTGCTTTGCTTTTCTTTCTCTGCTTTGCTTTGCTTTCTCTGCTTTGCTTTGCTTTCTCTGCTTTGCTTTGCTTTCTCTGCTTTGCTTTGCTTTCTCTGCTTTGCTTTGCTTTCTCTGCTTTGCTTTGCTTTCTCTGCTTTTCTTTCTCTGCTTTTCTTTCTCTGCTTTTCTTTCTCTGCTTTTCTTTCTCTGCTTTTCTTTCTCTGCTTTTCTTTCTCTGCTTTTCTTTCTCTGCTTTTCTTTCTCTGCTTTTCTTTCTCTGCTTTTCTTTCTCTGCTTTTCTTTCTCTGCTTTTCTTTCTCTGCTTTTCTTTCTCTGCTTTTCTTTCTCTGCTTTTCTTTCTCTGCTTTTCTTTCTCTGCTTTTCTTTCTCTGCTTTTCTTTCTCTGCTTTTCTTTCTCTGCTTTTCTTTCTCTGCTTTTCTTTCTCTGCTTTTCTTTCTCTGCTTTTCTTTCTCTGCTTTTCTTTCTCTGCTTTTCTTTCTCTGCTTTTCTTTCTCTGCTTTTCTTTCTCTGCTTTTCTTTCTCTGCTTTTCTTTCTCTGCTTTTCTTTCTCTGCTTTTCTTTCTCTGCTTTTCTTTCTCTGCTTTTCTTTCTCTGCTTTTCTTTCTCTGCTTTTCTTTCTCTGCTTTTCTTTCTCTGCTTTTCTTTCTCTGCTTTTCTTTCTCTGCTTTTCTTTCTCTGCTTTTCTCGCTTTCCCTTTGCCTTTTTTCTCTTTTCCCTTTGCCTTTTTTCTCTTTTCCCTTTGCCTTTTTTCTCTTTTCCCTTTGCCTTTTTTCTCTTTTCCCTTTGCCTTTTTTCTCTTTTCCCTTTGCCTTTTTTCTCTTTTCCCTTTGCCTTTTTTCTCTTTTCCCTTTGCCTTTTTTCTTCTTTTTCCCTCTGCCTTTTTTCTCTTTTTTCTTTCCCTTTGCCATTTTTTTCTCTTTTCCCTTTGCCCTTTTTCTCTTTTCCCTTTGCCTTTTTTCCTCTTTTCCCTTTGCCTTTTTTCTTTTTCCCTTTGCCTTTTTTCTTTTTCCCTTTGCCTTTTTTCTTTTTCCCTTTGCCTTTTTTCTTTTTCCCTTTGCCTTTTTTCTTTTTCCCTTTGCCTTTTTTCTTTTTCCCTTTGCCTTTTTTCTTTTTCCCTTTGCCTTTTTTCTCTTTTTCTTTCCCTTTGCCCTTTTTTCTCTTTTTTCTTTCCCTTTGCCTTTTTTCTCTTTTCCCTTTGCTTTTTTCTCTTTTCCCTTTGCTTTTTTCTCTTTTCCCTTTGCTTTTTTTCTCTTTTCCCTTTGCTTTTTTTCTCTTTTCCCTTTGCTTTTTTTTCTCTTTTCCCTTTGCCTTTTTTTCTCTTTTCCCTTTACCTTTTTTCTTTTTTCTTTCCCTTTGCCTGTTTTCTTTTTTCTTTCCCATTGCCTTTTTTTTCTCTTTTCTTTCCCTTTGCCTTTTTTTCTTTTTTTTCTTTCCCTTTGCCTTTTTTCTCTTTTCTTTCCCTTTGCATTTTTTTCTCTTTTCTTTCCCTTTGCCTTTTTTTCTCTTTTTTCTTTCCCTTTGCCCTTTTTTCTTTTTTCTTTCCCTTTGCCTTTTTTTCTTTTTTCTTTCCCTTTGCCCTTTTTTCTCTTTTTTCTTTCCCTTTGCCCTTTTTTCTCTTTTTTCTTTCCCTTTGCCCTTTTTTCTTTTTTCTTTCCCTTTGCCCTTTTTTCTCTTTTTTCTTTCCCTTTGCCCTTTTTTCTCTTTTTTCTTTCCCTTTTTTCTTTTTTCTTTCCCTTTGCCCTTTTTTCTCTTTTTTCTTTCCCTTTGCCTTTTTTCTTTTCCCTTTTGCTTTTTTCTCTTTTCCCTTTGCTTTTTTTCTCTTTTCCCTTTGCCTTTTTTTCTCTTTTCCCTTTGCCTTTTTTTCTCTTTTCCCTTTGCTTTTTTTCTCTTTTCCCTTTGCTTTTTTTCTCTTTTCCCTTTGCTTTTTTCTCTTTTCCCTTTGCTTTTTTTCTCTTTTCCCTTTGCTTTTTTTCTCTTTTCCCTTTGCTTTTTTTCTCTTTTCCCTTTGCTTTTTTTCTCTTTTCCCTTTGCCTTTTTTCTCTTTTCCCTTTGCCTTTTTTCTCTTTTCCCTTTGCTTTTTTTCTCTTTTCCCTTTGCTTTTTTTCTCTTTTCCCTTTGCTTTTTTTCTCTTTTCCCTTTGCTTTTTTTCTCTTTTCCCTTTGCTTTTTTTCTCTTTTCCCTTTGCTTTTTTTCTCTTTTCCCTTTGCCTTTTCTCTTTGCCTTTTTTCTTCTTTTTCCCTTTGCCCTTTTTTCTCTTTTTTCTTTCCCTTTGCCTTTTTTCTTTTCCCTTTGCTTTTTTTCTTTTCCCTTTGCTTTTTTTCTCTTTTCCTTTGCCTTTTTTTCTCTTTTCCCTTTGCCTTTTCTCTTTTCCCTTTGCCTTTTTTCTTCTTTTTCCCTTTGCCCTTTTTTCTCTTTTTTCTTTCCCTTTGCCTTTTTTCTTTTCCCTTTTGCTTTTTTCTCTTTTCCCTTTGCTTTTTTTCTCTTTTCCCTTTGCCTTTTTTTCTCTTTTCCCTTTGCTTTTTTTCTCTTTTCCCTTTGCCTTTTTTTCTCTTTTCCCTTTGCTTTTTTTTTTCTTTTCCCTTTGCCTTTTTTTCTTTTCCCTTTGCTTTTTTTCTCTTTTCCCTTTGCTTTTTTTCTCTTTTCCCTTTGCTTTTTTTCTCTTTTCCCTTTGCTTTTTTTCTCTTTTCCCTTTGCTTTTTTTCTCTTTTCCCTTTGCTTTTTTTCTCTTTTCCCTTTGCTTTTTTCTCTTTTCCCTTTGCCTTTTCTCTTTGCCTTTTTTCTTCTTTTTCCCTTTGCCCTTTTTTCTCTTTTTTCTTTCCCTTTGCCTTTTTTCTTTTCCCTTTGCTTTTTTCTCTTTTCCCTTTGCTTTTTTTCTCTTTTCCCTTTGCTTTTTTCTTTTCCCTTTGCTTTTTTCTCTTTTCCCTTTGCTTTTTTTCTCTTTTCCCTTTGCTTTTTTTCTCTTTTCCCTTTGCTTTTTTCTTTTCCCTTTGCCTTTTTTTCTCTTTTCCCTTTGCCTTTTTTTCTCTTTTCCCTTTGCCTTTTTTTCTCTTTTCCCTTTGCCTTTTTTTCTCTTTTCCCTTTGCCTTTTTTTCTCTTTTCCCTTTGCTTTTTTCTCTTTTCCCTTTGCCTTTTCTCTTTTCCCTTTGCCTTTTCTCTTTTCCCTTTGCCTTTTTTCTTCTTTTTCCCTTTGCCCTTTTTTCTCTTTTTCTTTGCCTTTTTTCTTTTCCCTTTGCTTTTTTCTCTTTTCCCTTTGCTTTTTTTTCTCTTTTCCCTTTGCTTTTTTTCTCTTTTCCCTTTGCTTTTTCTCTTTTCCCTTTGCCTTTTTTTCTCTTTTCCCTTTGCCTTTTTTTCTCTTTTCCCTTTGCCTTTTTTCTCTTTTCCCTTTACCTTTTTTCTTTTTCTTTCCCTTTGCCTGTTTTCTTTTTTCTTTCCCATTGCCTTTTTTTTCTCTTTTCTTTCCCTTTGCCTTTTTTTCTCTTTTTTCTTTCCCTTTGCCTTTTTTTCTCTTTTTTCTTTCCCTTTGCCTTTTTTTCTCTTTTTTCTTGCCTTTTTTTCTTTTTTCTTTCCCTTTGCCTTTTTTTCTCTTTTTTCTTTCCCTTTGCCTTTTTTCTTTTTTTTTCCTTTGACTTTTTTCTTTCCCTTTGACTTTTCTTTCTTTTTTCTTTTCCCTTTGACTTTTTTCTTTTTCTTTCCCTTTGACTTTTTTCTTTTTTCTTTCCCTTTGACTTTTTTCTTTTTTCTTTCCCTTTGACTTTTTTCTTTTTTCTTTCCCTTTGACTTTTTTCTCTTTTCCCTTTACCTTTTTTCTTTTTTCTTTCCCTTTACCTGTTTTCTTTTTTCTTTCCCATTGCCTTTTTTTTCTCTATTCTTTTCCTTTGCCTTTTTTTCTCTTTTTTTCTTTCCCATTGCCTTTTTTTTCTCTTTTCTTTCCCTTTGCCTTTTTTTCTCTTTTTTTCTTTCCCTTTGCTTTTTTTCTGTTTTTTCTCTTTTCCCTTTTGCTTTTTTCCTCTCCTCTTTCCCTTCACCTCTCCTCTACCTGTGTAGCTGTGTCTGTAGCACTTAGGGTCTCAGAGCAAGAAATGTCATTAAATAACACAACCTGGCACCTATTAATATTAATTGAATATTGAAATGAAACACTTGCTGTATGACTTGTTAAATTACTTTATTTGGTTTGTAATCACTTTATTAATCATGAATATTAATGTCAGTTTAATTAGTAACAATTGAGCACAGCTATAGACAGTTGCTATACATAATGACTATCCACTAATTAGTGTACACGTGCAGTAATGAGTGTTGGTGTCACACACAATAAAGAGCATCACAGCAATGAGAGCAGCTGAGTGTGTTGTGTGACACAGAGCAGAGCCCGTGAGCCTTCCCTGCAGCACTGAGCCCTGGTGCCTGCTGGCAGCTGCTGCAGCCCAGAGCTGTGCTGTGGCAGCAGAGCCTCTGCTGGGCAGGGCAGGTTCTCTGCTGCTCTGTGCCTGGAGCAGGAGGCACTGAGCCAGGAGCTGCAGAGGGACCCGAGCAGCAGCAGCAGCAGCCGCCGCCTCCTGCCCCGAGACCCAAAGCGGGAACCGGACCCGGCTCTGGAGCCCAGCACGGGGCAGCTGCTGGGACCATGGGAGGCACCACAGGACACCTCAGCTCCTGATCCTGATCCTGCTGCTGCTGCCACCCTGCTGACCTCTCACAAACACAACAGCAGAAACAATAAAATATTATTTTATGCAAATGATGAAAAATAGAAATTTTTTTTTGCAAAGGAAGCAAAGAAAAAGAAACAGAGAAGAAAAGAAGACTCTGGGAGAAAGAAGACAGAAAGCGAGAAGAGAGAAGGAGAGAGAGAAAGAGAGAAAGAGAAAGTGAGAAAGGAGAGAAAGAGAGAAAGAGAAAGTGAGAAAGGAGAGAAAGAGAAAGTGAGAAAGGAGAGAAAGAGAAAGAGAGAAAGGAGAGAAAGAGAAAGAGAGAA